>NC_140182.1:93626843-94041843 GCF_963971535.1 Notolepis coatsorum | reverse complement strand
GCAGATGGAGCACGTCAATCAGGACCTGGAGGGCATGCTGAGGTGCTACAGTACGTCTCCGGCGACATGGAGTCAGCGACTGCCATGGCCGGGATATGCTCACAACACCCTCCTATGCTCATCCACTGGTCTATCCCCATTTCAGTGCCAATATGGCTATCAACCCCCCCTGTTCCCGGAACAGGAGAAGGAGACGGAGGTGTCCTCTGTCCATGCCCACGTCGGTCGCTGTCGTCGGACCTGGAGACGAGTTCGGGCAGCGCTTCAGAGGGCTTCGGCCAGGTCTCAGTGCCAGGCCAACCACAGATGGCGCCCGGCTCTGATCTTTCCAGGGCAGAAGGTATGGCTCTCGACTCAGGATCTTCCCCTCCGAGTCGAGTCCAGGAAACCATTATAGTCAACTAGTGGGCCGCGACCAGGAACTGGTGATCCCAGGATTCTCTGGACGAGCGATGCTTCTCTGTCCCGTGTAGGCCCCATCTTTCATATACAAATGAAAGTATACCCTAACGAGGAAATGTGGGCATAAGATCTTCTTTATCGGAAGTTCCATGCTCAAAGGGCCCCGTGTATGTCTGGATCACCGTTGACAACTGTGTTCTGACATTTTTTTTTTTTCCTGTTAGGGGAGGGATTGGGACAGCGGCCTGTCTGAAGTGTGGCTTGTTATGTCATTGTATACAGTTCAGGTGATAGCTGCTTAAGCTTTCGTGCTAGTTGTGGACTACTGTTTTAGCCAGTCAGCTGTTAGCTGCGCAGCTGTTAGCTGCGGCGTTAGCTCGCTGTGTTTACCAGGCTGGTATACGTTAGCTTGTTGCTATCAGCCAAATGGCTGTTAGCTTAATGCTACACTGTTGAACGTTTTCTGTGACTATAACATGCCTTAAACACTCTGACTACGACGTCATATTTGACAGAGGATGTTAGTCGAACCTACCGGGAGCCCGGCCGGCGAGGACTGCGTCAACATGGAGAACCGTAGCGGCTGGGTGGCGCAGCGACGCTGCCCTTGTCGTCAACACAGGAATGCTGTGTTTACCGTCGGTGCCCCGTTAGCCAGACTGCAATTCGCTTGGCCTGCGCTCACGGTAGGAAGGTCCCGACCAGACCTTAAACACGTCTTCTTCCTTCCCTTCTTTTTTTTTTATTGATATTTTTCACCCTCCATTTTCCTCCTTTTTGTCTCCCATCCCAATGTTAGTCGTATGCCAATTCCCAATCCCCTTCCTGGTCGCTGCGCACTTACCCCCCACAGTCAGATCATCTGGGAGAGTGGAGGCTATCACGTGCTTCCTCCGACACACGTCCAGCCAATCAACCGCTTCTTTTCACCTGGCAGCGCGGATCCTCCCTGAGAGGGCGTAGCGTGTGGAAGGATCACACTATCCCACTCAGGTCCTATCCGCGCTTAGCAGGCGCCCCGACCGAACTGTAGGAGTCGCTGTTTACAACGACCCGGACCCACCCCGCCAGCTTCTCCCACCCTCTAATACAGCCAATTGTATTAGTGTGAACGGCCAGCCAAGCTGGTGACAACCCCGGAGCTGTGAGCTGGATTCGAACAGGCGAATCCAGCCCACAGCTCCGGGGTTGGTGACGAACGCAATCTCCGCTACGCCACCTAACCGCCCTTTCTTCCTTCCCTTCTAAATGTTTTGTAATAACGATGTTTTCCAAAACGGGTGTTGCTGCAATACATTGAGGATACGACGCGTGTTGTGTGTGAATTGTCTTGTCACTGGTATAGCTTCTTCTCCATACAAATCGGCTTGTTGTTACATGTGTAACTAAAAATGATCTGGTTAGTTGTGTTGAGAACATTATGTGTGTTCATGTACCGTGTACTCACAACTAAGGGGGTTAATTAACCTATAAAGCTATGCTTAGTGACATATGAGTGAAGAATTAATTCTTTTCTCAGCCTGTAATGACAATGAACAGTGTGTTCACATATTAAACAGGGTTACCTGTTCAACTGGGCCGTATCAAGGGTAAGGTAGGAGGGGTGATTCCCCCGGTTCCCTGGGGCTTCCCCACCCTCCTCTCAGACATGTTGTTTACAATATATTGTGTCACTGTGTTTGTGGGGATACGATGTAACCCTTAGCTTAGTTGCTGGGGTTGTGCTAACCGCTTGAGAAACTATATTTTCCTAAAGAAAAGATTGTTTGGTCGCTTTTCGTGTGTGCTTAGCAAGGCCTGTGGCCGATACTAATCGAGGATTCTGTATTCTCTCTTCTCTCGTTATGAAAAACGGCGTTCCTCTGTAGCAGGACTGTACTTGCCATTTTTTGTTGTGATAAAGGGTTGTGTGTGTCTTGTGATCTACAACTGGGTTAGGTTGGCCACAGAAGCACATGTGTAAGTCTGGTACCGGGGCTCTTAAGGGGGCCCTCTCTATTCTGTGTTTTTTCCTTAGTAAAAATCAGATAGCAGGTTAGCACATGAGCTGTGTGAAGCTGTTAGACACTTCATGTAGCTGACTATGACTGTGTCATGCTCTTTTTTGTCATTACATCGTATTATGGGTGTGGGGTCGTAAAGCGGTGAACTGGTAATCCTTTCCTCCCCTTTTGATGGGCAGGGGTTAAAACCTCCTGTCCTTCAAGGTTCCTGTCACGTTGCTGTTCGGCACGTTACAGGGTAAGAGGGGGGGGGGGGGGTTCCTGGTCCCACGCCCTGGAAAATTGGGCGTGAAATTCCCCCGCCATAGAGTACGTCACTGTGCGTGTCTCTGTTGGTAAGACTTCCGTGAGTTGTTCCGGTCCATATGATGGATCTGTTTCAGGGAGTGGTCAGGGCTCCTCCTCACGAAGCTCCTACTCAGGCCTTCTGTGAGTTCGGACTCTCTTTCCCTGTGAGGGAGCCTCCTCAGAGTTCAGAGCCTCCTCCTCGGATTGTCAAGATGAGTAGAACTTCAAAAAGGAGTCCTGCTCTATTGTGTGTGTATTCGATTCAATTCGATTATTGAGTGTGTATTGGTTCAGTGCCTCCTCCTCGGAGAGCCATAACCCAAATTTTACATAGCTCAATGTTGCAATATATTCTTTTCAATCTATACAGCTCGCGTGGGAAGTCTCTCTGGGGATTTCCGTCTCCTCCATATGGGAGGGTGGTGGGATGTAAAAATGTAAAATAATTTACCCTCAGCTGCGTCACGAGGGATTCATGTCAGTCTGTGTTCTTTCTTTTTTGAATAAAAAGAGGAAGGTACATGAAGCACAACGGCTCCGTGTCGTTCTCCCAGGCGACTTGGAGGAACAATGTTTGGTGTCTTGCTAGACTATCCATTGATGTGTTTGGGTCTCGACGCATACATAGTGCTGGCTCGGTGTGTTTTCTGTTACAGAATCACACAGGGGCTAAGCGAGCCTTGGTTGCTTGTTAAAACAGCGTTTTTATAGGGCAACTGGGATGGAGTTTTGTCTCTTCCGAGCGCCAGTTACTAGGTTGTCTCGATGAATTCTCGTTCATATCTGGGGGATGTTAACGGAATAGATCAGAACATAGATAGAGGGGTCTCACGCCCTTGGGGTGGGCCACTGAGCACGGTCCAAATGGGACCGTCTGGGTGGCGCCCTCTTTTCATGTTTTAGATCGACACGCATACCTACCCCCTCTCCTGGAGTGGGCATGTCGGCGTGGTTAGGACACAGGACTGGTCTGGTCACGCTGGTCCAGGTCAGTTAACCCGTTGTCCACCGGGGATGCAGATCTGCTGTTCTGGTACCCTGAGGGACTTGTGCTTTTTTCGGGGGGGAAAATGCCGGGTCGGTCCGGGTGTCACAGGGTTAGGCGTTATGGAGACCCTATGTTGGGTACATGTTGTACTCTGCACTATCGTAATGGCTTACGGCCATACCAACCTGTCCACGCCCGATCTCGTCCGATCTCGGTAGCTAGAGCAGGTTCGGTCCTGGTTAGTACTTGGTTGGGAGACCGCCTGGGAATACCAAGTGCGGTGTGCTTAGGGCTGGTTCTCCATTCTTTTCGCTCCTCTCTCACGCGTGGCGAAGAGAGGGCTGTTGGGGTGGTCTTGGACCTCCTCTGGTAATCCTGTGCTTCCCGTGCCGCCGGGCCCGGTCCGAAGTAAAGTTTCGTTGATACCGGAGGCCTGGGATAACCCTTTTTTGAAAACTGAAACACTTGTACTGCGGTATAGCCAGTGTATACCCGCAGGTGTGTTTTGGAGTTTTTTCTTGAGGGGTTATAGGAACAACCACCGTCTGTACCGAGCGGGTGGTTGATTCCCTGGTGTGTTGGAGCAGAGTCAACTCCCGGGTTACCGGTTGAGTGTGCCCCTGCACGTTCATGACGTCTGCCAATCATGTCAGCCTTCTCTGCCTCAACCCCTCTGGGTGGGTTTTTTTTAATGGAGGCTTTGTCATGGTGATCAACAACGCCAGCATACATGTTTTCAGCTGACTCCTTTGGCGCCTGTCTCGTCCGCAGTGCTCCAGGCTCAGGTTACAGCCTGTGACCTGGTTTCCCCGGTGCACTGCCTGCTTCCGTTGGTTAACCTTTTTGTGTGCTTACGGCCATGCTGACTGCCTGTTCTGCAGGGTCAGTGTGCCAGGCGGTGTGCTATTGGGGGGAAAGGGCCCGCTCTTGGAGGGGCCTTATCCAAATACGCTGGCGATGTGGGGGGCGGTGTCACTAAGTGACCACCTGGTGGGGTCTTGATGCCTGGCGTCATTGACCTCTCCGGGCCCCCGTTTTCCAGGGGATCCAGTCCCTTCAGTGGGTCTGGGTCTTCCTTCGCGCTCCGCTGCTACGGCCTTGCCACGGGGTTGGGTTTGCTCTTAACCCTGTGATTTCTGGGGGCAGTAACGAGGTTGTTCCTTCCGTTCGTTCCCGGGTGGCATGCGGGTTGTGCGTGTGTGTAGTCGTGGGGTCAAGCCACGGTCTGCTCACCCTGTGCGTTGAGTTGCTTGAGTGCCTCTTCGCATGGTCGGATCCGTCGCCCTCCCGTGAACCTCCAATAGGGGGGGTATCCTCCATTAGGGAGGCTCGGTCCTCCCCGGTCTGATGGTTGTGGGGGGCCTCAGCGGGGTACATTGGTCGGGCTATGGCTCCCGCTCAGCCCCTGTTGCAGAACAGGTGCTGAGCAATCCATTAACGTCATAGAACGGAAGGTTATGTATATAACCTAGTTCTATGAGTTAAATGGTGCGCTCAGCACCTGGACGCCGCTGCGGCCCTTGATCTCGCCTTGTGGTGAAAGTTTGGGAAGGAGGCGAGTAGGTGACCACACACCTGCTTATGAAGGTAAGCGGAAGGGGGTGTGGTCAGACGGATGTTGGGATGTAAAGGTACATGGTGGAATTTTTTATTCAGTGCACGTGCACGAAGTGAAGTACAGTGCAGAACAGGTGCTGAGCGCACCATTTAACTCATAGAACTAGGTGATATACATAACCTTCCGTTAAGGGAGCAGTAGGCAATTACTCAGTGGATGCCTGAACACAGAATGACACCAGTATCACTGACTACCACGGCAAGCCTATATAATATTATTCTATTTAATAATAATAATAATTATAAATATATAATAATAATTATAAATATTGTTTTCCTGTTGTACCGAACTCGTACCGAACTCGTACTGAACCGTGACCCCAATACCGAGGTATGTACCGAACCGTGGCTTCTGTGTATCGTTACACCCCTAGTATAATACGGTACGGAGGATCGCCGGCGGAGGGGTAGGGGGTTTCAGTTTTTGGTGGACTGGGAGGGGTATGGACCAGAGGAATGGTCCAGGGTGCCGCAGAGGGACATATTGGACCATAGTCTGATTATGCCAGGACGAGAGCAGCCAAGGAGAAGCACACAAAGGAATACAACAGGATCAATAAAGAAAAAGGTCAGGGCAGACAAGAGATGCTACTATGAAGAGCTTGCTACACAAGTAGAAGAAGCAGCGGGACAGAGAAACATGAGAGAGGTATACAACATCACCAGGAAGCTCTCTGGGAGAAGGATGAGATCAGAGAAGCCCATAAAAGACAAGGCAGGAAACACACTATCCACAAAGGAAGAACAAACAAGGAGATGGGTAGAACATTTCACAGAGCTGCTCAACAGAGCACCAGCGAGCATCCCAGCAGATATACAAGCAGCAACAGACACACTCCCACTGAAAATGACCCCCCCCCCCCAACAAAAGAAGAAACTAGGAAAGCAATATCACAATTGAGAGATGGGAAAGCAGCA
This sequence comes from Notolepis coatsorum, assembly GCF_963971535.1. Lineage (NCBI taxonomy): Eukaryota > Metazoa > Chordata > Actinopteri > Aulopiformes > Paralepididae > Notolepis > Notolepis coatsorum. The sequence goes on along the minus strand of NC_140182.1, from coordinate 94,035,627 downwards.
GGACCAGACACGATTCCGGGTGAAGCATTCAAGACTGACATCACTACAAGCATCAAAGCACTCCATCCCCTCATAAGGAAAATTTGGCAAGAAGAAAGGAAACCCAAAGATTGGAAAGAAGGCTACATAGTGAAGATACCAAAGAAAGGGGACCTTGCACTATGCAAGAACTACCGGGGGATCATGCTACTTTCGACCGCCAGCAAAGTCTTCAACCGGATAATTCTAGATAGGATGAAGACTGCCGTTGACATGCTCCTCAGAGACCATCAAGCAGGATTCTGGAATGAAAGGTCATGCATAGACCAGATCGCCACACTGAGGATGATCATCGAACAGTCCCTGGAATGGAACAGCTCCTTATACATCAAATTCATCGATTTCGAACAGGCCTTCGACAGTCTAGATAAGAACAGTCTGTGGCACCTGATGGAGGACTATGGAATCCCACCGAAGTACATCAACATCATCAGAGGATCATATGACAGGATGACAAGTGGTATGGTATTTATGATTTTGTATGAAAAACTTTATGATTGTATTGTTTCCATGTGGCAAATAAAACTCTGAATCTGAATCTGAATCTGAGTACTGCACAGAGGGTAGCCCTCAAACCAGTTTGAGATAAAGACCAGAGTGAGACAAGGCTGCCTGCTGTCCCCCTTCTTGTTTCTGCTGGCCATTGATTGGACCATGAAGAAGACAACCGAAGGAGCCAGAAACGGCATCCAGTGGACACTGATGCACCAGCTTGAAGACCTCGATTTTGAAGATGACCTAGCTCTCTTAGCACACAGTCACCAGCAAATGCAACAAAAGACAAAAAAAAAGGAAACAGCCTCAACTCTAGGAATGAAGAACAATAGGGTAAAAACCAAGATTATGAAGATCAACACAAAGTGCCAGCAAAACATTGAACTAGAGGGAGAGGCCATCGAAGAAACTCCTTCACATACCTTGGGAGCGTAGTAGATACAGCGGGTGGCACAGAAGAAGACATCAGAGTGCGAATCGGAAAAGCAAGACCGGCATACAACCTACTTGGTCGAGTATGGAGGTCTCGCGAAATAAAAACAAACACAAAGCTGAGGATCTTTAACTTCAATGTTAAATCAGTCCTCCTGTATGGCTCGGAGACCTGGAAGACACCCATAGGGCTGAAGCAGGAAGTACAGTCCTTCATAAATTCCTGCCTCCGCCGCATTCTAAGAGTGAGATGGCCAAATGTCATTACAAATCTGGATCTGTGGGAGCGCACAAAACAACTACCCCCGCCAGAAGAAATAAAGAAGAGAAAGTGGATGTGGATAGGCCATACCCTGAGAAAGGAAGACACAAACATCACCCGGCAAGCCCTACGATGGAACCCACCAGGAAAGAGGAAACGCGACAGGCCTCGAAACACCTGGCGCCGTTCTTGGGAAGGGGAAATGAAAGAGGCTGGACTGGGATGGCACAACATCGTTCTGGAGGCCAAAAACCGTGCAACATGGAAAGAAATCGCCAGTGGCCTATGCTCCGCAGTGGCGAATCCTTATGGAAGCCAACGGAAGCCATGCCTCCCTATTAAAATATGAATTAATATCAAATATGAAATATGAAGAAAAAAAAAAATATATATATATATATATAATTTTTTTTAATATAGTTTACATAATTTTTCATCTGTGCATCTGTGTTATATATTTTTTTTTAAATGTCTCCCTCTTCTCCTTCTCACTCCCTCTAACACACTGTCAGACTCACTGTGCTCACTGCAGCTATAGAGGAGAGGAGGCAGGGGGTAGGTCTCTTTCTCCAGCCTCAACCATGTGATTCATGTATCTAGAGTCCAAATCCGATCCTAGCCAGATTCGAGCTGACTGCCACACCCTAAAAGTTTAAAACGGGGCTGTGAGAAGAATCCTGAGTGTGGCCTCCCCTCTGCACACCTCCCCTCTGCACTCTGAACATTGTAATAACCCGTGACTGCTCCCACGGGCCGAATATTGCCCCGATCCTCGCGAGATTAAATCCACGGGTACCTCTCGGCGTGCCGAAGCTTTTCCTAAATCACTTCCATCATCGAAAACGAGGGGAAAAGGTCGGCTCGCGGCCCTGAAAATGTTGCGTGATTTTAAAAACGCTGTATTAAGTGAGCCTATTATGGGATCCACGCGAGCTTTCTATCGTGGAAACATCTGGGCGTCCCGCAACTTTTACTCATTCACATGTAGCCCCGAAAATGCTTAGAAAAGGAAAGCCGCCAGCGTGGAATAAACTCGCCGAAACGGAAAAGTGTCCCACGGGCGCGCCGTGATTCCAATCCGCGTGAAAATATTCACGGCCATAGAGGAGACCGTGGGACACCTTTTTGCAACCGAATATGTGTCTCGAATTTGCTCCCACGCGGCGCGGCAAAATCGTGCAAGGAAAAATCTGACCAAAAATGAACCAATGCTCCAGCAGTATTAACACTTTGAGCGCCACGCCTGGTTTTCCGTTTTACCGGCTGAATGCCACCATCGGCGCCAATGTTAACGTTAATATCGCCTAATCTATGTTTTAAATTATGGCTATGTGTCTAATCTGCCCATCGCATTATCAAAGACTATTTTCCAGTCAGTGCTGTGAAGGCAGATTGTTTTTTTTATCGCGTTGTTTCCGTTTTAGAGCATTTAGAAAAGCCCCCGTTTTGATATAAAAAACAGCTCATTCTGGAGCATTTTATGAAAATCGTCTTTTAGTGGAATATTCCACAACGTTGATATTCGTCGGCCTTTTTATGAATCGTTTTCAAATAAATGCTAGATGATCAATATTATACGTGCACGCAAGCACATTACGGCCGCGCGCGGATAATCGCTCCGTTGATTTCCTCACGGACTTTTACAGTGAAACCGAAAGAAGACATTTCACAAAACAGCTTATAACTTCATCAAACTTACTCTGATTATCCTAACACTGATAACATAGAGTCCTTACCTGACATCAAATGGTATCCAACTGGTATATTCCAATTCCTGATCACCATTCGAAAAAATCGATACGTGTATGGATCCAACGCGATACTGTAGATCTCCATGATCCGCGGGGATCTGAGGTTCCAGAATGAACTGTGGTAACCCCGGCTGGATCAGTGAACTGGAAAATGTGGAGTACCGGATTTTTTTCCCCATTCATTTTCATTGAGTCCATTCCAAAATCACTTATGTCATCTGGGAGACGACAGGGGGCGCTTTTTTCCACAGTGATCGCCGGCGCCCCTCGGCTATACTCGGGTAGGCTCGGGTGATGCAATAATTTTTCAGATCGCTAAAAAAAATAAAGAAAAAAATAAAATCAGAGAAATCTCGTGAGTGGCTAGCAACCACCTATAAAAAAACCGAGAAATCTCGTGAGTGGCACGGAAAGTGTTAATGACCCTGATGTAAACAAGACAAACGTCTTTCTCTGGGCCCCGTTCCCCGTACCTGGCTAACTGAGTTAGTCGGATAATTTCCAGGATAGCCTGACTTAAGCCGGACCTTTCTGTTCCCCGACGCTCGATTGTCTAAATCACCATGACAACAGATCAAAAAGTTTGAGCCTGGTCGAGAGCAGGCTTAAGTTCAGTTAGCTGGATGAACCATGGCCACGCCCCCGCAAAGGAATGACAGCTTGCTTCCTGAAATGATTCTCACAGTCTAGAGATCCCATTTATACCATTCTGAATTATGGGGGCTTTTGAAATGTATAATAATAGAACTAAATGCTGATAATAAATCATATTCAGCCTATATATTTACTTTGTCCTAAATAAAATAATGCACGTCATATACGGCGCTCGGAGTGCGATACACGCTGCAGGCGCATTGCAAATGTGAATCCCGCGGGGATATTTTTAATGAATGAAACCTATCGGCCGTTTGGCTCTGATTAGTTTCATATATTCTCCGCTGTAGATTTGCTTAACGGAGCGCCCGGATTGTGTTTCATTCAAGCATAAAATTGAAGTGTCTATGCGTGGATTGTGGTTTTTGTGGATTATGAATTACGAGGACTCTGAGGATTGTTGAATTGTATCATCACTCACACGTTATTGTGATATTGTAACTGGGATTAATGCATTTGAGAATAAAGAGATAAAACTTCATTCAAAATAAAAATATTCTAAACACGGGTCTCTTGTCCATTGATGGTCTTGGATACACAATGGATATATCCCGTCTGGCACAGTGGTCCAACGGCAGTGTTCACTCCTGGCAAGCCGGCGACCTGGGTTCGAGACCCCGTGTTTCCAATATGCTTTTTTTGGAATATAATATTAATGATTATACGCAAAAGTAGCCTAGTTTTAAGTTAAAATATTATAAATCTACATGCATTGAGGATGTCATTCTTTATATAGCTCTCAACGTGCACCAAATTGAATTATTCCTACATTGCAAAAAGAAGAAAAAGACTAGGAGAAGTGGGATTCGAACCCGGGCCGTCTGCGTGAAAGTCAAAACCACAAAAAGTCACACCACAGTGCAGATAAGTAAAACATCCACCATACATCAATCAATGGGTAAGAGAGCCGTATCCTTATTCTGTATAACAGTTGAACTAATTATTTTCGCTAGCAAGATCTCATTTGATTATTCAATCCATAAACCTACTGCCAGCAGGCAAGTGTAAAGAAATATAATCTGATTGATTGGGGTAATGAGGGACTTAAAATTAGCCTATAGATTATGCATTTAACTTGTCTGCGAGGCTATTGAGCCGTACTGCAATCTGTTAATAAAGTTTTAAATCAATTAATCAATCAATGCCGTTACAAAATCAGGATTTCTGCTATCGATACGTGCTGGCTTTTCAACTGAAGCGGCCGCGCGCACTTATCCTGGGTCTCAAGTCTGGTTCGAGTTAACGAGACTGAATCCACCTTCGAGGAACAGGAAAATCCCGGCTTCAAACATCGGGTTAATTGAATCTGGATAATGGGACTCTTGATCGACTTAGTTGAACCAGGTACGGGGAATAGGGCCCTGGTCTGCATCCCCTTATACAATTGTGTGTATTGAGCCCAGTGGAGGTTTCTCTATGACAACACGTGAAATACAAATTCACTCATAATTCATAATTATTATTAATTTACATATACCTATATATATATATATATATATATATATATATATATATATATATATATATATATATATATATATATATATATATATATATATATATATATATATATATATATATATATATATATATATATATATATATTATCTTTTTTAATTTTTTTTTATTATAAATGTTTTCCTCTGTAAAAAAAATGCCAGTGAATTATTTTTTCTTCAAAAATGGCCAAAATTGACAGCTCTGAGCAGGCCTGCACTGCAGTATTGCCTGCAGTAATTATTTGTGCAGAATACTTCACAGGTTGACCCATTGTTAAATAAATAATAAATAACAGCCAATCAAAATAGGCTATTAACTTCATCTAAGCACGGTCTGTGCAGTTAAACTCTTGCCATTGAATGGATAACAAGGCTGTCAATCATTCAATCCACCAATCAGCTAATGGTTTCTCTTTTGCTGTTCTGTGGCTCTGCAGCTAGCATGATTGACAGTGAAGTGGATTCCCAAGCTGTTTCGGTTCTGCTCTGATCAGAACCTGTTGGCTAGTACTCGGCGTTGTGTCTCAATACTTTAAAGCTGGGATCACTTCTCTTCAAACTGACTGAGCAGGCCGAAAGGCAGAAGGAATTAGGAGGAAAATAGTATAACAGTTGTTTAATCAAAGTTTAAGAGTGTATACAAATTACATTAAGAAGATGCTATGGTTGTTGATCAAAGACACTATGCCGTCTTGATAACAACCAGACTAATATTACAGTATAAAGATAAATTGTTGCTGGTCTTTGTTGTTTGATAACAAAGAAGTTGGTTTTCCCTCCAAAAAGTCCTTTTGTTCTCGTTGCCTGCTTTAGATGGGTGAGATGGTAGGTGAGGTCCTGTCCTTGTGGGTTTGGTTCCAGAGAGTCCTTTGGTTGTTCCTGAGTCCCTCTCACACCATCACACACCCATTATTATAGCCAAGGCCAGTCTCTTGGAGTTGATGACATCATCACATTATTGTCCCAATCACAAGCCGGCTAAGCTGGCATTTTGAAAATAGGGGTTTGGCTTATAGGCCAAACCCTCTTCACATAAATGCAAACAGAGGCTGGCCTTAACCATCTACCTTTAACATTGCATTATTTTCATTTCCTTATATCTTTTACTTAAACACATTACTTGACTTGTTAGTACTTTGATGTACCTCAAGATATATTGATTACCTAAACACAGATATATTTCTTTATTACTAAGTCTGTTTGACTTTCAGAACATATATCTAACAAATCTAATCATTCTGTTAGCTTAATAGAATACATTTCAATACCATATAGAACAATCAATTAATCATCTTGAACATAAATGAAAATAGCACAGACACATTAACTAATTGTAGACATTTTTAGTATGACCAAACCTAATTATATTTTAACTTAATTCAAGATTCAAATTACTATTTTAACAATATACCAGGAAATAGTTAGCTTGTTTGGAGATCTTCTGAGTGTGTGTGTGTGTGTGAATGTGTGTGTGTGAATGTGTGTGTGTGTGTGTGTGTGTGTGAGTGTGTGTGTGTGTGTGGATGTGTATGTGTGTGTGAGTGTGTGACTATGTGTGTGTGAGTGTGTGTGTGACAGGAAACTCCAGCTAGATAACATGTCTACGTGACCTTTTGGTCTTTGTTTGATCTTTACAGAGCCCATTGTCCCAGGCCATAGCAGATGGTCCTTGGGTTGCGGTCATAGATAGAATCATTTGACCACTCACTTCATGTGTAAATCGACCTGTGGCCACAATGTCAATCAGGCTATGTAATTATTGTTTTGAGGCCCAAATATTTCTACACATTAGTTAATCATGATATATATGTTTTGGATTTTACAACAACAGCCTTGTGGCCCAATCAGATAATGGTTTCTCTTGTGCCGTACTGTGGCTCTGCAGCGAGCTTGTTTTCAAAATAATTTTTATCTCAGTTTAAGAAGATAACTTGTTGGAGCTAATGTAGCTAAAGGGCTACCACCGCAGCTATCAGGCCCAGGGTGGAGTGTTTTGTTATTGTTCATGAACTTATTGTGCATCGTTTGATGATATATATATACACCTGCGATAAAAGCTAAACGTCACAACAACAACAACAATGTCATCGCCTCGCGGGCACTTTGAATTCTCTAGTACTGTAGGTAGCGTTGCAATGGAGGAACGAGATATTGTCGACTAGCTTGCTTGCTAGCTAACGTTACGCAAGTCTTGTGAATGTCTAAACAGGGCTGATGGCATTGATGAAGATGATATCAATAACAACAATGCCGCCGCCCTATCTGGAATGAATGAATGGAAAAGATGACGTTGTGGGATGTATGCAACAGGCGCGGCTCATCTAAGGTAAGGGACAATACATAATGTTGTTGAAACTGCCGCCGTGCAGTTGTAACGTTATGCAAGTCTTGTGAATGTCTAAACAAACGGCATTGTTTGATTGATTGATTGAAAACTTTATTAATGACGCAATGAAGCATATAGCACTAGTTAGAGGGGACATTCGGATTCCTCTCGGATTCATTCATTGAGCAGAACTGCAATTCGCTTGATTGAATTGATTGATTGATTGAAAACTTTATTAACAGATTGCAGAATGGGTACAGTACAGTACAGCTCAATACATACAATACAAAAGCTCAGCTGCAGAAACGTTGAGGAGACAATACCCACAGGACTTGGAGGAGAACTTTGTTTTCAATGTCTGTCTATTGTCTACACATTCTGCCGTGAATTGAATTGAATTGTAAAACTTTATTAACAGATTGCAGAATGGGTACAGTACAGTACAGCTCAATACATACAATTGTTAAGGGGATGCAGACCAGAGAAAGACTTTCGTCTTGTTTACATCAGGGTCCCCCATTTTCAATTCATCATAACATATATGACATACATGACATACAGATAAACAGTACTGCTACATCTATACATTTATGACATGTACCAGACTTGCACATACAGTACTGTTTGTGATATAAAAATAGTCCAGAAAAGGGAGTATATACATTTGACGTAGAAACTGTACATTGGAGGAGGTTGGGTAGGGGGGGGGGGGGGACTGTACATTGGAGGTGGGGGTGGGGGACATACACTGTACAACTGTACAAACAGAACTGTACATTGGAATATTGACAACCATACTTGGTCATTTACTGTACATTGAGGGGGTTGTGTTAGGACATTTACAGGGGCCAGTCATAGCATACTGTGTTATTTTTTGATGGGCCCGAGCCATACTGTACATGGTCTGCTTGGTTTGATCGGGCCGCCGAGCCACTGTATACTGTACATGGTCTGCTTGGTTTGATCGGGCCGCCGAGCCACTGTATACTGTACATGGTCTGCTTGGTTTGATCGGGCCGCCGAGCCACTGTATACTGTACGTCCCCAAAATGAATGGAAGCGAATGAGGAGCCTGACACCTGGGAGGAATGGGGGTGTTGCAGCGTTGGGGATGTTTAAAAAATATAATTTAATATATAATATAATAATTTGTGCTTCACCTAAAAATTTGGTCAGCAGCCTCCACTGATTGAGCCGTACTGTATTGTACCCATTCTGCAATCTGTTAAATAAATAAAAATAAAGTTTGACTGGCCGCCGAGCCATACTGTAGTGTACATGGTGACTGCTTGACTTAAATAAAAAAATAAAATAAAAAATAAATATTAATAAAAATATTAAAAAAATTTTTTTTTATAATTTTTTGTTGGCTTCCCCTGTTATTTTACCCACGCGACGCCACTGATGCTCCGCAGGGAGTGCAAAGACTTAAGTCAAGTCTGATTATCAACTTCCACCACCTACATCCTGAGGCACCCAGGTGAACGTCATTCGTTTTGATTGAATTGATTGAAAACTTTATTAACAGATTGCAGAATGGGGACAGTACAGTACAGCTCAATACATACAATTGTTAAGGGGATGCAGACCAGAGAAAGACTTTCGTCTTGTTTATTGTTCATTGGGGGGGGGGGGTACTGTAACATTGGGGGTTCGCTCTAGTGGCTGAGCGGGCCTCTAGCATTCCCTGGTGGATACATCTATGTCTACCTGCCTTAATTACGGTAATTGTTACCTGGTGTGTGTATTTGTCGTGTCCTCTTATACCTTCATGTGTGTTTCATCTGTGTCAGTAGTTCACTGAACCTTGCTGTGAGTAAGTACTATGCATTCATGATAAAGCCTTATCGTCCCTCGTTGCCACGGGAGATAAGTAAGATACAGTGTTTGCTTATAGTTATCATACCTTACCGTGTTTAAAGTGTTATGGAAAGTTTAGATTTATCCACGACTAGGGGTGGGCGATATAATAATAATAATACACTTTATTTGTATATCACCTTTCATACAGAAACTGCAGCTCAAAGTGTTTCACAACAGAAAAAAGACAGGCATAAAATGAGCACATAAAGTGCAGACATATAAAATCACAGTTTTTTACATTATATGTAAATAATATTAAATAAATATCGAGTACAGTTAATTAACGATACACTTTTTAAAATCGTGGATATCGTGATGTTTCTCACACACACCTTTACAGTGTTTTGTTTACCAGTAGGATGTTATAACATTGCTGATAATAAAACAAATATTATTATTTTCTCACAATAGTGTGTGTATATTTTTGGCTAAAGTTGATAGAAAACACAGTACTGTGCAAAAGTCTTAGCCACCCAAGAGTTTTTATATAAATTGTCTTAGATGTTAATAAAACATTTTCTGTATTAGTGTGTCTATAGACTACTTAGAAACTTTTAATAAAATTATTTTTGAAAGCATCTTCATGGTTTAATGCAGACATATGTTGCAGGGACTATTTTAATCATCATGTTGGCGTGACTGTATGCTTCAAAGGGTTAAATCAAGCATTTTTAAGTGCTTTAGAGGAAATGTCAAAATATCGTGATGTATATCGTGTATCGTGACAGCCAAAAAATATCGTGATATCATTTAGAGGCCGTATCACCCAGCCCTATCCACGACTACGTCTCGTTATTGTTTGTTTTGTATTCCGTTTATTTAAATCCATTTTTGGAGACTTGCTTTCTCCATCTTTATTTTTCAACTCCTGCATCCCGTCTCCTCTGTTCTGCACTGCACATGGGTCCAACACATTATCACATTCGTAACACCCAGGGGCATCTGGCATCACATGGACCTGGTGAGTAGAGAGAGGAATAGATGTCTCCTGAGCTGCTCTGACATTTGTTTACCTATTATTATAGCTGCTGAACCTGCTGCTATTCGACTCACTTCATTACTTGCTTCCATGTCACTTCCTGAAATCAGGCCTAGAGAACGTCACAGTTGTTATCTGAAGATCAGTGAATGCAAAAGAGGAAAGGAAGTTGCACAGGAGAGGGGGGGTCAGATGGGGGGGGGGGGGGGGTGGAGAGATGGGAGAGAGAGAGAGAGAAGGGGAGAGAGACAGAGAGAAGGGGAGGGAGGGGCTGGGGAGAGAGACAGAGAGAAGGGGAGGGAGAGAGAGAGGGTTGGGTTGTATTGGCTACATTACAAGGTCTTCTGGACATGCAGCCAAGGTCTGATCATTCTGATAATTAAAAAAAATATATATATATATATATTATCTTTTCCCCCCTTCTTTTTCCGATTTTTCTCCCATCCCAATGTTAGTCGTTATGCCAATTCCCAATCCCCTTCCTGGTCGTTGCGCACTCTACCCCCTACCGTCGTTCTGGGAGGGCGGAGACTATCACAGTATCACATGCTTCCTCCGACACATGTGTACCCAGCCAGTGTTGGGAAAGTTCACTTTCTAGTTCAGTTCACAGTTCACAAATTTTTAAATGAACTAGTTCAGTTCATAGTTCATAATTCAAAATGTTTAACTAAAGTTCATGGTTTCAAAAATGAACTAATTTATAGTTTATAGTTATTTTTTCAATACGTTGCTGCAAGCTATTATTTGTAAAATGTATTGCCACAACCCATATAGAACCACAGACAGCAATCAGAATACTGGCATTTCCATAACGCTTTGCTGCCGCCCATTCAGTCCACACTAGCAGCTGCAGCTTTCATCTCTACAGTATATTTTCAAAAACATGAGGAAAAACGTGCTGCTTGAATGGTCGTTATTAAGTATAATAATCTAAATATACTTAAAGTACCAAAAGTGAAAGTAGTCATTGTGCAAACATATAACATATAAACATGTACCGACATAACTCTGTACTAACACAACACGAGGTAGGAACCAGGCTGAGGTATGAAACTAAGGTTGTACCTCAAAGTTCAATATTCAAAGTGCAAAACATTTACTGACTTTAACTAAAACTCTTTTAAATGCTCATACGCCAAAGCCGTAGAGTCTGACTCTGAGCGAGTGCTGCTGCTATGCTACCCGGTTCCGCGGTTCCACACTGTTCTTGCTGTGAGGAGTCTGATGACGTATATTTGTGTGCGACAGCCAGGGGTGACAGGCAGCGTATGCGTTACAGGCAGCTTGCGGTTGCCAGATTGGGTGGTTTTCCGCATTATTTTGAAGCCTGTTTACGGTGTGTTTTAACTGGGTTTTCGGCTGAAAGGCATATGAAATCTGGCACACTTTTGAACGCCGTTATAATACAGTGCTGAGAATGAACGCACTTTTGGACGCCGTTATACAGCGCTGAGAATGAACGCGTTCTCAATTACGTTCATCTAGCGGAAATACAGTACGTTCAGTTCACGTTCGCCCAAAATACGAACGCGTTCATTGAACGTGTTCAGGTACATCACTGTACCCAGCCCACCGCTTCTTTTCACCTGGCAGCGCGGACTCTCACTGGGAGAGTGTAACGTGTGGAAGGTCACACTACCTCTCCTAGATCCTTCCCTTGCTGTGCAGGCGCCCCGACCGAACTGTAGGAGTCGCTGTTTACAACGACCAGGACCAACCCTCGCCGGGTTTCCCACCCGCTAACACTGCCAATTGTGTTAATATGGACGGTCGGCCAACCCGGAAGCACCACAGCTGGATTCGATCCCACTGTCTCTGTGGTGGTAGACAGACGCTTAGTCCGCTGCGATACCCAGCCGCACCCTTTCTGATCATTTGCCAGTTTTCTTTTGGTCACGTTCCCAGTGTCCCTTCTGGCTCCAGTTGACGAGGGATGCAAGGGATGAAATCAGCAAGAGGACTATGTCCTTCCTTCCTACCTCACACTCTCCTTGAGATTGATAAGCAGCAGTAGACAATGCAATGCAGCCTCGGTCCAATATCTGTCCTCACCCCCCAACAACCCCACATCACAAATGCATTAGTTGTGAAAAGGTCAACCATTGACACATACCACCGTATATTGTGGTTTGACATGTTATTGGAAGTTGATATATGATTAATATGACATGGGATTGATTGGTAGTGTAAATAAATATGGTTCCCTCTGAGGACAAGAGGTCAGTAAGACTTGAGTGGCAGGACTGTAGTCGTATGTTTCCCAGAGCTTATGTACATTTCACACATCGATGGGTGTCCTGACAAGCATGATCTGGGTATTTTTCAATTATTAAGCTACTGTATAACATGGCATTATCAACATTCTACCTGCAGAGCATTATAGATCAAATGATGTCATACTAAAGAGAATAATTTGCAGGCCAAACTTCTATAATGTATACTTGTACACAAATTAGTGCAGCACAGGCATAATGTAGCCATGCTAAAATTTTGTTCACACACCGTACTCTCCCTTAGGCCTAACAAAAATAATAGTTGGTTTCAGGTTGGTTGTCAGTTTGGCCATGGGTAGGTAGGGAATTTTTTTTATTTTTTATTTTTTTTATTCTTTCCCACGGCGACTATGGATAGGGAATTTCTTTATTTAATTAACCCTTTCACTGCCACACGACAGAAGGTTAGCCCTTTACTATCACACAACCGACGGCGATGCTCCATCATTAGCATCATTAGCTCCGCATCCGCGGAGCTAATGATGCTAATGATGGAGCATCGCCGTCGGTTGTGTGATAGTAAAGGGCTAACCTTCTGTATTGTCACAGTGAAAGGGTTAACCGGCTGTCGTGTGGCAGTGAAAGGGTTAAAATGTTCACAACAACATGGATGCATGTACTCTGCCAGCATGTTTAATATCCATAATACTAAATGTTTGACTAAGATTTCTATGAAACTTTATTCTAAAAAAAAAAAAAAAAAAAAAAAAAAAAAAATGATTTTTTTTTTTTTTAATATATAATTTTTTTTTTAAACTCATAAAATATATTGGGTCGCACCTAAATCGGCAGGGTCGGTCGGCAACCTGAAACCAACCATTATTTTTGTTAGGCCTAACCATCCATGTAGCCTCACCCCCCCCCCCCCCCCCCCCATCCCACCTCCTCCCCGCTATGGGCCTGGTCTTCTCCAGCTTCCTGCCGGACTCGGCAGACTCTACTGGTCTCTGACAAGGAGAAGGCCGGCTGCTTTTCCATCAGCCCCTTTAGAAGTTGGCCACTTCCTGTCACGCCACAACATCTGTTTACGTTAGCTATGTCAAAGAGCGTCGCCTAAGGCGTGGGAACGCAGGGGAGTGCATGGGGGATCTCCTCACAAACACACACACACACGCCACATGCACTGAGTGATTTCGGTGTCGCTGCCCCCCTGGGAGTTCATGTATGCGTCAATGACTGAGACGACCACTTTCTCTCAACAGCTAGTTTCAGAGGACACCAGTTACCATTTTGTTTACATCGGAAATAACTTGAGGGTAATTGGGTCAGTGAACTCTAAATTGTTCATGTCCCAAATATGTATCAGGGGAAGAATTTATAAAACGGATTATATTCAATAGACACTTTGTGCAAAAAAGGCCACTTTCGGCCCTAAGACTGTCTGTGTTTTGTATGTGGGTGGGCAGTGATGTTCATGAACGCGTTCGTATTTTGGGCGAATGTGAACTGAACGTACTGTATTTCCGCTAGATGAACATAATTGAGAACATAATTGATTCTCAGCGCTGTATAACGGCGTTCAAAAGTGCGTTCATTCTCAGCACTGTATTATAACGGCGTTCAAAAGTGTGCCAGATTTCATATGCCTTTCAGCCGAAAACCCAGTTAAAACACACCGTAAACAGGCTTCAAAATAATGCGGGAAAACCACCCAATCTGGCAACCGCAAGCTGCCTGTGACGCATACGCTGCCTGTCACCCCTGGCTGTCGCACCAAAATATACGAAACGCGGAACCGGGTAGTATAGCAGCAGCACTCGCTCAGAGTCAGACTCTATGGCGTCGGCGTATGAGCATTTAAAAGAGTTTTAGTTAAAGTCAGTAAATGTTTTACACTTTGAATATTGAACTTTGAGGTACAACCTTAGTTTCATACCTCAGCCTGGTTCCTACCTCGTGTTGTGTTTAAGCATTACATCACGCGCAGGAGTGGTTTGTGAACAATAAACCATGCCTAGGGGTGGTCGTTAGGCCCGAGGCGCAGCCGAGGGTTGTTAGACCCCCCTAGGCATGGTTTATTGTTCACAAATCACGACTGCAAGTGGTGTAAAGCTTTTATACAACTGCCACATTCATCCAACCTTATTTCTATACAATAAACACACATTAATAGAATATTTATTGAAAAAACCATCCGCCAGAAAAAGTAGTTCCCACAACTACAAAAAAGACAATTTGCCTCCATGTGGAAGCAGATCGGAAGTGCATCCAACCAACTAACACATCCAACTGTGTATTATTGGAATGATTGAGAGAAGTTGCCTCATGTGGAAGCAGCTTGAAGTGCATCCAACCAACTAACACATCCAACTGTGTATTATTGGAATGATTGATTGAAAATTTTATTACCAGATGCAGAATGGGTACAATACAGTACGGCTCAATACACACAATTGTTAAGGGAATGCAGACCTACTTTCCATAGAACTTCATTCTTAGATGCTTCTATAGAAAGTAGGTAAAACAAATTAAAAAGTTTTCTTTGCCCTATAGGAAAAAAACTTTTTCTTCGCCCTATTCTTTTATTTATTTTTTTAAACCTACTGTAGAGGGCCTAAACTTAACCAGTTGGAAACCAAGCGTACAGTAATAAAATTAGCAATCAATCAATCAATCAACTCAATAGGCCATGCTCACTTAGAACAGCGCAGCACCCAGCTCTCTCTCAGTCTGACTATCCCCCGCCTTGCAGGCAGAGTGTGTGTGTGTGTGTGTGTGCGTGTGTGTGCGTGTGTGTGTGTGTGTGTGTGCGTGTGTGTGTGTGTGTGTGTGTGTGTGGGGGGGGGGTGTGTGGCGGTGGGTGGAGACTAGAGCGAGCACTGACAGTCGAAAGAAAAAAAAAATTGAAAAAAAAATTGAAAATTAATCAATCAATCAATCCGCGATTTTTCTTTTGTTACAGAATGATTCAAGACCCATCAATTACATCATCCAACATTGTTTAAACGACTAAGACATTCGCTGTGACAGAATCGCTTGATATTTAGTCGTTTAGTCGCTATCAACATATCCATTTGTAAAGATTATTGTCCACCTTCTTGTGATCCGGCGGATTGATGTGATGTGATTCGGTTGTGGGCGGGTCCTGGGCCAGCAAGCGTGGACTGATCGCAATACATACGTGTAAATGGACTGTTTCAGCCAATCAGAATCGAGAAATTTGCATGCCGTTGTATAATAGTACAGAGTTATGTCGGCACATGTTTATATGTTATATGTTTGCACAATGACTACTTTAGCTTTTGGTACTTTAAGTATATTTAGATTATTATACTTAATAAAGACCATTCAAGCAGCACGTTTTTCCTCATGTTTTTTTAAAATATACTGTAGAGATGAAAGCTGCAGCTGCTACTAGTGTGGACTGAATGGGCGGCAGCAAAGCGTTATGGAAATGCCAGTATTCTGATTGCTGTCTGTGGTTCTATATGGGTTGTGGTAATACATTTGACAAATAATAGCTTGCAGCAACGTATTGAAAAAAGAACTATAAACTATAGTTCATTTTTGAAACGATGAACTTTAGTTCACAATTTTGAATTATGAACTATGAACTGAACTAGTTAATTTAAACATTTGTGAACTGTGAACTGAACTAGTTCATGTAGAAAGTGAACTTTCCCAACACTGTGGGTGGGTGTGTGCAACCAATTATCATGCCCCCTGCATCACATTGTCGCACTGGTCCTGCAACCTCTGCATGTATTCTTTACGCTCAGACACCCCTAAGCATGTGTTCTTCACACACTGTGTTTGGCCCTTGGCACTATCTGTAGTAATATAACCGTCAGCCGGGAGACAAACCTGAGGCGCTAAGTTGGTAGACGAGTGCATAGATCTTCCTAACCTAACCTAACCTTAACCACGCTATTACATTAAACTAACAATAACTGTTAATTGAAACTTAAAACTAAGCTTAACCCTAAACATGACATAACATGTAGTAACTCTCTAAAGCAGAGTGTTGCGCCCACACAACACTAGACATGTTTTGCAAAACATTAAATATCTTTGGAACCGTTTGTGAATCTGAATCTGGAGATTCTCTTCTCTCAGCCAACATTTTAACTGTATCTATCCGTCGCCCACAGGCTTACTGGCAGTGTGCGGAAGTAAGGCATAGAATCTTGATATTTCTAGATCGGTCGTTTTCTCTCCCCAATGCATCTGCATCTAATCCGCTGTATCTATCTATCATATATCTATCATCTGCCATGTCATCCTTGTGTTAGTTAGCCTAGCTATTAGCTAGATATAGCTTATTTGACTAATATTGAAACTAATAAATACTAAACAAAATGTAAAAAAAATTAACAATAAAAACTCAAATGAAACTAAACTGAATTGAACAACAAAATAAAATAAAAAACAAATGAAAAATCCCAAATTATAATAATCCTGGTGTGTGTATGTTGTGTGTGTGGTGGTTGTTGTCGTTGGGGAGAGCCGGGTCTGCCATCCTGCCTGTGGCCTAATCCCAGTGGCGGACTGGGACACAAATTCAGCCCGGGACATTCAGACACACCAGCCCACACACCGGCCCACGCACCGGCCCCGAAACCGGGCCCACACAACGGGCGTTATGAAACACTTGTCCAGTATTAAACAACCCAAGGCTGTGGCTAAGGAGTCAACATCAGGGAGACCAAATCTACACACCGCCCCTAGATGTGCACTCATGCACAGTGCACACACACACACACACAGACACACACATACATATACCGTTACTTCCCGTCATTGGCATATGTTTTTTTTTTTACTAACATCTTAGTGCCTCATTAGCCTAGGGATTAAGGATACATGAAGTATTAACTACACCATAATAATATTGAGGTTTTGATCCATAGAAAGTAGGGATGTCCGATATTATCGGCCTACCGATATTATCGGCCGATATCGGCATTAAAATGTGATATCGAAAAATATCTGTATTGGTTTTAAAAAAATAATATTTTATTTACATTTCTATAACCTTTATTTACCCAGGCAAGCAAGTAAGAACCAATTCTGATTTTATTTATTGTCAAAAGTATGCATAATGTTGTGTTAATTCCACAACAAGAGATATGTAATGTTAATTACCTGAAATTATTCCATTTTTTGGGGCGGGAAACCCTGCATATATCGGTATCGGTTGATATCGGTATCGGAAATTAAGAGTTGGACAATATCGGTATATCGGTATCGGTAAAAAAGCCAATATCGAGCATCCCTAATAGAAAGGTCTGTGCTACACAATTTCAGTTAGATTGGATTTATTGTCCTTTAATTTGGCACTCATGACATTAGTTGCTTGCCGTTTAATCAACATTGAAAGACCCCCCACTTCCTCCCAGACACCCATTCCAAGAGCCTGTTTTCTCTCTCTCTCTCTCTCTCTCTCTCTCTCTCTCTCTCTCTCTCTCTCTCTCTCTCTCTCTCTCTCTCTCTCTCTCTCTCTCTCTCTCTCTCTCTCTATCTCTCTCTGTGTATGTGTCTCTCTGTGTGTGTGTCTCTCTCTCTCTGTCTCTCCCTCTCTCTGTGTCTCTCTCTCTCTGTCTCTCTCTCTGTGTGTCTGTCTGTCTGTCTGTCTGTCTGTCTGTCTGTCTGTCTGTCTGGACTGGGCTCTCTCTCTCCCCTCAGGGTCAGCTGTGCTGGACTGGGCGCTCTCTCTCCCCTCAGGGTCAGCTGTGCTGGATTGGGCGCTCTCTCTTTCCTCAGAGTCAACTGCATAAGAAGAACATCAGCAATCAATAATAATGGCTTGAATTCATACAGCGTTTTTCAGCCTTTTGAAAACACCCAAAGTAGTAGTAGTAGTAGTAGTAGTAGTAGTAGTAGTAGTTTATTCAGTCATCATCTCACACATATACAATACAATATACCCCATCATTTAACAATATTTGATTTTACAGTGACTGAAAAGGTACAGACTGAAGCATAATGCTTATATATGCCTGTCCTATATTCTTAACAAAAATTAAAAAAATTGGCGGCTACGTGGCGTAGTGGGCAAGGCGCTCGCCACAAATACTGGAGACGCTGGGCTCGCCTGTTCGAGCCCAGCGCTCCACATTGCTTTCAGTTTAGCTGGTCGTTCATACTAATACACATTGGCCGTATTAGGGGGTGGGAAACTGATGGGTGGGGATCGGGCGTTGTGGACAGCGACTCCTACAGGTCGGTTGGTGCGCCTGCGCAGTAGAATCAGGAAGTGTCGGGGGCAGCGGGAGCCTCCCACGCGTTACTCCTCGCCACTGAGAGATCGAGCTGCGCAGGTGAAAAGATGCGACTGCTATTACCTCAAGTACCGGAGGGGACTTGTGCTATGTATGACTTAGTCCACATTGCAGCCGGCTTGTGGGAGGCAAGACAGGGGAGGGTTGAATTGGATGATACGAAATTGGGATGGGAGAAAATGTAGAAAATGGGAGAAAAAGTGGATAAAAAAAAACAAATTAAAAAAATTAAGACTCCAAAACAGTATTCTAAAAGAAAATAGCAAAAGAAAACAGTATTATTCACCCTTGTAGTTTTCAAAAATAGCTTTACAAACCATTTTCTTAAAAACCAAAAGCGAATTACATAATAATTATAATAATAATTTAGGACCTGCTCAGAGGTCATCAATCGGCACACATGCGATGCATGCATGCAATTCGTATCTGCGATTAACCCATCCCGTCGTCCTTCCCCCCCAAGGGCAGCCGGGAGCAGACAGGCGTCAACGTGAGCCGCGCCAGGGGACCAATCCAAGTGCTCCTGTCCGTCTTCGTCAAGGACGCCACAGTGTTAGCGATCTATTGTTGTGCATGTTTTTCCATTGGGTTTATCTTATCGGGGGGGAAACCCTTGCGAGCACGGGGAGAACATGCAAACTCCACACAGAAAGGCCTGGGAGATACCCCACCTGGGTAACTGGCATCATGGAAACCTGGTCCCCAAGCCGGAATCGAACCCTGGACCTTCTTGCTGTGAGGCGACAGTGTTAGCCACTACACCACCGTTACTCATTCTTAACTGTATATCAGCATTGTTCCACAAAGCGCTTCACAGAAACCATCAAGCATTCACACTCACACAGTCATACACTACTGGTGGTTGTGAGCAGCATCAGCAAACACAGCTGCCCTGTGGCAGACTGACGGAATCATGTCTGCTAATCAGCGCCAACCACCATCAACAACCTTCATAAATACATTCAACATTAATGGAATAGGCTAACTACCAACTTAGCTGTAGCAGTTAGCTGTTATATGCAATCACATTTGTTTAACTACGGGGTAGTAGTTGACCTAGTTGTTAGCTTAAGCTAGTTAGCTGTGGTTATTTACAAACATGTAGATGAGACTAATCATATACAGATCGAGAACATGGCTAACAGTTGGGAATTCTAAGGTATATCTTATTTAAGCATGTAAAATGGCAACTAATCAATTCAATCAATTAGATTACCAATATTATATCAACATGAAAATTTGGAAGGGAACATAATAGTATTTTATTTTAGTATTTACTATTATAATATTAGTAGCCGATTAATTTGCAGCCCGTCCTAGGTTCTGATTGGCTATCTAGGTTAGCACTTTAGCTTCTGATGCTGTGGTGGGCACTAGTCCTAACATTGCTAACTAAACTTTTAGTCAGAGAAAAAACGTCACGAGTCACAACTATTTACGTCCACGTGCTGTAAGGAATCAGGAATACGGAAAGCACATTGTCTTGTAATAGAATGACTGAAATCACTGCAAGAGCTAGTATAGGCTAGCTAGCCCTCATGAACCGGCAGACACCAACAGTAGAATATGCACTAGGCTACTGCATGCACCTGTCATGTTACTGTTGGTTCCTTCCACTTGAACTTCATCATCATTAGCAGCAGCAGCGGGTAAACATGTCTGTAATTTTAGAACATTGTTCTGCGTCTTTTACTAGCAATTTTAGTTTTTTAATTCTGGCTTTTTCAGCTCCACCCTTTCTTTTTTTGCATTCTCCATTTCTGCGCTTCTAGGCCTACTCGCGGTTGGGAGGAAACGTGAATCTCATTCACTGATGTCTCATGTCTCATTCAAGACTGGCTAACAAAAGCATGTCTTTCACTTAACACCAAGAAAACAGTGTGTATGATGTTCACAAAGTCACCAGTAGAGGTCACTCACTCTAATGTGTTTCTGGGAGAGGCGGAGCTGGACATTGTACATTAATTCAAGTATCTTGGGGTCACATTGGACTCTACATTGACCTTCAAAAAGTCATGTGAAGAAAGTGACAAACACAGTCAAGTTTAACATCGAAAACTTCAGGCAGATCAGGCCCTGCCTGCCAGTTAATGCTGCAAGGATGTTTCTGCATTCAATGATTTTATCACACATCGAGTAGGCCTACTGTTTTATCAACTGGTCTCTTTTATATGTCACTACTCTTACACCAATATAATTACTCTACAAAAAAGCCATACAAGTATTTGATAGGAAACCAATTTCATTTCATCACTGTATAATGTTTTAGAAAAACATAACATGTTAAGTTTCGAGAATTTCCAAGTTTTCAAATATACTTGCTGTACAAGGTTCTGCATGGACTTGCCCCTCCCCCATTGAATGAGTTCATCCAACAGAAAGCAGACACTGGCATTACCACCAGGGCCATCAGTAGAGGGGACTGTAAGGTGCCTTTTCGGTATACTACCATTGCAAAAACTGTGTTCTCTGTTAAAAGTGGTAACTACTGGAATAGCCTACCAGTTGTGATTAGAGAGTGCCCTACATACTCCATGTTCAAGACCCATCTTAAACTGCATCTTAAGGCAAACCAGAACTGTGATAATTTTTAATCTGATTTAGTTTATGCAACTTGTTTATTGTTTTATTGCCGGCCCACACACTGGCCCACACACCGGCCCACATAATGGCCCACACACCGGCCCACATACGGCCCACACATTTTTTATTTTTTTGGACCAGCCCACATTGGTCCCGGCCCATCGGGATTCGTCCCGAACGTCCCGATGGCCAGTCCGCCACTGCGGCTAATCCTCTCTGTGCCCTTGGCTTTCCCAACCCACTGAGTCCTATAACACAGTGCCTTATCCTTGTGTTCAGCAACCAGGAGGGACACACGATGGAGGAGGAATTCCCCAGCTCACCAGAAATGACCTACCAAACAGTACAAAGACCATTAGGCGCTGAAGGCCTCAGCAGCAGAGACAAAAGACTTCTTAACACAATGGCGCCCAAGGACGTATATCTCCGTGTTTCGATTCCACCCGTTGTGGACAGAGGCACGGATAAATCCATGGCAAGTTGTTATTGCTTTTATTCCATTTTAATAACCTATTCAAGGTCGCCGAGCGGCACTGCAGATCTACCCTACTCTATGAATTCGACAAAGTGCAATACCGGCCAGATCCTCTTAGGGGCGCTATCGCGATAATGCAGTGTTCCCTGTGGCCGAACGGTGGACTATTTTTTTTGACTTTTTTTTTGAGTTTCCAGTAGCAGGATTCTGGATGTGTAGCATAGTAGCTTGGATTACGTTTTGCATCGCAGATTTCACCATGCAATAAGGGGATTTATCATCAGCCAATGGACATATCGATCTACCAGATGGCGATCTAACAGGGAAATGCTTGGGGCGATCCCACCGGACGACGGTAAGATCTTTTTCATGTAAAGTACATCCCGATCGGGCCTTGTTTTGATAGCCAACCAGGAGTTCGGCCTATGTGGCTAATGAGGCTAACGTGGTTATTGGTAATCGATAATCAGAAACAACGTCCCCCACCCCCCCCCCCCCCTTTCATGCATACATGCGTGAGGATCGTACCGATCATATGCAGTTTGAGTTTTAACTGGAGCGTATCTATAACCGAAATGCCATTGGATTTTACGTTATTAGCTATTAGCCCTATCTCGCCTCCCAGGAAATATACTAGACCCAAATCCGGTATAACGCTTATATTCACAGCGCTATAAAATGAGAACCTATTGATGATTTTTTTTTTCTTTAAGCCATTTTGAAGGGACGGTTTATGGACTCAATTGACAATGAGAATGGACAGATAGTATAGATTTAGCTGTACAAACAGCCCCATGTTTGTTTACATTCCCCGGTCCTCTTGAGATTAATTAGACTCATCCCAATGGCCCCGAATGTGTTAATGACATTTATTGCCGCTTTGTGCTATAATCGCAAAATAACATGAGATTACTGAGCCAAGCATGGCATTTCCCAACAATAAAATATCCACTGCACTTTATTGAGCTATCGGGACAAATGTTTGGACGGAGCACCGGCAAATAAACATCCAAGGTGGTATATTGGACTTTAAATATTTTTTTGGAGGGAACACCAGTTCTGTATCGTATGGCTCTCGCTCGGCGTCACTCTCTGCACTGTCCTCGCACACGTGCACGCGCACTGAATAAAGACCACAATGTACCTTTAATCCCAATATTTGTCTGACCACACCCCTATCAGCTTACCCATATAAGCAGGGGTGGGGCCACCCACTCGCCTCCTTCTCGCTTTCACCACAAGGAAGTGCCTCGGTAGATCCCCACTTGAAGTGATGTGATGGTAGGAGAAGAGTTGGAAAACAAGGATACGTTGACATCATACCTTTATTTTCTCTCTCACTATTTTCGAGAAAATACGGCGATATTGTCTTCGTACTGGAGTGTCTGGAAGATGATGATCATTCTAAAAATCCTCCACCGGTTTTCGTATTGGGAGTTCGCGCCGCTACATGCCTTTCCAACTGCAGTCCTTGCTGTGTGCTGGTTGCGGTAAAGACACAGCTGGGCTGTAGGATGCGCCGCTGTTGTGAGAAGCGGTGGGTTCCAGGTTTGGTGAGTTATGTTTTGCTGGCAAGCTCCACTTGTCTGTTAGTGCTATGGGGGCTAGTTGACAATGTTTATGAAAACCGGCCCCAGACTAGGGTCCTTTGTTCAGCCTCTTAGGCGACAGAAGACCTTGGTCTGAAGCCCATTATAGTTTAACTGGTGGGCCACGACCATTAACACTGGTGATCCCTGTGTTTTCTGGACGAGTGGATGTTTTCTCTGTCACCGTGAGCCCCATCTTTCATATCCAAATGAGAGTATTCCTCACGAGGAAATATGGGCATAGATGTTCGGTAGCGGAAGATCTGTGTTCAAGTCAGCTACAGGCCATTTGGGTATTGTGCTGGCTCCGTCGGGTGTTGGTAAAATCACCGTTGTAAAACTGTGTTAACATCTTGTTTCTCTTTTCTCTTAAAAAGAGGGTTTCAGAACGGCGGCCTGTCTGAGTGAGTGTTATATCATTGTGTACAAGTTCAGGTGATAGCTGTTTAGCTTACGTACTAGTGGTGGCCTACTGTTAGCCAGTCAGCTGTTAGCTGCGGCGCTAGCCTGCTGTGATCACTAAGTGGCCTACCTGGCTAGGCTAAGAAACGTTAGCTTGCTGCTATCGGCCGAGGCCCAGCGCGGGGTGGCTCCGGCCCCTTGCGCGCCGCCGCGGTTCCCAACTCCCCTCTCCCTCACAGGGAGAGACGGGGGGATTCGAAGCTCCCCTCTGGTTGTGTGCGCCGTTCGCTCGGCGTCTCGCGGGCAGGGGCGGTAGCGACCGACGGTTAGAGCGGCCGTTAGCTTAATGCTACTCTGTTGAACGTGCTTTGATTATAACATGTTTTAAACACTCTTGACTACGACGTCATCTTTGACAGAGGATGTTCGTCGAACCTGCCCTGGGCCAGGACGGCAAGGACTGCGTCAACAAGAGGGACCGTAGCGACGGGATGGAGCGGCGACGCTGCCCAGATCGACAACACAGGACGGCTGTGTTTACTACGGTGTCTTGAGACTGCACTTCGCTTGATCTACGCTCCGGGTAGGCAAGGTTTGGCCAGACCTTGTACACTTCTTCTGGCTTTTCCCTTCTAAATGTTTTGTAAATAACGATGTTTTCCAAAAACGAGTGTTGCTGCACTACATTTAGGATACGACGCGAGTTATGTGTGAATTGTCTTGTCACTGGTATTTAGCTTCTCCATGCAAATCGGGTTGTTGTTACAGATGTGAAAATGATCTGGTTTGTTGTGTTGAGAAATATCATGTGTGTTTATATGTACCGTGTACTCACAACTAAGGGGGTTAACTAACCTATAAAGCTATGCTTAGTGACAAATGAGTAAAGAATGATTCTTTTCTCAGCCTGTAATGACAATGAACAGTGTGTTCACATATTAACAGGTTTTCCTGTTTTAACTGGCCGTATTAAGGGTAAAGTAGGAGGATTGTGTTTCCCCCCGGTTCCCTGGGGACTTCTTCATCCTCCTCTCAGACATGTTGTTGCACTACATTGTGTCACTGTGTGGTAGGGATACGATGTAACCCTTAGCTTGATTGCTGAGGTTGTGCTAAAACAGCTGGAGAAACTTTATTTTCCTAAAAGAAAAGATTGTTTGGTCGCTTTCGTGTGTGCTGAGTCCTATAACACAGTGCCTTATCCTTGTGTTCAGCAACCAGGAGGGACACACGATGGAGGAGGAATTCCCCAGCTCACCAGAAATGACCTACCAAACAGTACAAAGACCATTAGGCGCTGAAGGCCTCAGCAGCAGAGACAAAAGACTTCTTAACACAATGGCGCCCAAGGACGTATATCTCCGTGTTTCGATTCCACCCGTTGTGGACAGAGGCACGGATAAATCCATGGCAAGTTGTTATTGCTTTTATTCCATTTTAATAACCTATTCAAGGTCGCCGAGCGGCACTGCAGATCTACCCTACTCTATGAATTCGACAAAGTGCAATACCGGCCAGATCCTCTTAGGGGCGCTATCGCGATAATGCAGTGTTCCCTGTGGCCGAACGGTGGACTATTTTTTTTGACTTTTTTTTTTAGTTTCCAGTAGCAGGATTCTGGATGTGTAGCATAGTAGCTTGGATTACGTTTTGCATCGCAGATTTCACCATGCAATAAGGGGATTTATCATCAGCCAATGGACATATCGATCTACCAGATGGCGATCTAACAGGGAAATGCTTGGGGCGATCCCACCGGACGACGGTAAGATCTTTTTCATGTAAAGTACATCCCGATCGGGCCTTGTTTTGATAGCCAACCAGGCGTTCGGCCTATGTGGCTAATGAGGCTAACGTGGTTATTGGTAATCGATAATCAGAAACAACGTCCCCCGCCCCCCCCCCCCCCTTTCATGCATACATGCGTGAGGATCGTACCGATCATATGCAGTTTGAGTTTTAACTGGAGCGTATCTATAACCGAAATGCCATTGGATTTTACGTTATTAGCTATTAGCCCTATCTCGCCTCCCAGGAAATATACTAGACCCAAATCCGGTATAACGCTTATATTCACAGCGCTATAAAATGAGAACCTATTGATGATTTTTTTTTTCTTTAAGCCATTTTGAAGGGACGGTTTATGGACTCAATTGACAATGAGAATGGACAGATAGTATAGATTTAGCTGTACAAACAGCCCCATGTTTGTTTACATTCCCCGGTCCTCTTGAGATTAATTAGACTCATCCCAATGGCCCCGAATGTGTTAATGACATTTATTGCCGCTTTGTGCTATAATCGCAAAATAACATGAGATTACTGAGCCAAGCATGGCATTTCCCAACAATAAAATATCCACTGCACTTTATTGAGCTATCGGGACAAATGTTTGGACGGAGCACCGGCAAATAAACATCCAAGGTGGTATATTGGACTTTAAATATTTTTTTGGAGGGAACACCAGTTCTGTATCGTATGGCTCTCGCTCGGCGTCACTCTCTGCACTGTCCTCGCACACGTGCACGCGCACTGAATAAAGACCACAATGTACCTTTAATCCCAAATACGGCGATATTGTCTTCGTACTGGAGTGTCTGGAAGATGATGATCATTCTAAAAATCCTCCACCGGTTTTCGTATTGGGAGTTCGCGCCGCTACATGCCTTTCCAACTGCAGTCCTTGCTGTGTGCTGGTTGCGGTAAAGACACAGCTGGGCTGTAGGATGCGCCGCTGTTGTGAGAAGCGGTGGGTTCCAGGTTTGGTGAGTTATGTTTTGCTGGCAAGCTCCACTTGTCTGTTAGTGCTATGGGGGCTAGTTGACAATGTTTATGAAAACCGGCCCCAGACTAGGGTCCTTTGTTCAGCCTCTTAGGCGACAGAAGACCTTGGTCTGAAGCCCATTATAGTTTAACTGGTGGGCCACGACCATTAACACTGGTGATCCCTGTGTTTTCTGGACGAGTGGATGTTTTCTCTGTCACCGTGAGCCCCATCTTTCATATCCAAATGAGAGTATTCCTCACGAGGAAATATGGGCATAGATGTTCGGTAGCGGAAGATCTGTGTTCAAGTCAGCTACAGGCCATTTGGGTATTGTGCTGGCTCCGTCGGGTGTTGGTAAAATCACCGTTGTAAAACTGTGTTAACATCTTGTTTCTCTTTTCTCTTAAAAAGAGGGTTTCAGAACGGCGGCCTGTCTGAGTGAGTGTTATATCATTGTGTACAAGTTCAGGTGATAGCTGTTTAGCTTACGTACTAGTGGTGGCCTACTGTTAGCCAGTCAGCTGTTAGCTGCGGCGCTAGCCTGCTGTGATCACTAAGTGGCCTACCTGGCTAGGCTAAGAAACGTTAGCTTGCTGCTATCGGCCGAGGCCCAGCGCGGGGTGGCTCCGGCCCCTTGCGCGCCGCCGCGGTTCCCAACTCCCCTCTCCCTCACAGGGAGAGACGGGGGGATTCGAAGCTCCCCTCTGGTTGTGTGCGCCGTTCGCTCGGCGTCTCGCGGGCAGGGGCGGTAGCGACCGACGGTTAGAGCGGCCGTTAGCTTAATGCTACTCTGTTGAACGTGCTTTGATTATAACATGTTTTAAACACTCTTGACTACGACGTCATCTTTGACAGAGGATGTTCGTCGAACCTGCCCTGGGCCAGGACGGCAAGGACTGCGTCAACAAGAGGGACCGTAGCGACGGGATGGAGCGGCGACGCTGCCCAGATCGACAACACAGGACGGCTGTGTTTACTACGGTGTCTTGAGACTGCACTTCGCTTGATCTACGCTCCGGGTAGGCAAGGTTTGGCCAGACCTTGTACACTTCTTCTGGCTTTTCCCTTCTAAATGTTTTGTAAATAACGATGTTTTCCAAAAACGAGTGTTGCTGCACTACATTTAGGATACGACGCGAGTTATGTGTGAATTGTCTTGTCACTGGTATTTAGCTTCTCCATGCAAATCGGGTTGTTGTTACAGATGTGAAAATGATCTGGTTTGTTGTGTTGAGAAATATCATGTGTGTTTATATGTACCGTGTACTCACAACTAAGGGGGTTAACTAACCTATAAAGCTATGCTTAGTGACAAATGAGTAAAGAATGATTCTTTTCTCAGCCTGTAATGACAATGAACAGTGTGTTCACATATTAACAGGTTTTCCTGTTTTAACTGGCCGTATTAAGGGTAAAGTAGGAGGATTGTGTTTCCCCCCGGTTCCCTGGGGACTTCTTCATCCTCCTCTCAGACATGTTGTTGCACTACATTGTGTCACTGTGTGGTAGGGATACGATGTAACCCTTAGCTTGATTGCTGAGGTTGTGCTAAAACAGCTGGAGAAACTTTATTTTCCTAAAAGAAAAGATTGTTTGGTCGCTTTCGTGTGTGCTTAGCAAGGCCTGTGGCCAATACTAATCGAGAATTATGTATTCTCTCATTATGAAAAACGGCGTTCCTCTGTAGAGTGTTTTTGCCATTTTTTGTAGGTGATGATGGGTTGTGTGTGTCATGTGACCTACAACTGGGTTGGACTGGCCACAGAAGCACATGTGTAAGTTTGGTACCGGGGCTCTTGGAGAGCCCTCTCTATTCTGTGTTTTTTCCTTAGTAAAAATCAGATAGCAGGTTAGCTCATGCGCTGTGTGAAGCTGTCAGACGCTTCATAGAGCTGACTATGACTGTGTCATACTCTCTTTTTGTCATTACATCGTATCATGGGTGTGGGGTCGTAAAGGGGTGAACTGGTAACCTTTCCTTCCCCTTTTTTCTGTTGGTCAGGGGTAAACCCACCTGTCCTTCAAGGTTCCTGTCACGTTGCGGTTTGGCACATTACAGGGTGAGGGTGAGGGGGGGGGGGGGAGGGAGTTTCCTGGTCCCACGGCCTGGAATATTGGGCGTGTGCACCGCAGAAATTCCCCCGCCATAGAGTACGTCACCGTGCGCGTCTCTGTTGGTAGGACTTCCGTGTGCTGTTCAGGTCCATGTGATGGATCTGTTTCGGGGGGTGGTCAGGGCTCCTCCTCACCAAGCTCCTATTCGGGCCTTCTGTGAGTTGGGACTCCTTCCGTGAGGAGGGAGCCTCCTTCAGAGTACAGAGCCTCCTCCTCAGATTGTCAAGGTGAGTGGACCCTCTAGAAGGAGTCCTACTCTATTGTGTATGTATTCGATTCAATTAGATTATTGAGTGAGTGTGTATGGGTTCAGTGCCTCCTCCCCGGAGAGCCCTAAAACCAATTTTTTACATGGCTCAAGGTGCAATATATTCTTTTCAATCTGTACAGCTCGCGTGGGAAGTCTCTCTGGGGATTCCCGTCTCCTTCCTATGGGAGGGTGGTGGGATGTAAAAATGTGAAAAAATGTTACCCCCGGCTGTGTAGACTGGGATACATACTGTTGGTGCTTCCTTCTTTTCTACTAAAAAGAGTTGGAGTTAGGAAGTATCACACCCCTCTTGTCGTTCCCCTGGGCGCCTTGGGGATTCAATGACAGGTCTAAATAGCCTGTTCATTGATGTGGGTGTGTCCCGACGCATGTATAGTGCTAGCTCGGGGTGTTCTGTAAACAGGCGACTGACTGGCACGCCTTGGTTGCTTGAGGTTAAAACGGCGTTTTTATAAAGCAACTGGGATGGAGGTTTTTCCTCTTCCGACGACCAAATCCGACGACCTGGTTTGGTTATCGACGGATTCTCGTTCATATCTGGGGGATGATGACGGAATGGATCTGAACATATGTAGAGGGGTCTCACGCCCTGGGGGTGGGCCACCGGGCGCGGTTCGCCCGAACGTCTGGGTGGCGCCTTCTTTTCATGTTTAAGATCAACACGCATATCTGCCCCTTCTCCTGGAGTAGGCATGTCGGCGTGGTTAGGGCACGGGACTGGTTCTGGTCACGCTGGTCCGGACCAGTTGAACCCGTTGTCCGCCGGGGATGCAGATCTGCTGTTCTGGTACCCTGAGGGACTTGGGCTTTTTTCAGGGGGAAAAATGCCAGGTCGGTCCGGGTGTCACAGGGTTAAGCGCTATGGAGACCCTGGTTGGGTACATTTTTTACTCAGCACTGTCGTAATGGCTTACGGCCATGCCGACCTGTACACGCTCGATCTCGTCAGATCTCGGCCGCTACACAGGTTGGTCCTGGTTAGTACTTGGTTGGGAGACCGCCTGGGAATACCAAGTACGGTGTGCTTGGGGCTGGTTCTCCATTCTTTTTCGCTCCTCTCTCACGCATGGCGAAGAGGGGCCTGTTGGGGTGGTCTTTGACCTCCTCTGGTGACCCTGTGCTTCCCGTATCACCGGGCCCGGTCCGAAGTCATGTTTCGTCGACCCGTAGGCCTGGGTTAACCCTTTTTTGAAAACTGGAACACTTGTACTGCGGTATAGCCGGTGTATACCCGTAGGTGTGTTTTGGAGTTTTTTTCTTGAGGGGTTATAGGAACAACCACCGCATTGGGTAACACCAAGGTGGTTGATTCCCTGGTGTGTTGGAGCAGTGTCAACTCCCGGGTTCACCGGTTGAGGGTGCCCCTGCACGTTCATGACGTCTGCCAATCGTGTCAGCCTTCTCTGCCTCAACCCCTCTGGGTGGGGGCTTTTTAAATGGAGGCTTGGTCATGCAACAACGCCAGCTTACGCCCCTTCCGCCGGGGCGGCTGTGTTCAGCTGTCCCCTCTGCGTCTTCCTTAATGACAAGCAAGCAGTGCAAGAATGTACCGTAGTGGCGTGCAGTAATGCGCCTTTCATTTTCCTTCGCCCAGCGCCCAGGTGCGTGCACCGGCGGCGGCGGCGTGCTTGCTCGGCTCAGGTGCGTGCGTGCGCCGGCGTGCTCGCGCGCATGCGCACGAGATCCCACCTTGGTTCGACACACACATTATTGGTTCAATTTGTGGTTATTAACACGCTTTGGCTTTGCACGCCAATTTGAATTTTGTGTAACGTACACTGTAAAAAATAAATGTTTTTTCACAGGAAATTCACTATTATTTTACAGATTACTTTTGTTTTTCTACTTTAAGTGTAAATGCCATACAAATATAGTAAATTACCTTTTATCAAAATATTAACCATTAAATAAAGGTTGTAATTCCTTCATAGTTAAATACAGTAGAGGTTGCATACTTCATTATCTAAAGATGGTAAGTTAGAGTGTTGTGTTCACTCATAGTTAAAGACTGTAGAGGTTGAGTACTTCATTATCTAAACATGGTAAGTTAGTTAGAGTGTTGTGTTCAGTCAGACAGTAGACAAGTAGAGGTTGAGTACTTTATTATCTAAACATGGTTTGATTGATTGATTGAAAAGTTTATTAACAGATTGCAGAATGGGTACAGTACAGTACAGCTCAATACATACAATTGTTAAGGGGATGCAGACCAGAGAAAGACTTTCGTCTTGTTTACATCAGGGTCCCCCATTTTCAATTCATCATAACATATATGACATACATGACATACAGATAGACAGTACTGCTACGCCTATACATTTGCAAATACAGTACTGTTTGTGATACAAAAGTGTCCAGAAAAAGGAGTGTATATACATTTGGCGTAGTGTTGTGTTCACAACACTGTTTAGTTAAAGACAGCCGAGGTTGAGTAGTTTCTTCTGATATTCCATAGTAAAGTACACGTTAACGTTACAATGTGTTGTGTTCACAACAGCGTTTAGTCCGACGACGCGTCGCGATAATATACTATATTCGCGAAGTACACGTTAACGTTACAATCGTCGCGATAATATACTATATTCCATAGTAAATTACACGTTAACGTTACAATGTTGCGTTGTGTTCACTCATAGTTAAATACAGTTGTGTTCACTCATAGTTAAAGACAGCCGAGGTTTCAAGTGATTCGTTGCAATGTACGCGGAAATGCCATAGCATTTGTCTAAGCGGGGCCTGAAAAGAAAGGCGCTTTACCGTACTGGCGTGCGGTGACGAATGCGGAAGCATTTTTGCACTGCTTGCTTATCATTAAGGAAGACGCGTCCCCTCTGGCGCCTGTCTCGTCTGCAGTCTCTCCGGTGCGCTGCCTGCTTCTGTTGGTTAACCTTTTTTGTGTGCTTACGGCCATGCTGACTGCCTGTTCTGCAGGGTCAGTGTGCCAGGCGGTGTACTATTGGGGGGACAGGGCCCGCTCGGCTGAGGGGCCTTTGTCCGAATATGCTGGCGATGTGGGGGGTGGGGTCACTAAGTGCCCACCTGGTGGGGTCTTGATGCTGGCATCATGGACTTCTCCGGGCCCCCGTTCCAGGGGGTCCAGTCCCTTTGGTGGGTCTGGGTCTTCCTTCGCGCTCCGCTGCTACGGCCTTGCCACAGGGTTGGGTTTGCCCTTGACCCCGTGATTCTGGGGGCAGTAACGAGGTTGTTCCCTCCGTTCGTTCCCGGGTGGCATGCGGGTTGTGCGTGTGTGTAGTCGTGGGGTCAAGCCACGGTCTGCTCACCCTGTGCGTTGAGTTGCTTGAGTGCCTCTTCGCACGGTCGGGTCCGTCGCCCTCCCGTGAAGCCCCCAATAGGTAATAGAAAGTATAGTAGACATAGCAATGGCAAACGCTAACACTAAGCTAACGGCTAACGCTAGTTAGCTTAGCCTGTTCAGCAGCTAACATTATCCCATCGCTCGTGGCAATTATATTGCATGTCATTAATCTACTGGTCGACCACGGCCGACTGGTTGGGCACCACTGGTCTAATAGAAATAAATGCATTCGAACAAGAAACCAATGTATAGACATAGCAATGGCAAACAAAATTGCCAGGCCTAATGCGAGCCAGGGAAGTGCTGTGCTTTGTAACGTGGCTTCATGTTTTCATCCACTGAGCTGTGAGGCTCCACATGCTTGTTGAGGTCTGAACTTGCAAAAGGAGCTCCAAACATCAAGCATGCGGAATATAAACCCAGTTACGAGGCGGGTTAGTAATGGAATATGCGATAGCTTAGCTTCCAGTTAATGCTAAAGAGACATTGTGAACGAAGAAACAGACGTGCTACTGCCGAAGAGTGTGGTAGATATTGCACACGTTGCGTTTTAGTTAAAGTATAGGCGACAGGACAGGGGGTCGTCCCGACCCACAGCTTAGTTTCAGTTAGGCCTAGCACCACAGTTTAGCCCGCGTGTCGCCCCATCTCTCCAGCCCAGCAGCGGACGTCGCTGCACTGCACGCACCTCCAGCCCCTCCGAGCCGTTGCCCTCCAGCAGTCACTTGCCTAACGTCTACCAAGCCCCGCCTCCTGCTATCACGGGACTTCTCGACGGCCATCTCACCACACGGACGTTCGGTGGTGAGAGCAGGCCCGCCCTTGGTTAAGTACACTCAAGCCAGTTACAGTGAGCGCTCCGAGTGCTGGAACTTTATCGGTAGACATTCTCTTTGTGCGGAGCGGGCCCTTTAAGGGCGAAGAGAAGCAGTACTTTGAACTGACACTGGTAGCAGTGATTAGGGGCGCCCCGACATTTATTATTTTGGGGAAGCCGGCTATAGATAGGACTTTTGTTTTCAAAGTGGGCCCACTGTCTTTTGGTTGAATGTGGTGTGATAACGTGTGTTCCTTTATAAAATTCCCATTGAGTAGCTCCAGTACCCCTCTCCCTCTTCCTCCCCTCTCTCCCCACCTACGGGGGAATGAACAAGTATGTAAACCCTTAAAGGGACGGGTTCTATTACTGTGTCTTGACCAGTGTGGGAAGAACTTTAGTCATTGCCGTAGAGTGAGAGCACTAGGTGCCCAGTGTGGAAAGAGCTTTGCTTCTTGTGCCTTGTGTACATATATGTCTAAAAGATAAGTCTTTCAGTAAAAGAGAGCTATATGGGAACACTGTGTGCGTGTCTGTTAATGTGCATTTTGTCTAACCCTTTCCTTTCCGGGTAATGCTCATTATTGTTTAACCCTTTCCCCACCCCCTGCCTATGCATCATTGGGACAGGTCTCTACTCGCCAATCAGGAAGGGTACTGCTTTGGGGAGAAAGTATATCATCCATCATTACTGTCATCGGGTGTGGGAGGGCACAGGAAGTATTGAGGGAAGTGTGGGTGTGTGGGGAACTACTGCGAGTCGCCCTGGAGGGCAAGAAGGACCAGCGCACCTAGGTTAGTGAATCCTAGGCCCCATCCACTCCCTCTGCTAAACCTCCACTCCAATACTCCTGGCCTACAGTCGGGGACTCAGCCGGACCCAGATCTGCTGCGTTCCCACTATCAGGTGGCAGTGTACATCCACTCCCATAAAGCAGGGATAATCCACCCTGCTACACTTACATTAAATACATAATCGACATGACGTACATAAGATACCCAGAAATGAAAACAAAGATGGGCCTATGGCTTTGTTATGTCTTCACACAAAGAACTGGAGAGGAAAAGAACCTTGGACCTCTCATATCTCCTGGCCCTTTGGCTGTATTTAAGAGACACTGTTAAGACTGTCGCCCAGTGTCTTTCCTAGTCAGACTAGTTACAGCTTTGTACAGAGAAATATGTATTTAACACAGAACTATATGACATGATAATATTTTACCATCACACTATGAACTCCTGTCATAGATAGATAGATGGATGGATGGATGGATGGATGGATGGATGGATGGATGGATGGATGGATGGATGGATGGATGGATGGATGGATGGATGGATGGATGGATGGATGGATGGATGGATGGATGGATGGATGGATGGATGGATGGATGGATGGATGGATGGATGGATGGATGGATGGATGGATGGATGGATGGATGGATGGATGGATGGATGGATGGATGGATGGATGGATGGAGGTCATCTTAAAATTAGGGATAGACGCTATTTCACAAATTAAAAGGTAGGGTCAACTGAGTTTAAGTGGGTTCACCCTCCACTATATCCAGGAGGCCGGTGATAAATAGAGGGTACGTGGCGAACATCAATCATCCCATCAATATACAGTACAGAAGGTCTTGTGGTTGGAACACCCTGGCCTTGTGGTTTCATGCGTCTTGTTTTTCCTTCCATATTGCCTTTGAGTCCCTGGTCTTTAGGGGAATGGAGGGATTAACCCCAAGAACATGGGCCTGTGAAAACCAACAGGAGGCCTTCTGATCAGCAAATATCCTTTTCCACACTTACACGTACACAAAGATGTACAAAGACACACACACACACACACACAACACAAACAAACAAATACACGTCCATAGAGTGCATCCAGTTTGTATCAAGAGACATACAGGCCATGCTTTGTAAAGAAGCAGCGCTTCTCTCATTCTCCAGAGACAGTGGCTGCCCAGCAACCTACATTGATTATCCACCTCTTGACAGCTGTCCTATTTTAAATAAATTAAATGCAATACCTTCAGGGAAACGGGTCCAATATTACACCTTGTCGACACAGATGTCATGACACAAGCCTCACTTCTTTATCATCCTTCGACCCCTCTTTCCCTCCACACATCTAATGACCTCCCCTCTCTCTCTCTATCTTCCTCCCCTCTCATATCTTCCTCCCCTCTCTCTCTCTCCTTGGTCGCACCTAAAGTTAATTAGTCAGTGCTATAGCCGGTATCCCACCACTGTCAGAGGTCCAGGGTCTCACCTTGTCAACGAGGCTTGCTAATGGGCCTCTGCTTCTTACCCTGACAGCCTGGACGAGCCGCACACCCCCCCCCCCCCCCCATTCAGCCACTACCTCTTCATTAAGGCCCTCCCTCCAGCTACTCTGGCACACAGATCACAGAACTTCACACCAGCAGGGGATCTTCACAGTACCTCTGCTGCTCCTCCTCTGCCGCCCACACAGGTCAATGCAAATGTGTTTTCATTATACAAATTTAAAGGTCCCCTATTTTGCTATTCCTTTCACTATTTGGGCAATTTCACACAATTCCTGTGAGTCTATGGAACACATCTGTATGTTTAAAAAAAAAATGTATTCATTGTTTTGTATTTCTAATCAAGTACTTTCAAGCAGCATTTTCTGCATTCAAGATTCCAAGCTGTTTTTGGCTGGGCTCCGACCCATACTAGCAATGCGCTTTGAGTGACAGTCACCCACACAGCGTGATACATACGACAGAGAGCGAGAGAGAGAACGAGCAAGAGAGGAGAGATCGCTCCGTGAGCGCGCAAATGCGTGTGTGCGTGTGTGAGCGGCTCAACTCGCGATTGTGTGTAAATGCAGGTGGAGAGATAGAGACAGATAGAGAGAGGGAGAGATCGCTCCGTGAGTGCCGAGTGCGTGTGTGTGAGCGGCTCGACTCGCGATTGTGTGTAAATGCAGGGGGAGACAGAGAGCCTCAGAGAGCCTCTCCGTATGAGAGCCTCTCTCCCTCTCTCTATCTGTCTGTCTCTCCCTCTCTCTCTCTCTCTCTCCTGCGAACCCCTGCTACTAGGACAGAGAGGCTTAGGCTCAGCTTCTTCCCCCAGGCCATCAGAGCCTTGAACAATGAACATTGAGTGCCACAGAACACTGAACTATCCACACACAAGCACACATGAACACACACACAACACGCTCACACACTAGCAGCCACTTTAACACTTTAACATGAGCGGGCACACACTCATGCCGCACACACGCAGACTTATGGCCAAAACGAAAGGCCACTTTAAATTAGTATAACAACAGGAACAGCGTATTGCACTACCAAAGCTACCTAGCATGTCCTATATGCTCTGTAAATAACTATGTACAGATACCGAGATGTCACACCATGTTACCTGTTACCTGTTTATTG
Organism: Notolepis coatsorum; assembly: GCF_963971535.1. Lineage (NCBI taxonomy): Eukaryota > Metazoa > Chordata > Actinopteri > Aulopiformes > Paralepididae > Notolepis > Notolepis coatsorum. The sequence continues at coordinate 93,999,082 of NC_140182.1, read as the reverse complement.
CACAATGTTGTTTGTTTATTGGATTCTATTATATGTTGTACTACTGTATTGCACATCGTTGCGGGCAAGACCACCCGCATTTCATTGTATACTTGTATGCCGTGACAATTAAAACTCTTGACTTGACTTGACTTGACTCCAGTGGCGGCTGGTGAATTCTTCTCCAGGAGGGGCGCTATACCAAACATTTTGCAAACATGTACAAGGCACGCATTGGTGAATATTATCACCATGCCATCAATCAATATATGATCACAGTCAGTCAAACGCAACCACGTTTCCAATAGCCCTACACAAAAACACACAGCTCTCTCTCTCTCGCTCTCTCTCTCTCTCTCTCTCTCTCTCTCTCTCTCTCTCTCTCTCTCTCTCTCTCTCTCTCTCTCTCTCTCTCTCTTCCACCTTTTGTTTCTCTTCCTCCACTTGTCTCTTTCTCTCCTCCATCTCTCTCTCTCTCTCTCTGATCCATCCAATGTCCGGGTGATTATGGCCCCCCTGCGGCGAAATTAATTAGTTAGTTCAACAACAACACAGCCTCGCTCTAACAGGGAGAGCGAGAGAGCGAGAGAGAGAGAGAGAGAGAGAGAGAGAGAGAGAGAGAGAGAGAGAGAGAGAGAGAGAGAGAGAGAGAGACTCACTTAGTTGAAGCGCGCCTCGGTCCTGTATATGTCCAGACTGTCCATGTCCACTGCCCAGACTGCATCCAGCCATATAGCTTGTTGTTGTTGTTCACCAGCTAACTACTAGCAGAGCGTATTTCCTCGAGGCGATGTCACGTGCCACTCTCAGCCAATAGAGTGACTACTTCGGGCACTAGACCAAGCGCTCTCGGATATCGTATTTGATTGTGTTATGTTGTACGTACGTATTTATTTACACGTACGTATGTATTTGCCCTGAGTTGCGCACGGACCGTGGAGCTGAGATCGAGCGCCCATGAAAAGGGGTTGGAGGGGGCTAGGCCACTAGGGGCCGGGGGGCGTGAATACTTTCCTTTCTTCTTCTTCTTTTAACCAGGGAGGGTGGCGGCCTAGCGCCCCCTATTGACCAGCCGCCACTGTCTCTCTCTCTCTTTAGAGGAAGTGTCAGTGACAGGGAAACCGCTTCCGCATTATTCCCACTGCTCCGTTGTTGAGCGAATTGTTGATTGCGGGCGGTGGCTTCAACCACAGAACGAGCTGAGGTATGCAGATCAGCGCCTTGCTACGTAGGATAGCGAGTCAAATCAGAATGTCTTGGTTCAGTGGGTGAGGATATTGTCTCATCTGACCTGGAGCAATCCGCCAAAATGAGAATCTGAGACACAGACATTGTTGATACAACCCCACATTGCTAGAAAACAATGCTAAACACTGGAAAAGGCGATTTATAAGATAGTTCCCCTTTAAAAAAGCCTCACCAAACCCAGAGTTGCAGAACAAGGTGCACACATCTTTAAACCAAGAACATTTGTTTATCCCAGATAAATGTTTGTCTCCTCCACCTACTTCCTTCCATATCAAGCAACCATGATTCACCAGATTCCATAACTGAGCTATACATATCCATATCTGAGCTATACATATCCATATCTGAACTATACATATCCATATCTGAGCTATACATATCTATATCTGAGCTATACATATCCATAACTGAGCTATACATATCCATAACTGAGCTACATATCCATAACTGAGCTATACATATCTATATCTGAGCTATACATATCCACAACTGAGCTATACATATCCATAACTGAGCTATACATATCCATATCTGAGCTATACATATCCATAACTGAGCTATACATATCCATATCGGAGCTATACCCATATCTGAGCTATACATATCTATATCTGAGCTATACATATTCATAACTGAGCTATACATATCCATAACTGAGCTATACATATCTATAACTGAGCTATACATATCTTCCAACAAGCCTCACATTAATCCCAACTGTGTTGCATATTTTTGTGCACACCCAGGAAGTATCTTATAGCACTGTTTTTCACTGATTCACGCATATATTTCTAAGGCCCAACCCCAGCAGTATAATCAAGCACAGAACAGACACAAGCTTGAAACAGTTTAGAGTTTATCCTTCAAAAGCTCTACCTGCTGATTCAGCAAGAACCTCTCTGTTTGTTAATAAAGACTCTCCACTCATTAGCAGGGGTGTAAAGTACTTGAGTAATTGTACTTCGTTATGTAATGGGAAATGTAACTGAGGGGTTACAAAACCCTGACTGTATTAAAGATTGTGATAGATTAAACCACTGCTAGGTATGTACTTTAATTACTGGCCAGACAGTACATCAAATATAGATGGTGAACACTCATAAGAACACGGCATTGACAAAGAAATAGTATTTGAGGGTATTTTATTATTATGCAACATTAGGTTACAGAATGAGAATTAGGGTCGCGCTTGTATGGCGAAGAATATGCATAAAGTCAGTCAGTAGCATGAGTCACTGGGAATAGCAGAATTCCTACGATGGGTCTAGATTGACACCACCTGGCGTATAATAGCAATTATAGAAGGCAACGCTGGTACCGCCTGGAGACACTGGGTTCCTCTCAGAGTTGTAAGGTCTAGAGGATAGAGGAATGTTCGGATACTCAGTCTGATTCAATGAAGAATAAAGGGACTCCACGTACAGAAGTCAGTCCTTGTAAATCCAACGATCAGCAGCAAAAGCAATAACTGTAATCCAAATGCTCGATAGCAAACGATGACAGCTAGCCAGCCTCTGTCCATGAGGCCAGCCCGAGTGTAATCCTCACGAGGTTGAATCCCAAACGATAGTGGAAATCAACGAGGCTCTTCTCCGGGTAACACGTTCCAAATCAATATAATCCAACCAGTAATGGTTCTGCAATCGCCGCCGCTGGTTCTCCTGTGCACATGTCCAACGGTTCTCCGACTAGTCCTCCTCGGGTGCTGGCGACGTATTTAGGCAACACACCCTGGCTAAGGTTCACTAGCTAAACACGAACGAACCGCTGGGTAATGCTACACACGAACGAACGTGGTTGCACGATATACAATAATGAACGACTATTTACTTCACATTAAACTAGGTCGAACTTGACGTTACTGCATTAAACTCTGACACTTTACTATTCTATTCGCACATGTTCTCAACGCACGGTTGCTCACTTCACTACCCGCTGACTCGGGATGAACTTGATGAACGAACTGCTGCTGTGCGCACCTTGCGCTGTATATATACTTAAGTGGTTATCTAGTCCCAAACCTCAGTTCTTGTCTGGGATCAATACGCTGTCTCCGGGCATGTTACGACATGCCTGAGCTTGTCTTTGAACCTGACGTTGGGGGCCTGCGGGCTGGCGCCTAGGGCGCTATCCAATAAGGAGAGCGAATATTACTATGGTTCGAACGCAGGTAAAGGGACATACCGTGTATATATAAATAATATACAATGTATATAAAACAATATATGTAGATTCTCAGTTTTAATCTGGCCCTTCACAACAGCCGCCTCCTAATTAGTCCGCACCTAATTAGTTAAGGGAGACAGATTAATAGTCCAGTCAACTGCTCAATGTCTGTTGTGAGGAGTAGGGCAATCTACAAAGTCAGTGGGTCATGATCGTCATCAGGGGAGTCAGGGAGCTTCGGCAACTCTATCAGCCTCGCCACGGGTCGGGTGTAGGTCCGCCCTTGGACAATAACTTCTGCCGCTCTGACCTTCCCGTCGGCACCAGTGATCACTTTGCTTACGCGGCCGGCCGGCCACATAGCTCGGGGTAGTGACTGGTCTATGATCATAACGACTGTGTCCACTTGTAAGTTGTCTCTGTCCTTTACCCACTTCTGACGGGTTTGGAGAGACGGTAGGTAGTGGAGGAGGAAACTGTTCCAAAACTGGTCAGCCAATATTTGCCTGTACCTCCACATTCCTCGGCCGTTCGCTTCTTCAGGTCTGTACACCATCTGTGGAAGAGCAGGGTCCAGCCGCCCCATCAAGAGAGTGTTGGGGGTGACTGGGTCGACGTCTGCTACATCACTTGAGACGTAACCGAGGGGCTTTGAGTTCAATACTCCCTCGATCTCCATGAGGACTGTCTTGAGGACTTCTTCCGCCACGGTCTGGGCCCCAAGCACGGCGTACAGAGCTGTCTTTATGGAACGTACTTCTCTTTCCCAGGTTCCCCCGAAGTGAGGGGCGTTCGGGGGGTTAAACTGGAATTCGATCTGATAGGGAGCGAGGTGGGTCTTAAGTTCTGGGCCCATGGCCTGGAAGCTCTCTCTCAGTTCTCTTTCTCCGCCTTTGAAGTTTGTCCCTTGATCAGACAACAACGCAGACGGTTTTCCTTTTCTTGCTGTGAATCTCCGGAAGGACATGAGGAATGAATCCGTACTCATGGTCTGAAGGAGTTCTATGTGTACTGCTCGGGTGGTCATGCACTTGTATACAATGCCCGACCTCTTCTCTGTCCCTCTTCCTTTCTTCACGTAGCGCGGGCCGAAGCAGTCCACGCCCGTGGAGTGAAAGGGCTTCTCGCCGAGTCGGAGGCGGCAGGGAGGCAGGTCGGCCATCATGGGTATACTGGGCTGTGCTCGCCACTTGCGACAGTCTAGACAGGTCCGCTGGAAGCGACGTACTGCTTCTCTTCCTTGCAGTATCCAGTAACGACGTCAGATCTCCGCGAAAACTCTCTCTGCGCCAGCGTGGTGCACATCTTCGTCGTATTTCTTTATGATGAGCTCCGTGACCTTGTGTCGTCTGTTGAGGACGATAGGATACTTGATGTCATCCGTTAAGTCCGGGGCCCGTCTCAGACGACCACCCACCCTGATGAGGCCATGGGTGTCGCGCTCAGGGGCCAAGTGGAGCAGTCTGCTGTCTGAAGGGATTGGCTTTGTTCCCTGCAGGCAGTCTAGCTCATCTGGAAACGAGTCTCTTTGGGCTCGCTGTAGCAGAAGGAGTTCTGCCTCTGCGTAGTTCGATGCGTCAATGTCTGTAGTGAGGGGAACCTCAGGGTGGTGCCACAAGAATGTTTTTATTTGCGCACTCTCAAAGGTTAGGCAGTCGTCTATGTTAGGATCAGTGGGTACTGGGATGTGCGTCAGCCCACAGAACATAGATTTCTTGATCTCTGCCTCCTCTTGACTAGCCTCCCGTGGGGTGGGGGTAGGCCACTCCTCCTCCGGGAGCTTGAGGAACTCAGGACCGTCACTATAGAGATTGTGACGTGTGAGGTAATCTAGGGACATCCCCCGTGTGATGACATCGGCTGGGTTCTGTTTGGTGTCAACGTACCTCCAGCACGCTGATCCTACCAGGTCTTGAATCTGTGTGACTCTGACTCCCACGAAGACCTTGTATCTACAAGAATCGGACTGGATCCATGTGAGTACGGTCATGGAGTCTGACCACAAGATTGTTCTTTGCACCGGGATGGTGAGTTCACGTTGTATTAACGTGGCGAGTTGCGCGCCTACCAGAGCTGCGCAGAGCTCTAGACGCGGGATCGATTGTTGCTTGCGGGGGGCTATTCTTGAGCGAGCCAGGATGAAAGCTGTGTGTACTTCTCCTCCCTCCTCTCGGGCCCGCAAGTAAGCCACCGAACCGTAGGCTACTTCCGAGGCGTCACTGAAGACGTGCAGGTCCATCTGGCACGTCTCCAGCCGCACTGTGGGTGGGAAGTAGCTCCGGCGGATGTTCACATTTTGGAGCGAGCTGAGTTCTCTCTCCCACTCTCTCCAGGTGGAAGCTAGGTGGTCGGGTATGGGGTCGTCCCAGCCCTGTTCCTTGTCCCACAGCTCTCGCACAAGCATTTTCGCCCGAGTGGTGTAAGGTAGGATACACCCCAGCGGGTCGTATTGGCTTGCGAGTGTTCTGTATACACTCCGTCTAGTGGTCGGTAGAGGGGTCGACCTTCCCTGCTCCGGGGTCAGGGGTGTGTGCTTGTAATGGAGCGAGTCTGTTTTGAAGCGCCAGACTAGGCCCAATGTCATTTCCTGTGCTTCACCTGGGGTGGTCGCCATCCAGGTCTCGCTGCTTGCTGCCTTTGTCTCTGGGGAGAGGCTGCGAAGTACTTGAGGGTCACTGCTGGCCCACTGCCGGAGATCAAAGCCGCCTTTGATCAGTGAGGCGCGGAGCTTGAGCAGGAGGGCTTCGGCTTCTTCTGGCGTCGAGACGCTTTGTAGACAGTTGTCCACGTAGAAACTCCTCTCTACACTTTGTCTGACCTCCTCGTCAGCTTCAGGGTCTTCTATCACATGTTTTTGTAGTGCGAACGTAGCACAGCATGGGCTGCATGTGGTGCCGAAGGGGAGGACCTCCCATTGGTAGATAGATGGTTGCTCATCGTTGATCCTCTCTCTCCATAGGAACCCCAGCAGGGGCTTGTCCTCCTCCACTAGTCGCACCTGCAGGAACATCCCTTTGATGTCGCCGCTGATGGCCACCTTGTCTTGGCGGAAACGTAGTAGTACGCCGAGGAGAGAGGGGCAGAGTGTCGGGCCGGGCAAGAGTTCTTTATTCAGGTTCTGTAGTCCGATCTGGTAGCTGCAGTTGAATACAATGCGGTTCTTGCCGTTGTGGTGGACCTTGTGGTGGGGCACGTACCAGGATTCAGTCGTCTGGTCGGCCTCTTGATTGTCAATTTTCTTTATGTGTCCCGCTGTGATCAGCTTGTCGATCTCAGCGCGGTACACAGTGGCTTGAGTGGGGTCCTTGGCTAGACGCCGCTCGGTGTTCAGTAGATAGCGTTCTGTCGCTTCTTTTGAGGCGTGGAGGGTGGGCATCCCCTCTCGCCTCAAGAGTGGAGTTGCGTATCTCATCACTCCGTCGACCTCGACTCTCTTTGTGTTCTGCTCGAGGAGGGCTATGGCATAAGTGTCTTCCTTTGAACGAACGAGTTTCTTTTCGTTCTTAAAGGGCATCGCTTCTAATGTCCATAGCCTCTCGACGTGCTGCAAGAGGGTGGTGTCATCTTCGTTTATCCTCGTGTAGAGGCAGCGAGTGGCTGTCGGTCGGTTGGAAGACCCGGAGAGGGGGCCTTGTAGTGTCCAACCCAGGCGGGTCTTGACCGCTGCTGGACAGCCTCTGGGCCCGATGTGGACCTGGTCCGTTGGGACAATGAGGTGTACGTGGTCGGATCCTATGAGCAGGGTCGGGGTGGCGTCGTCGATGAGCGGTATAGGTAGTTGACGTAGGTGCACGTATTTCTCTGTCAGCTGTGTGATGGGGTAGGTGTACCGTGACAGGCCTATGTCGTGGCTGGTGAAGGCGTTAGTGATGCTATACCGCTTCTCGGGCTGCTCGACCGCTGCTATCGTGAAGGAGACATTTTCACCCTTTATGGTCTTTAGGTCTCTTCTAATGGTACGGATTGTCATTGTTTCTTCGGTACCCCCGCAGACCCAGCTGGGCTGCGGCGGAAGCGAGGAGGAGAGTCTTTTCTGACCCATCATCTAGGACGGCGTAAGTGTCCATGACCTTGTCCTCGTAGCTTAGGAGCACTCGGACCACCTTCAAGAGCACTCGGGAGCTCCCGCTCTTCGCAGGGTCTATGTACATGACGTTCACTCTCGAGCTGCTTTGGGGTACGGGTCTCCTCTTGTTGCTGTCGTGCAGGACCTCCAAGTGGGTGCCGTCGCACTTGCTGCATCTTTTCTTTAGGCGGCACTCAGCTGCCATATAGCTGCGCGCGCAGCGGAAGCAGCGGCGGTTGGCTTTGATCCACTGGCTCACCTCGTCAGCGGTCAGCTTCTTGAAGGTGTCACATTGAGACAGCCAATGTTCATTTTCACAGTACTGGCATGCAATCTTCCACTTTCCCTTCACGTGGGGGGTGCTGTGGTTCTTGTGCTGCGGCACTGACTCGGCCTGGTGCATAACTGTCACTGACCGGCGGTTATCATTGAACCTCCGCGGTCCATCTCTTGGGCTAGAGCCACTCCACACGAATGTGTCCAGTCGTAGACTGCTAACTTCCCTTGCGAGGAAAGCAGCCAGGTCTAGGAGGGATGGTTCTGGGCCGTTGGGGTCACGGTGGTCTTTCTGCCGCCGAAAACGCTCTTGGCGGGCTGGAGGGAGCTTCTCCAGTATCCGCTCCACGTTAGAATTTGCATACAGTTCATATCTCCGCTTCTCCTTTTGGGACCCCAGCATCCCCACGAGGGATTGTACCTTGATAGAGAGGTCATCCAGTGCTCTATTGTCTTTGGCTGGGGGAGGCGGTCGATATCTCGTATTTCTTGGATCACGTAATCCCATATGCGTCCATAGCGCGCGTCGAGGGCCACCAGAGCGGCGGAGTATGGGGTGCTCGAGTTGGAATATGCCAGCGCTATGTTATGCGCTCTGGGCACCTTGAGATGCTTGAGGAGGATGGCATATTTGTACGACTCGTCGTGGACATCGGACATTATAGTCTCTAAACACATGCGTAATTCTGTGTACTGTGCTCTGTCCTCGCGCGTAAAGTCTGGGAACGTCGGTGTGCCAAGGTAAGATGCCATGGATGGCTGGGACACCGATGAGCATAGGGGGAGAGGCCTCCTGGGCGAGTCTCCCCGTACGGGTGGTCGTGGGTTAGTACTGGGTGGGTACCAGAGGCCGGGTCCCCAGGTGCTGTTCCTCGGTGCTGACTGTACATCAAACTCACACTTGAGTTGGGTCGGGGGTTTGTAGTGCAGTGACTCGGGGCTGGGGTCGGGGCTGTACTGGGCCTCCTGGTCCAAAGTATGTTCGTGCTGGTGGGCTTGATATCCCTCCTCTTCCTCCTCTAGGTCTTGGAGTCTTCTAGTTAGTCTCTCGGCGACGTAGGTCGGTTCTTCCCGTTGGCTGGGTCTCGTATGGACCGGTCGGGGAGGGGGCTCGGAGACGTAGGCAGGTTCTTCCTGTTGGCCGGGTCCCGTGTAGCTTTGTCGGGTAGGGGAAGGTGCCCTAGACCCTTGTCGTGATGATCTCCGGGAGCTCCGTGCGGAGAGAGGGGGTGTCGCCCTGGCGATCAATTGTTCTATCATCTGCGCCTGCAGCCGGTCGCGCTCTGCTTCGCGCTGTGCATTGGCGTGTTCTCGCTGGATGTTCTCTTCCGTCTGAAGGCGCCTCTCCTCCAGTCTGATGCGGTCGTACTCACTCCGTTGTTGCGCCTGGAGGCGCTCTCGTTCCGCTGCAGAGTGTTCGCGCTCGCTTAGTTGTTGCGCCTGGAGGCGCTCTCGTTCCGCTGCAGAGTGTTCGCGCTCGCTTAGTTGTTGCGCCTGGAGGCGCTCTCGTTGTTCGCGCTCGCTTAGTTGTTGCGCCTGGAGGCGCTCTCGTTCCACAGCAGAGTGTTCGCGCTCACTTACAGTAGTTGTTGCGCTTGGAGGCGCTCTCATTCCGTAGCAGAGTGTTCGCGCTCACTAAGGGCTTGTGCTTGGAGTTGCGCGTGGAGGCGCTCTCGTTCCGTTGCAGAGTGTTCACGCTCACTAAGCGTCTTTGCTTGAAGCCGGTCGCGCTCACCCTGGAGTCGGTCTCTTTCAGTTGAAGCTGTCAGCGTGGCGATCAAGGCTTGCGCCAGTCTCTGGTCCGCCTCGCTGGGGGATGACACTGACGGAGGTGATCGGGTGCTGACAGGGCTTGGTGGAGACCTGTTCTCCTGGCGCGCTCCGAGGTCTATCTCCTGAGCGCGGTACTCTTCTCTTGGTTGCGCGCCGAGGTCTGTCTCGGGTACGCGCTCTTGGGTTGGTTGTGCGCCGGGGTCTATCCCTGGAGCGCTTTCTTTATCCTGGAGCGCTCCGGGGTCTATCCCGGTGATGCTATCTGGAGGTATAGTCACGTCCATGGCCGCCTAGTTATAGTTTACATTTACATTTTTTTTATTTATTATTTTTTTTTTGCAAGGGGTGGTTTGGAGGGGGTCCGGCACGACCCCTCCACGGCAGATTTTTTTACATTTAATGAACACCTGTATGTGCAATTTCCTGCAATATAGAGCCTTCAATCTTGACCAAAATAAAGCTGCTCTTTTCACTATAAAACTCAGTTTATATTGCAGTATGATAGCTATAATAATAATAACTTCACTGCGAGGGCTCTTTTAGCTAACGCTAGCTAGGCACGTATGATAGCCAATTACTATTATAATAATAATAATAATAATAATAATAATAATAATAATAATAATAATAATAATAATAATAATAATAACTTTCCCATCCTCCCAAAGCCCCTCCAGCCCCGTTCACATCCGCAGCACCAACAACAACAACAACAACTAATTGACGCTATCAATAGCCCCAGTGAGCGCGGCGGCTGAATGAATAAAAACTTTATTTAACAGATTGCAGAATGGGTACAATACAGTACGGCTCAATACACACAATTGTTAAGGGGATGCAGACCAGAGAAAGACGTTTGTCTTGTTTACATCAGGGTCCCCTTTCGTGACTGTGCTGCACCGAGTGAATCCACAGTCACTTGCTCCTCAATGGGAAACCAACCTAGATTTACCATGAAGGACTGGTTCTGGCCGAACCGTTCGTTATACAAGTATCACAGAGACATTACAAAGGTGCTCACAGTTGCACGAGGGGGTCGCACAGAGATACGGGATGGTTTGAAAGCTCGGCGTTGCTAATAAATATTTTTAATATTTTTTTATAAACTGCTCAAAGCGGCATTATTTCCGCCGTTGGGTGATCACAGCGCCTGCGCACCATCCTGTATCTCTGGATTCACTCGGTGCAGCGCCGAGGCTCACCATACGAGAAATATTCAGTTTCAATCTGTTTGCGCATTTAGTATACAGTCACAGTGTTCGACTTACGTGATGATTTGCTCCATTTTGATGTAAACGCCGAAGAATAATCCTCACAATGTTATCCAATATCCAGCCTGAATTTTTCAAGGGCTTTCGAAAAAGCCGCCTCCCCCAACATGTCGTATACGTCATGCCGACGAACCGTGGCCCGTGGGCACTGGATCAAACCATTAAAGTGGGGGGTCACACAATCTTTGGAAACTTAAAAACTTGCTATTAAGTGTCATTGCGTATTATTAATTTGATTGAAATTACGTAGTTATGGTTAGATAATATTTATATATTGGGGGGGGATATATCATATGATCAAAAAGTGAGGGAGCAAAGAGACAAGTTTGCTCCCCCAAGTTCAATACTGGTAGAGCACCCGCTTCGCCTGCTCTTATACGTAGGCGTCTATGGTCACGTCATGTCCCGCTTGGTCTCCCCTGTGAGCTAAGTCAGTTTCGTTTGAACCCACTGGGGTCTCTACTGGCAGGGCCGCCAAGTCGATAGGAGTGGGCATGCTTAAACTATCCGTTTTATCTGTATTTAACGTCTGTTTAGATAAGCTAGGGGGTAAAACGAAAGCGAAGTCCTCCAGATATGGAGGTAGCTGACGTTTGCGCTGCAGGCGTTCTAGCTTGGGGGAGCCGTTTGGAGAGTGTTCACCGCTGGCCATGTCAATATTAATATTATATTAACTATTACTGATACCCTCCGGCTCGAAGGACCAATTGTAACTGAGGGGTTACAAAACCCTGACTGTATTAAAGATTGTGATAGATTAAACCACTGCTAGGTATGTACTTTAATTACTGGCCAGACAGTACATCAAATATAGATGGTGAACACTCATAAGAACACGGCATTGACAAAGAAATAGTATTTGAGGGTATTTTATTATTATGCAACATTAGGTTACAGAATGAGAATTAGGGTCACGCTTGTATGGCGAAGAATATGCATAAAGTCAGTCAGTAGCATGAGTCACTGGGAATAGCAGAATTCCTACGATGGGTCTAGGTTGACGCCACGTTCTTAAAGAGACATACACACATTAACCAGTCAAGCTGGTCATACTGAGAGTCAAGCTGTATAACATGATATCTCAACACAGATCTATAAGAACATGATAATATATTTCCACGACAGTTACAATATTCAAGTACTGTTTTGGGGAATTTGTACTTTACTCGAGTATTATTAGGTTTGTATACTTGTACTTTTTTCTATAAGCTAAAAGATTCCTATTGATCATATCAAAAGCCTTCTGAAAGTCAATAAAGCATGCATGTTGACTTGTTTTCACAAATTCTATTTGTTATAATTGTAGACAATACAAAGATATGATCAAGACATGACCTTGAATTATGAAACCACAAAGAGCCGTTCTTTCTCTAAATACAACATGAGCCTCTCATTAAGTAGAGTGGAATAAACTCATTAGACTGATCCTCCTGTAATTTAATGGCACCCTTGGGTCCTCACTTTGGAATTTTGTTATTGGATTTATAATAGATTTAAGCCACATATATGGTATTTTGCCAGATTCAAAACACGTTTTAAAGAATGCACACAAAATATAAAATAATTTGGGTGACTTTAATATCTCATTTGGTATATTTCCAACAAATGTACATAACATTTGCATTTTGTCATTTAGCTGACGCTTTTATCCAAAGCGACTTACAAGTTCTGTATGACAAGTCATCAGGAAGGGCACAACTCTATCAGCTGAGTAACAATGTTCATCAAAGTGTTGAGTGCTACAATGTGGGTTAGTATATTAGGACAAGTGCATGACAGTAAGGTTAGTTAGGGTTATCCTTTTGTAAAAAAAATTCTAATAATAATTTATTTCAGATAATGGTTGAAGAAGTGTGTCTTTAGTCAACGGCGAAAGATTGGAGGGGTTTCGGCTGTCCTAACTGTGGTGGGAAATTCGTTCCCACCATTGTGGGGCAAGGACTGAGAATAGGCGGCTTTTCTTTGATGACCCTCCCCGCCTCCCGGAGCTTGGATAGGAGTAGGTCTGAGGCGGCCAGAAGATGCAGAGCATAGGGGTCTTGAGGGTGTGTAGTTAGAGACCATTGGCCGGAGGTAGGCAGGAGCGGTTCCCTTCGCCGCACAATATGCCAGGTCGAGGGCCTTGAAGCGGATTTGTGCGGCAATGGGGAGCCAGTGCAGGTCCCTAAGAAGTGGGATGACATGTTGATTTTCACGGTTTTGCTTTATTGATAGCCATTTGAACTTCATTATGAGTAAGACTCGGTCCTCATTTACTGTAAACAATATTCCTCTTTTAATTTATTTGAATATTTTTTATATACAGTATGTCTTTATAATACTCAAATTCTAAAAGTCTCACTGGAGAAGAGACCTTTAAAGTCTCCCTCCCAGCTAGTAATTACCTCAGAAAGAACACATTATCATTTACAGCAGTAGCCTGGGGGAGTGAGATTCACACACTGACACACACCTGGGAGCTGCCCAGTACAATCACAGTCAAGCTACTGTCAGCCACGGAGCAGCTCAGCTGGAAGTCGAGGGAGGGAGGGGGGGGGGGGGGGGGGGGGGGGGGGGGTGAGGGGGGCTGTGTAGCTGCCGCTCACTTTCACCCACAGATTAAATAGAGTCTCTTGTATCATGTTCAAAATGTATTACATTTCAGGAACATTAGGAAAAGTAAAGTGGAGAGAGGAAGTGACACCAGGTGCAGTGTGGTTCAGATACGTCAGTGGCATGCCGGCTATATCAGAGCGCGACAGTCTGTGTGGGTGGAGCCAGCGGGGTATGTTGGCCAGTGCCTGTGGGCAGACCAGGCTGTTGCCCTTGTGCTCTGGCATGGGGTCAAGGTAATACAGGGCCAGGCACCATCATCAGTACTTCTTACTGTACCAGGAGATAATTGTACCAGGACAATAGGTGTGTGTGTGTGTCTATTTTTACAATGCGAGTTGGACGCTGTGCGTGCTAATAATGCTTTCCTGTGTGTCACCATGAGTCATCATGAGGGAGAGTAGATTACCTGACTGTGTCTTCTTACAGTCAAACCACCCCAATTCACTGTCTGACTTGTAAAACCACACTGTAATATGCGCTTCCTGCCACGTACACTTGCGTATGTGTGCCACTGTGCTTGCTAAGCGAGTTATGGATTTGTCTGTCCATAAGCAGAGAGACCAGGAAGTGGTAATTATTCATGGCTCTCTGCGGCACATTGCTAGTATTTAGTAGTAATTTTCCATCACTGCTACCGTGCATCACAGATATGAGAGGTCTGTAAACTAGTCCCCATAAAGCGCAGATGAGACCGCTGCTCTCAGGCTCCTACTCATCACAGCAGAACAGGGATTGATTGTGCTTGAGTCCTGGCTAGACCGCTTGGAGAATGCGCTCAGAGGGCAATGCAAATGTGTATTGTCCTTCATTAATCAAAGGCTCTGAACGTTTTGCAGTTGTATGATGTCTTAAGTCTTAAACATTCAAACTGTGATATACAAAGAACGTGCTCATCACAATTCATAAATATATTGTGACGAGCCTGGTGGGGTTCAGACTCGCCATGGTTCAAATACAAACAAATTCGAATGTCCACACAAGAGCAATATCAATCAATAAGAATATTTATTGAATAAGGGCAGAATTCAGTTCGATAGGCAAAAACACAAAACAGGCTCTCGTACACAAAAAGGGATTGTTCAATACTCAGGGTAGTCGTCCGGTCCAGGGTCAGTACACAAGGGGGTTTCTCAGCCAGTCTAGGTACCAGTACACAATGAACACCTTCTTGCCTTCACCTCTCCTCTCACTCTATCTGTAACGATCCCAGACCCAGTCCGGGCTGGGGTTGTGAGGACAAGAGAAACAATGATCTCATGCTGCCCTCTAGTGGGCACCATCAGATGGTGCAGGCTATCATTATACCTGTGTTGACAAATATGATTAGTATGATTAATGTGATTTCATTATGCGTGTTGTTGTTGGCTTTCCCTTCCCTTGTGTGATGTTGTCCTCCTGTCTGGTTGTGTTATTGTAATAATGCTTTTGTGTCTAGTTTGGTTGATTTTGTGTTTTGGACTGGCTGGCCAGCTGTTACCAATTAGAATTAGTCTTGTATTTAAGTGTGGGTCTGTCTTCACTTCCTTGTAGCGTCATACCTCCGGTTACCCTTTGTTCCTGTCCACGTCGTCCTTGCACTGTTGTTATTCGTTCTAAGTAAGTGTTGTTAGTGTTTCGTTTTGTTGCCTTTTATTTTCCGTGTTCTCAGTTCGCAGTTTATTAGTGCCAGCCCGGCTGCGCCGTTTATGTTGTACTAGTAAAAGTCTGTCACTACTCGTTATCCTGCCGTCTCTGCCTCCTTCCATTCCAGTCCGCAAACTGGGTTCTTCTCTCCTTCCCTCACCACCCCCAATCCCAACAACTACCTCTCACCTTACACAACTCCGAATATCTCAATCTCTCTCTCTCTACAGTATGTCACAACTTCAACCTCACCTCTACTCAACTTACTCCTGACTAACCTATAGTGTCTTTGTAGTGTGTGTGTCTGGGGTGTGTGCACGTGCGATGTGGGTGAACTAATGATGCACAGGTGTGTTCTATCAGTATTAATCAGCTACTTAATTGTTTCTACTCCTTCCCTGGCAATAATATCTCCCATCCTTCACATATCCATTAGAGGAGGGGGGGGGGGGGGGGGGGGGGTGATATCTGCCACAATATATAAACTATGTTGTTAACTCGCTGGATGTGGTATGCCATAAAGTAGGGGTGGACGGTATGGTCTAAAATGTATATCACGGTATAATTTGAAGCATAGACGGTAACGGTATATATCACGGTATCAGTGTTTCTGTTAGAATAATTTTTTTTGCCTGATAGGCAGGCTATATAAAGAATGACATCCTCAAGGCATGTAGATTTATAATATTTTAACTTAAAACTAGGCTACTTTTGCGTATAAAGTCATTATATTCCAAATAAAATAAGTCCCGAGTCGAGACTCCTGCTCCCATTGCAAACAGCGGGGCTGGATTTAGCTAGAAGCATATGTAGCTGCAGAGCGAATTGAATTGAATAAGAATTGAGACAAAGGTGCCACTCATCCTCAGCTTTAAGAATTGACAATTGTGTCAACAAATTGACACATGTGTCAACAAATTGACACATGTGTCAACAAATTGACACACAAAATGCTTAGAGACGGCGCAAGGGTGGGGGGGCGCTGTTTGACGGGCCTGTGACCAGACCTGAAAGAGCCACTGGCTCTGCGGCTCTGCAGCTGCATGCTATTCGCAAATCCACTGCTCCACGCCTTCCTCCCGGCTCCCGCTGCTGCCGTCGTTATCATAACACTACACACATATCTAATGTTTACAGCAAACTGTAGTTGATCACCAGGTATGTTTTATTAACGTAGAATAATTCATATAAGAAAAACGATAGGGAAATATCTTACCTTTCTCCACTGGTTAAAAATGCCAGGAACTGAAATTGAAACTTGCTGTGCGCCGCGGTGATATGTGTTTATTATGAAATGACAATTGCGTGTTGACACGCCCACTGCGCGAAGCCTCCTAAATAACTTTTTCCAGTTTGCACATATCTATTATCTATGACTAATTCTATCTATTTTTAGGGGCAAATGCGATTGAAATAGTCGCGCTGTGGTTACATGACGTCATTGCTATTTTAGAGCTGCTCTACCGGTTAAACGGTATAGTCAAAATCCATACCGTAGAGCAAATTAATACCGTTTATACCGTATACCGTTTATACCGTCCACCCCTACCATAAAGGCACTGTAAAGGCAAATGTGTTGTTAATGTGATGCCCACTAGAAGTGGTATCACGTTAATATCTTTAGATTATGTGTCAAAACAGTGTGAACATATTGGTACAGGATTACCTCCATCAGAAACAAGGTAGAACAGTCATTTATATGTAATGGGAGACATTAACATAATTTGGTCAATAGGTGGCAGTATAGGACTGGTGTTTAGTGGCTTCGCCTTCCAGGGAACCGTACTTTGTGCTTAGGGACGCACGAGGCGATCTCAGTTTCACAACCGGGAGGACCCAGAGTCAGTAACATCGTGTCTGCACCTTCCTTTGTCAAATGACTAACTACAACCTGTTTCATAGGTGGGTAATATACTACAAAACACACATAAAGGTTAACAAGGATACATGCAATGTCGAGGGTTCAAATGAAGTAACTATTGTCGATGTTTGAGTCAAGTTTAAGAAGTTTAAGACGACAAGTAACGTGGTTGAGAAGCAGACCGTCTATTGATGGCGCCATGAGTGTTGGAATACAATTGTCCATTTAATCACTAACGTGTCGGAGTTAAGTATCTCCAAGGGGATTATAAAGGTTTATGTTTTGAAATACATACTGTTTTGGGTTGAAGTGCTGTGTAGTAAATGTGTATATTGTGTACAAGATGGTTAGAGGGAAATTACTTTAGCTTACACTACCTTGGAGGTGGCTAAACACCGGAGCGGTACCACATGCTCTCTCTCTCTCTCTCTCTCTCTCTCTCTCTCTCTCTCTCTCTCTCTCTCTCTCTCTCTCTCTCTCTCTCTCTCTCTCTCTCTCTCTCTATTGCGCCCTCCGTTAAATGTAAATATAAATCTATTCCCTTGAGTTATACCATGGTCACGGTTTAGCAAATTCCTAGTAGGGTTGAGAACGGCCCGATACATATATAGATATATAAATGCACTTGCATTGCACATTTGAGTTTCAATAGAACTTGAACCGGAACACAACTATGGGTAACACTGAGGTGTTGAGGTATTTCTGTATACTAGAGAATAGTGGATATGACTGATGATAAATGACTGATGATAAAGGTAACACTTATTGGTGATTTAAGGAATTGTTTGACAGACAATGAGAATGACAGTGTTGTTTAAAAGACATACGATGGTCTCTTCCAACATGCCTAGACATGTCTAGACAGAGGTTAACAGGAGAATGTTTCTCTTCTCACGTGCTTATACTTAAGACGCAAAATATGTATAAAGACATAAGTAATCACAATGTACAGTATATAATACTGGATAACTACATTTAAAAGGAAAATGCTATTGAAGTGAACCAGGGTATCCTAAAAGGGTAGAATGTGTGTTGCAATGATGAATATGCTTTTGAATTAATAACAAGAATGGGATTATAATTGAATGTATTAAAGTAATGTAACTAATTGAACTGAATGATTATACAATGATGATACAATGATTATACAATGATGATACAATGATGATACAATGATGATACAATGATTGATTGATTATTCTGTGGAATAAATAAACATTGTTGAAAGACAACCGGGAGGACCCAGAGTCAGTAACATCGTGTCTGCACCTTCCTTTGTCAAATGACTAACTACAACCTGTTTCATAGGTTAAACATATATCTGCTATCAGGTGCCATATCCTGGTACCTGTAACATTAACTCGCTGGATGTGGTAAGCCATAAAGGCACTGGGACCTACAGTAGTACAGTATGAAGCTGGATGTGGTAAGCCATAAAGGCACTGGGACCTACAGTATGAAGCTGGATGTGGTAAGTCATAAAGGCACTGGGACCTACAGTATGAAGCTGGATGTGGTAACTTAAGCCATAAAGGCACTGGCTCCTACAGTATGAAGCTGGATGTGGTAACTTTTTTTTTGAATCCTCTCTTTGTCCGATTTTTCTCTGTTTTCTCCCCATCCCAATTTAGTCGTTGTGCCAATTCCTCCCCTCCCCTACCTGGTTGTTGTGCGCATGTTCTCCTACTGGTTGGTACAAGGGAACCCTGAAGTATCCGCACGCTTCCTCCGACACGTGCGGCGACAGCCAGTGGCTCTCTTCTCACCTGGCAGCGAGGGCTCTCATTGGTGAAGCGTAACGCGTGGGAGGTCACGCTGCCTTCATCAAGTCCTGCCTCCGCTGAGCAAGCACCCAGACCTGACCTGTAGGCGTCGCTGTCCACAACACCAGTTTCCCCCCCACGGCTTCCCTCCCCCTAACCCAGCCAAACGAGTTAGTATAGCGATCAAGCCAAGCCAAGCCAAGGCAATGCTGACTCCAGGAGTCGAGACCGCAGCCTCTTGCATTGGTGACGAGCGCAATCTCCGCTACACCACCTGACCGCCCCTGGATGTGGTAACTTAAGCCATAAAGGCACTGGGACCTACAGTATGAAGCTGGATGTGGTAACTTAAGCCATAAAGGCACTGGGACCTACAGTATGAAGCTGGATGTGGTCACTTAAGCCATAAAGGCACTGGGACCTACAGTATGAAGCTGGATGTGGTCACTTAAGCCATAAAGGCACTGGGACCTACAGTATGAAGCTGGATGTGGTAACTTAAGCCATAAAGGCACGGGAACCTACAGTATGAAGCTGGATGTGGTAAGCCATAAAGGCACTGGGACCTACTGTACAGTAGGAAGATGCAGCCTGGTGTAGAAAGGAGCCTCGTATCATTAAACAAACAGATTAGATTTTGGTTCCACTTGACAAATTGACTCTAATTTCTTTTGCAGGCTGGATGATCGGTAGAGATTGGATTTCTGCTGGTCTCTGTGGGAAGTTTACAGGGAGGCATTAGCAAAACAAACATCTAAACAACCGCTGAGGCTACAGTAGATTGAAAAGGCTTGGTGCATTACTCAGAGATGGAGGATCTGGAAACTCCCATATGAGTAAAGAACAAAGAGCAACAGAGGAGTTTATTCACTATCATTTGAAATATGGCCTTTATTATATTGCCTTCTTTCTCTCAAAAACTGTGTTTCCCGGGGCATATCCTGGTGATTCAGCTTGTCGAGGCACACCCTGTGTGATTCCAGCGATGCTGGTTAGAATCTGAAGGTAACGGGATGTATTCTAACGGTATAAGAACAATGTTGTTAAGGAGCGGCACAGTGGTGTAGTGGTTAACACTGTCGCCTCACAGCTAGAAGGTTGTGGGTTCGATTCCTGCTTGGGGACCAGGTTGCTGTGTTGCCACTTACCCAGGTGGGGTATCTCCCGGGCATTTCTGTGTGGACAGGAGCACACAGGAGAACTTTGATTGGTCCCCGGGCGTGGCGCTCGCCACAGCCCTTGTCTGCTCCCGGCTGCCCTGCCCTTGTCTGCTCCCGGCTGAAGGACGACGGGATGGTAGGTGCAGAGAACATTTCGCCAGCGACTCATTGCATGTGTGTGTGTGTTCCTGTGGGTCGCCCATCGCATGTGTGTGTTTGTGTGTTAATCTGATGACAAATAAAGATTTATACTTATACTGACTTATACTTCAGAGGGACGGATTGACAAGCTCTGGTCGTGATGAGTGACAGAGTGAGTAATCGGTGGTGTCCCCAACAGGAGATCGCTCCAACAGGGAACACGTGCTCCGATGCCAAACACGACAAGCAGATGGCGAGCGATAGGGCCCTATCATCCCAATAGCATACCGAGGTTAGAGAGAGAGAGTGCGAGAGATATAGAGAGAAGGGAAGAAATGTGAAGGGAAGGGAAGAAAACTGGTCAGGATGGATGATGTCAGGCCATCTGTCTGCATTGCCTACGAGGTGCGAGTGTTTAGAGGGGGGAAAACTCTTTCCTTTAGTGCGGGTGTTTATGGCAGATACAGTAGCTCAGATACAGTAGCTCATAACAACTGTGGCTTCGCCTCCCCTGTCTTTGACTTATTTTATGCAACCAAATCCCACAGTGCCAGTTACATAACGCTGTACTGTATGTTTTAAAGTCGCTCCATTTGTTCAAGAATGATACCATGTTGCAACATGACTCTCTTGCTGTTTTCTGTCTTTAACCTCTCTCTCTCTTCTCTGTCCACCCTCTCTCTTTTCTCTGGCATCCCTCTCTCTATTTTTCTCTCACTCTCTCTTTCTCTGTTCCTTTTACTCCTTCTTTCCTCTCACTTTATTTCTGTCTTTCGCTCGTTCCCTCTGCTTCCTCTTCTCTCTCCCTGGGTCTTTTTCCCTCCCTCTCTTTCTGTCTCTCTTTCCCTCTTCTTCCCTCTTTCTTCCCCTCTCCTGCCCTCCCCCTCTCTCTCTCTGATCCAGCACCGCGGCTGGTGACACTGATTTATTTACCCTCTTCTCAATGGAGGTATGTCTGTAAATGTATAGGCCAGGAGAAGGGGACAAACTGAAATTCACATGCATGAAGAGACTCTGGCTGTTGTAGAGTGTGTGTTTACATTGAAAACCAGTGTAAGACACCATGGGTAGTCATTGTAGTATGAATATCGTCATAATTTCCTTCACAAAAATCAAGGGATATATGTCAGTTTCCACACACAAGTTATCTTTTCAACAGCAATGGAGTGAATTCCCACAGTGTCGCTGCAATAATCCTTAATCTGCCTGTCAGTCATCGCAAGACTTATTTGTTATTGATCTCTGTATGCGTTATATGTGTTATATGCATTAGAGGAAGAGCAGAAAAACTTGTTCTTTGGAATTGTAACAATGCTGACAATGCTTTTGTCATTGCTGGACAATATGGCCAATTGAAATACCTCTATTGCCTGCAGATATTATTGTGAATTGAAAGACCTATTATTGCATGCGGAATCGATTGATGGAATGTGGATTCCTTTGGGTAACTGTATGGTAGGAGATTATTTATCTAACAGGGTTATCTTTGTTTTCCTATATCTTTGATGGAAAGGCTTTGACATCGCGTCAATGTTTCATACAGGGGCACCTTTTAAAACATCAGCATTCAGTGAAAGCCTGAATGTCAAGTGTCTCGAGATAAAGCACATCGACTCAGCACTGGCTCTTATCACCTGGACCCAGAAATGTGAAGGAGCTCAAGAGAGGGCAATGCCTTGATTCAGACTGGTAGGAAGGAAGGAGGCAAGGAAGCAAGGACAAATAGAAGGAAGAAAGAGTGAGGAGAGAAAGATGGAAACGATCGCTGTAGATGTCCAGCGATCTCAAACCCTGTCCTTTCTTTTTTTGTCTGAGGGGATCGACAGTTGTGATTGGAGGATCAAGAAAAGAGGGTGGAGCTTGTGATAGGTACATTTGAGATATTATGCTAACTGTGGAGATTATTCAGCCAACCAATTGATTCCCCATTTAGGATTATTTTAACCGTTATCTAACCAGGAAAGTTGACTAAAAACATGCAACTGCCTGGGGGAGTATTTGCAGAGGGAGATAAAGTTACAAACACACACACCTGGGAACTGCCCAGTACAACCAGTATTCTACTGTTGACAACTGAGCAGCTCCACTGGAACAGTTGCGGATCCAGTGCCTTGCTCAAGGGCACTTCAGCTGTAGTGGACACCACAACATCTAATGACCTCCTAGACCCTAACCAGTCAGGATTCAGGACTGGTCACTCCACAGAAACGGCCCTCATTGCGGTCACAGAGGCACTTCACTTGGCAAAAGCGAAAGGCCTCTCCTCTGTCCTGATTCTCCTAGACCTATCTGCAGCCTTCGACACAGTCAACCATCAGATCCTCCTTGCGTCCCTCGCAGGAATAGGAGAGGCTGGCTCTGCGCTGACATGGCTGACATCATACCTCAATGACCGCTCCTACCAAGTGTCATGGAGAGGGACCCTGTCTGCCACCCGCCCCCTGCGGACGGGTGTCCCCCAGGGCTCGGTCCTTGGACCTCTTCTCTTCTCCCTCTACACTAAATCTCTGGGTAACATTATCACGTCTCATGCCTTCTCGTATCATTGCTATGCTGATGATACTCAACTCTTCCTCTCCTTCCCTCCCTCAGATATCCACGTCTCTGAGCGGATCTCGGCCTGTCTGTCTGACATCTCCGCCTGGATGACGTCCAACCACCTCAAACTGAACCTAAGCAAAACATAATTGCTTCACCTGCCAGCCAAATCCTCCCCCCTGACCGACCTTTCCATCACAGTCGAGAATTCCACTGTGGCCGCGTCCCCGACCGCCAAGAACCTTGGTGTTGTCCTTGATGACCAGTTAAACTTCTCCGCTCATGGGCGGCTACGTGGTGCAGTGGGCAAGGCATTCACCATGAATACTGGAGACTGGGCTCGAACAGGTACGCCTCCCTGTTCGAGCCCAGCGCTCCACATTGCTTTCAGTTTAGTTGGTCGTCCGCACTAATACACATTGGCAGTATTAGGGGGAGGGAAACTGATGGGTGGGGATCAGGCGTTGTGGACAGCGACTCCTACAGGTCGGTTGGTGCGCCTGCGCAGTAGAATCAGGAAGCGACAGGGGCGGGGCCCCTCCAAAGCCCAGACCCCTGACGCTGAAAGATCGAGCCGCGCAGGTGGAAAGATGCGACTGCTGTTACCTCGAGTATCGGAGAGGACTCGTGCTATGTATGACTTAGTCCACATTGCAGCCGGCTTGTGGGAGGCATGAAACAGCGTTCAAAGACAGGGGAGGGTTGAATTGGATGATATGAAAATTGGGATGGAGGAAAATAGAAAATGGGAGAAAAAGTGTATAAAAAAAAAAAAACATCTCCGCTCACATCGCAGCGACAACCAGAACCTGAACCAGAAAGCGTCAGCTAAATGACTAAATGTAAATGTAGTTGTTGAGGGAGAGGAGAGCGTTAGAGAGCCTGCTTCTCTAAGCTCTAGACTCTAGGCTCTTTGGTTCTCAACCTTTTCATTGTCAAGGACCCCACCATATATGCATATAAGGCAGTGGAACACCATTTTTCCCACAGAGACCCCCATCTGAGAAGATTTTGGTTGTTGATGTGATTAATTCCACTATTCCTGGACTGTATCTATACTGTAGTTGAAACAATGTCAAACCTATGATCAGAATAGTCACTCTCATATATTCGTTGGCCTAACGTTTTCAGAATTAACTAGTAAAATAAAATAAAAATCTGGGACCCCCTGGAAAACCGTCAAGGACCCATGGGTGTCCATGGACCCCACAATGAGAACCACAGCTCTAGGCCACCACTTATTAGGGCGAGGTGTTCGGGATTCACAGTACCTGGGTTTGTGTTCAGAAATTCAATGAGATTTAGTCCACAGTGCACACAAAGTAGATTTCGGTAAGCTTCAGTCAGGCCGTACAGACAGGAGCTCGCCCCCATTGACTTTGCATTGGCCTGTGGCTAACTAGCCAGAGGTAGTATGAGGAACAGCATGAATTGTGCTGAGGAAGGACTCTACCGATCAACATCATCATTGGTAGGTAGGAAATAGGGGAACGGTTCCAAAAATCTGAACTATCCCTTTAAGACCTCAGTTGAAGTTGACTGTTGCATATTATTCAGTGGAATTGTCAAACATTTCTCATTTCTCATGATGATATGTACTGTACAAAGTCCCATCAAGCATTGCAATGCGAAGGAAGGGTCTCTCTCTCTCTCTCTCTCTCTCTCTCCTTTTCTCTCTATCCCTCTCTCCCTCTATCTTTCATAGGATTATGTCTATAAATGCAGGACTTTCTTCAACTGGGGGCTGCTAAAATACAAGAGTAATCCTAATCTCCCAGAGGTATACAGCATGTTCTTTCACATGAGCTGTATGCTTATGAATAATGAATAATAAGGCCAGATAAATGCGTATAAATCAGTATGCTGTAGAGCTGACTGTACAGAACTATAAGCTAGTAATTTAGCTGCAGGTTAGAAACTGACTTCCTGGAGTCTTTGCAGTTTTGAAAATACACATAGAAACTCCCAGAACTCTGTGTACCATCATTTCTATTTTATTCTATTTTAAGATATTGGGCAGTTCACTCCCCTTAGTATTTTACTTTAGTTGAGACAGAAGGCTGAGAGGGAGACAGAGTATTAGTTGAGACAGTTGGAAGGCTGAGATGGAGACAGAGTATTAGTTGAGACATTTGGAAGGCTGAGAGGGAGACACAGTATTAGTTGAGACAGTTGGAAGGCTGAGAGGGAGACAGAGTATTAGTTGAGACAGTTGGAAGGCTGAGAGGGAGACAGATTATTAGTTGAGACATTTGGAAGGCTGAGAGGGAGACAGAGTATTAGTTGAGACAGTTGGAAGGCTGAGAGGGAGACAGATTATTAGTTGAGACAGTTGGAAAGCTGAGAGGGAGACAGATTATTAGTTGAGACAGTTGGAAGGCTGAGAGGGAGACAGAGTATTAGTTGAGACGATTGGAAGGCTGAGAGGGAGACAGAGTATTAGTTGAGACAGTTGGAAGGCTGAGAAGGAGACATAGTATTAGCTGAGAGGATTGGAAGGCTGAGAGGGAGACAGAGTATTAGTTGAGACGATTGGAAGGCTGAGAGGGAGACAGATTATTAGTTGAGACAGTTGGAAGGCTGAGAGGGAGACAGAGTATTAGTTGAGACAGTTGGAAGGCTGAGAGGGAGACAGAGTATTAGTTGAGACAGTTGGAAGGCTGAGAGGGAGACAGAGTATTAGTTGAGACAGTTGGAAGGCTGAGAGGGAGACAGAGTATTAGTTGAGACAGTTGGAAGGCTGAGAGGGAGTCAGACAGAGTATTAGTTGAGACAGTTGGAAGGCTGAGAGGGAGACAGAGTATTAGTTGAGACAGTTGGAAGGCTGAGAGGGAGACAGAGTATTAGTTGAGACAGTTGGAAGGCTGAGAGGGAGACAGAGTATTAGTTGAGACAGTTGAAAGGCTGAGAGGGAGACAGAGTATTAAGGCCCTCCCATAGTCGAGCAGACTGTACACAGAGCAACTCCGCGGAGGTCCGCGCGGACTCAAAGGGAGTCAAAGCAGACCCACAGCAGAGTGCAAAGTGCGAAGCTCCTATTTTCTGACGCGCGGACGTCCGCTGAGATCAAAAGCTCAAAGAGTCCGTGCGGACCTCCGCGGAGTCTGCTCTGTGTACAGTCTGCTCGACTATGGGAGGGCCTTTAGTTGAGACAGTTGGAAGGCTGAGAGAGAGACAGAGTATTAGTTGAGACACTTGGAAGGCTGAGATGGAGAGTATTAGTTGAGACAGTTGGAAGGCTGATAGGAAGACAGAGGGCGGGATCCACTAAGAATGGATTGCGGGGTGGGAATTGCACCCTTAACTGCGTGGGGTTTGCGTGCGGTATCTGCTCCGTCTTTGCGAGCTATCCACTAAGGACATTGCACAGATGAGATACCAGTGCAGACACGCCCATTATTAGTCTAGATAGATGGAAACATAGGTCCACCTGCATATGGTGGATTTTTTTTCGCCACCTGTTTTTTCTTAATCCTTGAAGTGTCTATTTTAAGATTCTGACAGGTAACAGGTTGAAATAATGTCCCATGGGGTTTATTTTTAACCATTTATTACACCTATCCTGAACGAAAACCTGAAAAAGAAGAAAAAGAAAACAGCATAACTTTTGAAGTTAACAACATAGAGACAAATTAGAACATTTTCCCAAACAAGTTTGACCCAAGGAATTCAGATTCAAACACATCTTGGTTAAATTTCAGGACAGAAGAAGCAAAAAACCGCTGGAAAAACGTATATCACATCTCTATTTTCCCTTTTTACTAAAATGTAGTGCATTGGACTAGATCAATTTAGGTTAATATTGGAAATAATATTGTAATAAAGATTGTCTCCATGCCGTTATTCCCTAAATATTGTAGATTTGCATAAACAATTCTATAGAGACAAATTAACACATGATTTTCCCATGCGATTTTAATCAGTGATTTATTTATTGTTAAGGTTCAAACTATATGTTTTCATATGCACTGGATATCTTCTTTGTTGACACAACATTCAAGTCTTTTTTTCTATTTGTATTTTGTGCCCTAAACTACTAATCATCATCATCACTAAAACAATTGTCAAAGTATATCTCTTTGATCTCCATCTCTTCCTCCGCCTCATCACTCGTACTCTCCATCCTCCTCATACATGTTATTTTTTGCGTAATCTGCCTCCTTATCAAGAGCTTCTTGCTCTTCTGACTCCACTTTCTGGCCCAGTACATGTCATAATCACAGCAAGAGCCTTCTTCACTCCTCCTCATCCTCCCTCCACATTCTCCACACACCTTCTTCACTCCTCCTCATCCTCCCACACTCACAACGGAAGCCTCACTTCTTTATATGGGCAGCATCCATTCCCCGGGTTCACACGCTGCCAGCTCTCCACTCAACACAGCTGTCACTCATCCCCTCTGTTACGTACCCCAGTGGGGAGACGCAACACAAGGCCACAGACAGGGTAGGTGAGGGTGCAGTGACACAAAACGCAAGAGACAAATTGTAAAATAATAATATTTATTTTACAAAATTCAAAATCAGCAACACAGAGCAAGGAGGACTTACCAGTGAGCACCAAATGAAATATCAAAAAGAAATAAAAGCCCACCCCCCCTTTACAGGCGCGGACGCCCCAAAGTACAGGTGGTGGTGCTCACTTCTAAAGCTGGTGTCTTTAACAGTAGGTCACCTACGTGATGCAAAATGTAGACCCAGGGTATCTTCCTGTCCTCAATGTCCCTGTGTGTGAAACAAAAGATTAATATATAAGAAAAACAATCACCATAAGCTGGGTGACGAGGAATAAACAAATACACAAACAGGTTATGGGTAAAACAGAAATGTACAACAGGCAGGATCACAAAAGGTACAATACTATAGGGAATGGCTAGAAAACCAGAGCCTTGACCAGCTCTCACACAAACATGAGCTCAACAGAGCTTTAACTAGCTCATGCACAAAAACATGAGCTCAACAGAGCTTTAACTAGCTCATGCACCAAACATGAGCTAAACAGAGCTTTAACTAGCTCGCACACCAAACATGAGCTCAACAGAGCTTTAACTAGCTCGCACACCAAACAATGAGAGCACTACCACAACACCACCAGATATAATTACCAACATACACCGACAGAGCCCTCGCTAACACTGCACACACAGGGATATATGAAGGGATGTGGAGGTTAATTGTCTGACGAGCCTCAGCTGCTGCTGCTGCTGATTGACCCTGAGAGAAAGATAGGTTACACAGGAGGGAGACAAAAAAAAAACAATACAACCTGCCTACATACATAACACATAATATATATATTATTCCCTATACAATACAATATAATATTACAAGGATACATACATAATGATATAAGGACAGAGTCCGTAACACCCTCATCAACCAGATGGTACTTCAGCTGGCAGATCCTGTTCCATCATTGTGGGAGTGTTAGGCCATGTCCCCACGTATATGGATCTTTTGCCAAACGCACATTTTATTCCACGATTGGGCCTCTCATCCACACGTAAAGGGTGTTTTCAGAGACATAAACGGAGACTTTCTTAAACGCATTTTAAAGTGAAGATTTTCCAAAATATCCGTTCAGTGGATCCGTGCAGCCACTGTAAACGCATAGTCTAGATAAACGATGACGCCACAGCTCACTACGCATGCTCAGACTGTTGTTCCATCCATGGCAATACAATAGGCGCCGTAGCCTTGAAGCGCACAGAGGCAATAAGATGGACAGCGCCTGGTGCTGAAATGACAGACAGAAATAGCATGTAGTTTCTTCCCCCTCTAATGTATATATTTTCTCTTATTGATCTCTGCCTCTTAAGCAGTACTGTATATTTGTATATCTTGTATATCATTCATGAATGTCTAGATGTAACAGCTACTGTATACTCCAGTGCCGACAGATTCGGCCATCAGACGCTGCTTGTGTGTAATAGGAGGGATGTATCTGTTATTTAGTTATACTGGACATTTTCATTTACATAAGTAGATTTTACGTTTCTGTTTATTTATTAAGTTAATATAAACCGTGTTTCGAACGTTTTTGAGGTTGTTAAACACACGCTTTTGATTTATTTAAGTGGCGAGTGGCGTTTTTTTCGTCCGCTTATTGAGAGATATCATACAATGTCATGTTGAGACCTTGAGATCACAATATCGCGATTCTGAAACAAAATAAGGCAAGGCATTATCACAAACTGTAGCAAAGATATTTAATGTTTTGCTAAACATGTCTAGTTTTGCGCCCTGCTTCAGTTAAAAGCCAAATTGCATTCTAAATTCAGTTAATAGACTCGCGACAGAAGAGGTCTGCACCTGATGCGCTCTGATGTTGCGGATAGTTGAGGATGTTGGCATCACGCGTGAGTGGTCCCAGAATGACCTAATAATAACTTAACATTATTAGTTGAATAGTTACTGTACAGGAATTACAGGAATCATTTGAATATGTGAGTTACGTGAATATAGCTTGCCCGTGGACACAGACATTCATACGCATTAACAGCTCGACATTTGGTGTAGCACGACTCCCAGTCGACGTTCTCCTGTGTCTTCTTGGTCGTCTTGTACTGTAGAGTTACACTCAGCAGCAACTCCATCTCGGCATCTGTCCATACAAAGGAATCACGTTTTGCTGTCTGTTTCGCCATAACTTATTTTTTTGAGAGGTTTTTCTGTCACTACAGGATTTCAATTTGTAGTTGCCGGCGCCAATGAAAATCAGCTCACTACGCATGCTCAGACTGTGGCGGGCGGCGGGCCGTAATAATATCTTGCCCGTCAGATTGTTTGGCGAATATTACTTTACTATTTCTCTAATATATATCAGACCGACTATGTCCTAACAGAGAAACTACCACCACCTAAAACATCCTTATTACACCTTGTTTTATCCATATAGGCAGTAGCGCTTTGAAGTAATAATAACTTCGGTGGACAGCGCCTGCGTGCTGAAATGTCATTCAAAGTTAAACTATCCTTACTTATATATGCGACGACGGCACGTGAACAGTACAATGCAATTAATGAATATCTTGTTGTAATTAGTATATATATAGTTTGTGATAAGGACTCGCCATATTTAGTTTCAGAATCCGTTGAATACATTGACATTGTATCTCTCCGTCGCCCAGTGCGCAGAAGTAAAGCATTAAATCGTGACATATCTAGATTGGTTGTTTCCTCTGGACTGCATCTAATCCACCGCTATATATCTATCTATTCATATGCGTTTGTGTTTGTGTCTGGATGGAGTTTTTTTTTAACACTGTGGTGTGGACGGGGATTTTATTTTAAACGGAGCCTGAGAATATCCGTTTGGCAAAAGATCCATATACGTGAGGACATGGCCTTAAACTACCTTCCTAAGTAAGAAGACTGAACCTAAGCCTTGCTACCTGTACTCGTTTATATTCAAGTTCAAGTTTATTTAATAGTTGTCATACAGAAGTACAGAATACTTTTATACAAAATGCTTCTTACTGTTACGCTCCAGAGACTGTGCTAGACCAGTGGTTCCCAAAGTCGGGGTCGCGACCCAAAGGTGGGCCGCGAGCAGCCACGGATGGGCCGCGAGATGATTTAAAAAAAATAAAAAAAAAATAAAAAAAAAAATAAAAAAAAACATTTTTTTTATTTTTTATTTTTTTAATTTTTTTATAAATTTTTTTTTGTCAGGCCACTGAACTTAGAAGCAGGCCAGGACAGTGTTTCTAGTTGTATTCTAAAATTATATTCTATTGTATTCTAAAATGTGACTATATGGTTTTATATTAACTTAATAAATAAACAAAAACGAAAAATCTACTTATTTCAACGAACATTTCAAACTAAATAACAGATTATGCACATAAAACGCTGAAAACAACCGAAGCAACAATAGTATTTTAATGAGGCTATTATTATTATCATTATTATTTTGCAACAAGTTAGCCCTCTCATAAATAGCACATATAAATGAATAACTAACTTGAACTAACTTAATAGGATTGAAGTGATATTTGGCTTAAAAAATCAGTCGCATGGCAAAAAAAAAAAAAAAAAAAGCCAGACGATGTGCATTGGGCCCCGGCTCTCTGACGCCTTATTTTCTGGGCCCCGGCCTGAAAAGTTTGGGAACCCCTGTGCTAGACAAGATAAGTATGACCTAACCTTTGTTCTCCGTGTGCCCAGGACCTCCGCTCCAGTGTCCCTCCTACCTGGACATCCTGTGCTGATACTGCACAAGGAGTGCTCCTGCTCTCACACACGACACAGCCCTGTGTCTACCTGCCTCGTGCTGCACAAGGAGTGCACCTGTCCTAACCTCAAGAACATTCTCCCGTACTGCACAAGGAGTGCACCTGTCCTAACCCCAAGAACATTATCCCGTACTGCACAAGGAGTGCACCTGTACTAACCCCAAGAACATTCCTATACCTGTCTGTCGCACATTCCATTTATCAAACTGCCTGTTTGGGGAAACTACATTAAAATACCCTAAAACGCTCCATTCTCTCTCCTTCTGTGTTTTGCTATTGGGCTCCGCCAAATCCCATTCTCACAGTACATCAACAAGAGAAGGACGGAGGATGGGTCCAAACGTCCAGACAGGCTCTAACACCTCCTCATCCATTGTTTTCCCCAGTCCATACTTTGATCATAGGCCTTGGGCCACTTGAATATTGGCTGTTCTGCTCTTCTGTAGCAGGTGACTCTGAAGTTGGCTCGTTGTACATGTGGGATGAGACAGACCTTGGGGGGAGGCAGGCGTTCAATGTCTACTTTGGAGTTTGCATCCAGGACTTTATCAGCACCCATCATTTTTTGCAGCATCTTGGCTCACACAGCATCAACTGACTTCATCCAACCATGGCCATCCATAATGCATGTGAAGGACTCCATCTCCTGTTGGAGCTCATCTGTTACCAGCGACAATGCGCCAAGCTGACTAAAAGCCTTCTAGAATCTAGGGTTCTTCTGCAGCTTATTCAGGGGATTCACCTGTCTCTTTCCTTTGAAAGCGCTGGCACAGTCATCCCCAGAAAAGTCATAATATCCCAGCAGAGTGCTGCAGTACTCTGAGTCCAGAGACTCAGCCAGTTCGTACACATGTATTAGCTTGCAGTGCCAGTGCCGTGGTCAAGGTGCCAGTGCAGTGGTCCAGGTATCTGGAGAGGTTGGTCATGCTGACATGGTAGATGAGGATCATCAGTATATAGAGGTTGGTCATGCTGGTAGAGGAGGATCGTCAAGGTATCTGGAGAGGTTGGTCATGCTGACATGGTAGATGAGGATCATCAGTATATAGAGGTCGGTCATGCTGACATGGTAGATGAGGATCATCAGTATATAAAGGTTGGTCATGCTGACATGGTAGAGGAGGATCATCAGTATGTGGAGAGGTTGGTCATGCTGGTAGAGGAGGATCATCAGTATATAGAGGTTGGTCATGCTGACATGGTAGAGGAGGATCATCAGTATATAGAGGTTGGTCATGCTGACATGGTAGAGGAGGATCATCAGTATATGGAGAGGTTGGTCATGCTGACATGGTAGAGAAGGATCATCAGTATATAGAGAGGTTGGTCATGCTGACATGGTAGAGGAGTTTCATCAGTATATGAGAGGTTAGTCATGCTGGTAGAGGAGGATCATCAGTATAGAGAGGTTGGTCATGCTGACATGGTAGAGGAGGATCATCAGTATACAGAGAGGTTGGTCATGCTGACATGGTAGAGGAGGATCATCAGTATATGGAGAGGTTAGTCATGCTGGTAGAGGAGGATCATCATTGTTTGTCTTGGCAAAAAAGCCATCGGGAGAGCCAAGTGTATGAGGCGAGAGAGGAATGGCTTCAACGTAAGCCTCACTTCCTTATATGGGCAGCATCCGTTCCCCGGGTTCACACGCTGCCAGCTCTCCACTCAACACAGCTGTCACTCATCCCCTCATCAACCAGATGGTACTTCAACTAGCAGATCCTGTTCCATCATCGTGGGAGTGTTAAACTACCTTCCTAAGTAAGAAGACTGAACCTAAGCCTTGCTACCTGTACTCGTTTATATTCCCTGACCTAACCTTTGTTCTCCGTGTGCCCAGGACCTCCGCTCCAGTGTCGCTCCTAACTGGACATCCCGTGCTGATACTGCACAAGGAGTGCTCCTGCTCTCACCCACGACACAGCCCTGTGTCTACCTGCCTCGTGCTGATGAGAGGAATGGCTTCAACAGGGACACATCGGATGAACCCTCATAGAGCCCGGAAGCCGCAGCCTGTAAGCCACAGGATTCACCCGACGAACCACTCTAAAGGGTTCTAAGAAGCGAGGAGCCAGCTTCCTGGATTCCACCCGTATAAGGAGATCACGGGTGGAAAGCCAAACCCGCTGCCCAGGACAGAAAACCAGAGCCGGACAATGCTTGCGGTTAGCCTGCCGCTGAGCTTTAACCAAAGCCTTCTGCAGCGCCGTTCGAACCCGGTTCCACGTCCTGCGACAGCGATCCACATGTGCCTGGGCCGATGGCACCTCAGCCTCCTGCTCCTGCTCGGGGAACAGAGGAGGTTGAAAACCATATTGACACTGAAAGGGAGACATACTGGTAGAGGAGGAGAGGAGGGTATTATGCGCATATTCTGCCCAGGCCAACCTCCTACTCCACGTTGCCGGACAACCGGCAACGTAACACCTCAGGACCCCCTCTAGATCCTGGTTGACATGCTCCGTCTGCCCGTTCCACTGCGGATGGAACCCAGACGACAGGCTGACGGAGGCGCCGAGGCCGACGGCAAACGCCTTCCAGAATCTGGAGGCAAACTGAGGACCCCGGTCGGACACAATATCCACTGGGAGCCCGTGGACCCGAAAGACGTGCTGTACCACCAGATCAGCCGTCTCTCGGGCCGAGGGAAGCTTGGGGAGGGGAATGAAGTGGGCCGCCTTAGAGAAATGGTCCACTACCACCAAAATGGTAGTGAACCCATCTGACAGGGGAAGGCCAGTAATAAAATCCAGGGATATGTGCGACCAGGGGCGTTTGGGAATAGGAAGCGGGCAAGTGGCCAGAGGAGACCAGCTGGTGCACGGCGAGAGGTCTTACTGCGCGCGCACACCGGGCAGGCCGCCACAAAGGAGCGTGTATCCCCCTCCTCTGTCGACCACCAGAACCTCCTACGGATAAACTCCAGAGTTCTGGTGGCCCCAGGGTGGCCGGTGAGTGAAGAGGTATGTGCCCACTGCAGCAGGCGCGAGCGTGCAGCCTTGGGCACATACATCCGCCCCGGAGGACCCCCACCGGGATCGGGCTCCCGTGTCAGAGCCGATCTTACCACCCTATCTATGCCCCAAGACACGGGTGCCAAAATCAAGGCCTGTGGAATAATAGGATGGGGCTTCTCCTCCCGACCCGGAAGATCAAACTGGCGCGACAATGCGTCAGGTTTGATGTTCTTGGAACCGGGCCGATAGGAGATGGAAATCGAGTGAAGAATAACGCCCACCTGGCCTGGCAAGCGTTAAGGTGTTTAGCCCCTTGGATGTAAGCCAAGTTCTTATGTTCAGTCCAAACAATGAAGGGATGTGCCGCCCCCTCCAATCAATGTCTCCATTCCTCCAGTGCCAATTTGATTGCCAATAACTCCCGATTACCCACGTCGTAGTTGCGCTCGGCCGAAGACAGCCGGCGAGAAAAAAAAGCGCAAGGATGCACTTTACCGTCCTTTAAACATCTCTGAGAGATCACCCCCCCCCCCCCCCCATCGCAATGTCAGAGGCATCCACCTCCACTATGAACGGAGTCTCTGCATCGTGGCGGATCAGTATAGGGGCGGAGGTAAATCGACGTTTGAGGTTGCAGAAGGGCAACTATGCCCTAGGCGACCATTCAAAGCCAGGGAGAGAGGACTTAGTGAGAGCTGTTAACGGATTGGCTAAGGCGCTAAAATTGCGAATAAAACACCTGTAAAAATTTGCAAAGCCCAAAAACTCTTTGAGCGACAAAGGCCGTGGCCAGTCCAAGACTGCACTCACCTTGGCTGGGTCCATGCGAAGATCACCCTTCGTCAACACAAAGCCCAGGAAGGAAACGGTGTCAGTGTGAAACACACACTTCTCTGCCTTAACAAATAGCTGATGCTTGAGGAGACGTTTTAGCACCTCACAAACGTGCATTTGGTGTTGCACCATATCGCGGAAAAAAATCAGGATGTCATCTAAGTACACAAAAACTGACACCACAATTAAATCCTGCAGCACGTCGTTGACCAGGGCTTTAAAACTGCTGGAGCATTAGCTAAACCAAAGGGCATGACTAAATACTCATAATGCCCGTTGGACGTGTTAAATGCAGTCTTCCACTCGTCTCCCTCTCTAATCCTGACCAAGTTGTATGCATTACGTAAGTCAAGTTTAGAGAAAACCTGTGCCCCCTGTAAGCACTCAAAGGCGGTGTCCATGAGAGGCAAAGGGTAACGGTTCTTGATGGAAACGTCGTTCAACCCCCTATAATCAATGCACGGTCGCTGGGTACCGTCCTTCTTAGCTACGAAAAAGAACCCAGCGCCGGCAGGAGACGTGGACGGACGAATATGCCCCGCAAACAATGCCTCCTGAATGTAAGTGTTCATAGACACTGTCTCTGGGCGAGAGAGGGAGAACATACGCCCACGGGGTGGAGAGGTACCAGGTAGAAGATTAATGGGGAAGTCGTATGATCTATGAGGCGGTAGTGCTTTAGCACGCGTTTTACTAAAAACGTCCGCTAGGTCCCAATAGATCTCAGGTACACCTATTAAATCGGGATTAGTAGGTCTGACAGAATCTGCAACGCTCCCCACCATCCTGGAGAGATAAGAGGGAGACAAAAGAGAAGGGGGGGGGGGGGGGGGGCGGGCAAACTCTCGCCGGAGACCGACTTAACGCCGTTCTCCATTGAAAGTTCACCCATGACCCAATTAATAACAGGGTTGTGAGAAGCTAACCAGTGATGGCCTAAAACAATGACAGAGTAGGGAGACACAATGACACAAAATTTTACCCACTCCCACCCACCACCCGCCACCTGAATGTTCAGTGGAACTGTGCACTGTGTGATGCTCCCACTACCCAGTGGCTGTCCATCCAGGGCTTGGACTGGGATGGGCACCTCCAACGTCTCAACAGGGATCCCCCACTCCTTAACTAACCCAACATGAATTAGATTTTCCACAGGCCCCGAGTCTACTAATGCCCTAGTCCTCCTGACGTCCCTCCCACACCCCACAGAGACATAAAAAAAAGTTCAAGTATCATGTGCAACAGAGGAGTTGAGCCCTCCTGCTAACGCCTCCCCAGGACCTAGCGGGCTCCTCCTTTTACCGGCGACGCCCGACAGCTGCCGACCCGATGGCCGGTGCATCCACACCGGAAGCAGCATCGTTCTTCTATGAACTGCGGCAGCTCCTCGTCCGAGAGCGACAGCGCCCCAAGCTGCATGGGTTCATCACCCAGTGGCTCACTCGTGTAGTGCGGGAAGATATTGACACCGGAAGAAGAAGGGACACGTACCTGAGCCGATGTTCCTCACTCGCGTTCCCTTTCCCGGTGCCGATTATCCATGCGGATGGCCATGTTGATAATGCCATCCAACTGCTCCGGCAACTCACGAACGGAGAGCTCGTCCCTCATCCGAACGGAGAGCCCCTGGACGAACAAAACACAAGAGGCGACCTCAGGCCAAGCTGCCTCCCGGGCCACGATTCTGAAATCAATGGCGTAATCTGCCACAGTGCGGAGGCCCTGCCGGCAGGCGAGATGCCGCACCCCGGCCTCGTAAATCGAGACTACCTGGGAAGTATCGAAGATCCTTCTCAACTCCCCGGTAAAGGCGTCCACATTGTGGCAGATTACCGACCCATTCTCCCATTCAGCCATAGCCCAGGAGAGCGCTCGACCAGTGAGGAGGGTAATGACGTATGCGACCTGGGAAGTGGCGGAGGGGAAGGAGCGTGGCTGCAGCTGAAACACGAGTGAACACTGGGTGATGAATTCCCGACACCCCTCCGGTGCTCCCCCGTAGCGGCCCGGCGGTGTTAGCCGTGGCTCCCGGACCTCATCCTGGATCCCGAGGAACGCCCGACCTCTCTCGCCGCCGATAGCGACTTCCTCCGGCGCAGACTCGGCACCCGCTGTCCTCGACTCGGCAGCCGCTGTCCTCGCCTCGGTAGCCTCCGTGCGAGCCAGCTGGGCTGCGGCCAACGCCGAACTCACCGTCTCCTGGGAGGTAATGGACAGCCTCCCCAGGCCACCCAGCTCGGTGCTGACCTGTTGTTGGCGATCTGCCACCAGCTCCAGGGCATGTTTTTGCTCCCGGAGAGCCTCCAGTATCGCCTACATAGAACCTGGATGGTCGGTTCTTCTGTTACGTATGCAGGTAAGGTCCCAGTTGTGGAGGAATAACAGAGGCAGAGAGTGATTGCTCGTGAAACAGTGGTCCCTTTTAATATAGGAACAGTACACTTTGAGCAATAGCGAATATACACTGATGCCGAGCGTCTAGTTGATAGCATACAGAGAGAAATATAATAGAGACGATCAGCAACAGGAACATCCAAGTCCAGATTAAAACAAATATCAGTCATATTCAATATTCAATGTAGTACCCTGTAGTGCCATGTAGTACCCTGTAGTGCCATGTAGTACCCTGTAGTGCCATGTAGTACCATGTAGTACCATGTAGTATCACAGGGCCGCCGCTAGGGGCGAGCGAGCAGTTTATTTAAAAAAATAAAAATAAATAGAATGTTAACAATCACTTTCCATCACAGACCTAAAATCTAGTTTTGCTTACATGCTTATATATTTCACATTAGACACGTTTGTAGAATAGTGTTCCGGGCTCTGCGGCTCTGAAGATATACTATTGGTTTTATTCAATGACCCGTTTACTTTTGTGCAAAGCATTGTGGGAGGACTAACACTCGGGGGAGCTGGTTGGCGTCGGTCTGGTAGTTGGTAGAGAGATGTGAAGAAGACCGGTATTATCCACGAGGGGAGGGGGTACAGGTACGGGGTCTATTCTGCGCTATCCACGGGAGCGAGTGGATGTCTTGGCCAAGAGCATCCAACTTTTGAAAACCAAATGTGCAGCATCGGAGCTGAAGAAATAACGCAGCGTGCCGTAAGCTTATCAATACCAAGTATAGTGATTAGGTTATGCCAAGACGAAGAGGACGTTCGGCAGATGGACTGAAGATGAAAGTTGTTGCGTGTTAGAACGTTCAGTCAGGCTAGCCATGTCGGCTAGTAGCTTAGCTAAAGGCAGGGACAGCTAACTAGCGTTAGCTAACCTAGCTAGCTAGTGTCGTAAATCTGACTAAATTAATCTTAAAGCCAAATGGAAATAGCATAGTTGGGTGCTAGAAGCCAGACATAGGCGTTTGACCAGATGGTTAGGTCAGGCACCAGAGGCGCTGGGAAAACTACAGGGAGTCAGGAAGATAACATTCGATTGTTAGTTAACTCAACAGGTTCCCGGCCAGCTGCACCTAATTTAGAATACAGTCGAATATTTACTCTATAGAACCGACCAAGGATCAAAGGGAAGCTCTAAGGCAGTATTTATCTCGAGACAGGACAAACAAAAGTCTTGTGTATCTATGCATATTGAGTGGCTGAGAGCGCTGTCCTGATAACACAGAGTTCACAGGGACGTGTTGGAACAAAGTAGCAGCTGAAAAGCAACCAGAAGCTACGTGGAAAAACAGGACTGTGTATATTTAAGGTTTTAACCTATATCTTTCTTAGAATGCAAAATAACTGGGTTACCATGTATTTTATAACTAAATAGAACCTAATAAGTAAACTATGTCACATTAACATAAGAGGGAGTCAGGAGGTGTCATTCATTTGCTAAAAGCAAGGACAAAACCCCCCTTGCAGCAGTCGTAATTTAAATATAGTCCTCCCAAATGGGCAAGGGAAAAACGCCTTAAGTGCTGCTGTCTAAAGAGATTAGACGCTCCCAAGAAGTTTCAGTAATCCAAACTAGAAAATCAAATAAAGGTTTAATTTAGACTTAAAGTATACAAGAGAATAATATCATTGTTTAGTAAATTAAAAGATGAACCAAAGGATATCAAACTGCAGTTCCCTAGTATCTGGGAACATGGAATTCTGAGAAAAACGCTATTTGTAAGTTGAAGCTAACTCTGGTATTGTGTTTTGATTTGAAAAGGCCAGTGTCTGATAACTTAGAGAACAATTTGGAATAATACACAGTAAGACAATGGGTCTCATTCTCGAACGAAGTTACGACAAAATATTTCGTCTTAGCCAGATTTCGGCCTATTTAAGACATATTAGGGCTGGGAGTGGGAGTCCTCAAATGTTCCTGAGATCTTATTTGAGAGCAGATCTAAGAGTGCTGAGGAGCACACTTAAATATGCTCTCAGCCCACGATCAAATCTCATGATTGATTAACTAATTTAAAATGTTATTATAACTTGACAGACTGTGTTCTCATAGTGATTCCTTCACGTCAACGCTACAGGCCTCCTTGGAATTAATTACTTAATCATAATTAAAATAAATATGACAATATTTGTACGATAAGAAATTACGAATTTGACGTCGGAAAAATAAATAATATGGATTCATCTGATCACAGGGCAGCTGGATTAACCATATCTGAACCAGCTATTTTGGACAAATAATTACTCAGATATTCAAACACAATTATGCAATTATTGTGAAATGATTGAAAATAATAATAATTTAATGCCTTCTGTGGAATTTGTATTTCTTATTTTTATTTATTTAATTTTTATTTATCCTTTATTTATCCAGGAATGTCCCATTGAGATACAAGATCTCTTCTTCCAGGGAGTCCTGACCAACACAGCACACAACAAGTTTCAACATAAAACAGGGCATTAAACAAAACACATACAATTCAAATATAAATACAGAGGGTCATTTGTGCAGTGGCAAGGAGCATAATCACATCAACAATAGCATCAGGTAAAACAGTTACATGTTTCATAAAGGGCTAATCGTAGCATACCTTTAAAAGCATTCACAGTAGGAAGTGCCTGTAGACAAAGTTTCACTTGCAGCGTATTCCATAAAAAGGGAGCATAGTGGGAGAATGCAGCTTTACCAAGCTCTGACTGCATCAAAGGAACATTTAACAGGTTAACCACAGGACACAGCCATGAGCGGTCGCAAATTCCTGAGCTCCCGGAGCCCTCGTCAATACAGCAAGCAAAAGAGATTTTGCGCACATTTTCTCCTCGTTATGTTTTGGATAACAGATTCGTACCTCTACTCAACGATGAAGCACAACCGGACAGAAGAGGAGAGAAGAGCAAAAATAGAAAAGGAGGTACACAGCGACTTTTATTTCCAAAACGGCACGGAGCATAAGCACCTGGCCGTGGGGACAGCGACCGTTCACGCAACATTAACGGCCAATCCTGAAAGAAAGAACAGACCCCCGAATGGCAGAATGGACCGAAAGACCTTTTTGTCCCTTATCCTGCTACTCTCGGGAGACATTCATCTAAACCCAGGCCCGGTCTTGACCAGAACTCAGGCGAGAAGACTTGGTCTGGCAGCGCAAGAAGCGAGGGAGGTTGCCATCGCGACCAACAACAACAACTCAACCTGTGGCTACATCCACTGTGCGGACGGCAACTCTTCCCAAATGACGCCGCAGCAGACGAGCACACGTGAGGCAGAGACGAGAGGAGGTGAACCGAGGGTCGAAACCATGACGACCATCTCGACGCGGGATTTAAACATCTCAACGCCCGATAGCCGGCTAGCCAGCGGAGCTAACGGCGAAAACATCCAGGAACAAAGGACTCTGGACCGAGTCCTTTGTTGTACCAGCACGGCGCGGGACCCGACCCCCCCCTCCCCCCTTCCCACCCACGACAACAAAGCCCCCCCAACCGGCAACCCCACGGTCAAATCGCCTGATAAATTAGCCAACCTAGCCAGGCTGGCTATGTTTACCAGCCCAGGAGAACAAAGGGTTGCCGCCAGAGAAGACACAGGACAAAGGATCCCCCCTCCCCACACACCAACACACAGACCTCACGGAGACATCAACAAAGCCCCCCCCCTCCCTCCCCCACAGCAGCACCAGCAGCTCCCTCCGGACATCACAGAGCCCCCCCCCCCTTCCCACAGAAGAAGAATCCTACCTTTATCTCAAGGATATTGACGACACTGCAGATAAAAACGGACTACATATCTTTCATCTTAATGTAAATAGCCTCAGGCACAAACTGGCAGAAATAAGACAACATTTCAGCAGCGGAAAGGTAAACATACTATGTTTCTCAGAAACTAAACTGGACTTATCAGTAACAGACCAGGAAATTGAATTAGAGAACTATTCTTTAGTCCGCAATGACAGGAACAGGCATGGAGGAGGTGTCTGCATGTACATCCATCAAGACACCAAATTTATTAACCGTACAGACCTAGATCATGAGGCTATTGAAACTGTTTTTGTAGAAATTCTATTTGAAAGGGCTAAATCTGTTCTAGTCGGCACAATTTACAGACCGCCAGACCAAAATGGCTTTTATGACGTGTTGGATGCGTGCTTAGCTGGAGTTGAGGATACAGAAATGATTCTTATTGGGGATTGGAACACGGATATGCAACAAAAAGATGCACCCGTCTTCAAATCCTACAATAGGTTTTGTGATCTGCACGGCCTCAGCCAACTAATCACACAACCCACACGTGTGTGTGAGTCAACTCAGACTACCATTGACCTCATCCTGACCTCTGACAAGTCCAAGATCGCCAATAAAGGGGTTATAGCATGCGGGTTAAGTGATCATTATATGATATTCTGTACGCGCAAAAAGCTAAAACAAAAGGCTGGCTGTCACAAAACAGTCACATCTAGAGACCTAAAAACCTACTCTAGCGAGGCCTTTAACCTTGAACTGGAAAGTCTGGACTGGTCAGATGAACTCAATGGTACACTGGCTGAAGAAACATGGCTTGGCTTCAAAACCAAATTTTCAACGATACTAAACAACATGGCCCCCCTAAGAACCACCAGGGTAAAAAATCGCGCTGAGCCGTGGATGCACGCTGAAATACTGACCGCTATGAAAACCAGAGACAAAAAATGCTCTGAGTTTCGTAAAAGTCAGTCAAAGCTTAACATAAGCACGAGCAGTGAACTCCAAGCCCACGTGACTGAATTCAAACTGGAAATAAACAGACTAAGAAATGATGTAAACTCCATGATCAAAACAGCAAAGAAAAAATTCATCAATGACAAAACCGAGGAAAACAAAAACAAACCGCGTGAACTTTGGAAATTACTCAATAACCAACTAGGCTGCAGTAAAAAACTTAAAACCAGATTCTCAAACATAAACATAAAGACGGACAACACGCTCATCACAGAAAAGCTGGATGTAGCCAATTACTTAAATAGTTTCTTCACAAACATAGCCACAACACTGGTAAACAAACTACCCTCCCACTCAGGGCATTATGGGGTAGAACACATAGTACTGTAGCATACTACAAGAACCTAGGGGTCTACAAAGACGACTTCAAACTGGAAATGGTAACAACAGATGAGGTACTCAAAAAACTGAGCGCCCTCCAACCCAACAAGGCCACTGGCCATGACAACATCCCCTCCAAATTCCTCAGAGACTCAGCAGCCGCCATCACCCCAGTCATCACACACATAATAAACCTCTCCATAAAACAGGGACACGT
Organism: Notolepis coatsorum; assembly: GCF_963971535.1. Taxonomy (NCBI): domain Eukaryota; kingdom Metazoa; phylum Chordata; class Actinopteri; order Aulopiformes; family Paralepididae; genus Notolepis; species Notolepis coatsorum. The sequence continues at coordinate 93,956,905 of NC_140182.1, read as the reverse complement.
CCCCAAGGACTTCAAAATTGCGAGAGTGACCCCTCTGCACAAAAAAGGCAGTAAATTAGACCCAGGCAACTACCGCCCTGTTTCTATCCTTACCTCCATCTCGAAAGTCATGGAAAAAATTTTATACGAACAGGTCGAAAAATACCTTGCGGAAAAAAATCTAATCTACGAATTCCAATCTGGCTTCAGAACATCCCACTCCACTGACACATGCCTTCTCTATTTAAACGACCACATCAAACAAGAGGTGGACGCGGGCAAATACTGCGGCATGGTCATGCTGGACCTACAAAAGGCCTTCGACACTGTCAATCACACCATTCTGATTGACAAGCTAAAAGCAATTGGTTTTGATAGTCTATCAGTGAGCTGGATGCAATCCTACCTGGAGGGGAGAGAGCAGATGGTGGAGGTAAACGGTACCCTATCCCCCCCCCTCACAGTAAACTGTGGTGTTCCACAAGGAAGCATACTAGGTCCGCTACTGTTCCTAATTTATGCAAATGACATGTCGTCAGCTTGTGACTGCAACTTGTTCCTGTTTGCGGACGACTCAGCCCTGCTGGTCTCTGACAAGAACAAGTTACAGGTTGAAAAAACCCTCAGCTCAGAACTAGGCAAAATCTGCATATGGCTCGCTGATAACAAACTATCATTACACATGGGCAAAACAGAGTCCATTCTCTTCGGTTCAAATAACAAACTCAGCAAGACCGACGGCTTCTCAGTTACAGTGGGTGACAATATTGTCACAAGGAAAGAAGATATTACCTACCTGGGTTCCATCCTAGAGGCAAATCTTTCCTGTGACAAAATGGCATCCAATGTAATAAAAAAAGTCAACCAACGAACACGATTCTTGTACCGGATCTCCTCACTGGTAAACAAGAACACCCTGAAGACTCTAGCAGGAGCACTCATTCAAGGGTACTACGACTATGCTTGCACCTCATGGTACCAAAGCACCTCAAAGGCGCTAAAAACAAAATTACAAACATCTCAAAACAAACTGGTCAGACTACTGCTTGACCTTACTCCTAGAACCCACCTCACCCCTACCCACTTTGACAACCTAGGATGGCTTAGAGTAGACGACAGAGTACAGCAACTTGCAATGGGCCTGGTCTACAAGATACACTACACGACCAAGGTACCCATGTACATGACAAAATACTTCCCAAAGGTCAGTGAATACCACGATCACAACACCAGAGGGAGCTCCACAAATCATGTTAAACCCAGATTCGGCTCAAACAGGGGACTAAACACGTTTCGCAATTATGCCACATCAATGTGGAACGCCCTACCCAAAGCTGTAAAGGAATGTGAATCACTACCCACTTTCAAAAACACTCTCAAAAAACACCTAAGGGAGACTGCAACTCGAAACTGGCCCCTGTAAATGTCCGAACACAACCCCCTCCAATGTACAGTAAATTACCAAGTATGGTCTTGTCAATAATCCAATGTACAGTGTTGTTTGTACAGTTGTACAGTGTCCCCCACCCACCCCTCCTACCCAACCCCCCCCCCCCACTCCTACCCAACCCCCCCCCCCCCACCCCTACCCAACCCCCCCCCCCCACCCACCCAACCACCTCCAATGTACAGTCCCCCCCCACCCCCACCTACCCAATCCAATGTACAGTTTCTACGCCTAATGTATATACTCTTTTCTTTCTGGACTCTTTTTGTATCACAAACAGTACTGTAATTGCAAATCTGGTATGTCATAAATGTATAGATGTAGCAGTACTGTCTATCTGTATGTCATGTATGTCATATATGTTACGATGAATTGAAAATGGGGGACCCTGATGTAAACAAGACGAAAGTCTTTCTCTGGTCTGCATCCCCTTAACAATTGTATGTATTGAGCTGTACTGTACTGTACCCATTCTGCAATCTGTTAATAAAGTTTTCATTCATTCATTCATTCATTCATTCATTCATTCATTCATTCATTCAACAGCATCCCATTTGCTGCTCGTCTGGTATTAAAAAATCAACATGTGTGATTGTCTTCTTTGGTACAGAGAGGACCATCCTAATGACTGATACAAAGTGCAGTGGTGGGTGCGAGAGCCTGCACCCGTTACAAAACGTATGGCAGTATGGTACGCAGAATCCAGCTTTTTAAGCAGGGAGGAAGGAGCATGCATATACTGTAGATTACATCGCCATAGTCTAATACAGGCAGAAAGGAACTCTGCACAATTCTCTTCCTGGCTTCAGACGGGAAACATTTCTTTAACCGGAAGAAAAAGCCCAGTTTAGGTCTAAGTTGTTACACATCTGTTTTAATGATGAATTATATACATTTGAAAGAATGCAGGTCAACATGCAATGTATCCCATTGATTGGTATACAATGGGACAGACCTTTGTTTGTTTGATTGATTGAAAACTTCATTAACAGATTGCAGAATGGGTACAATACAGTACAGCTCAATTACATTAGGGGATGCAGACCAGAGAAAGAATTTCGTCTTGTTTACATCAGGGTCCCCCATTTTCAATTCATCATAACATATATGACACACATGACACAGATAGACAGTACTGCTACATCTATACATTTATGACATACCAGATTTGCAAATACAGTACTGTTTGTGATACAAAAAGAGTCCAGAAAAGAGAGTACATTTGACGTAGAAACTGTTGGAGGAGGTTGGGTAGGGGTGGGTGGGGGATAGACTTACACTGTACAAGCAAAACTGTACATTGGAATATTGACAAAACCATACTTGGTCATTTACTGTACATTGGAGGGGGTTGATATAGCTATAAACCTGCATTCCTTCGAATATATCATTAATCAATTAAACTTATATTGAAATACACTATAGCCTATACTGAACAACACTGAAATGACAGTGGATAAATAAATAAGAACTAAAGCTAATCGTGGAAATAGACTGCATTAATATTCCATAACAAGTCTTGTGTGCGCCTACGAATGAACAGTAGCCTATAGGCTTAATTATGGAATAATAAGCCATACTGCGTTCATTCATTACGCCCGCCGTAGGCTATATATATGTCATTCATTCATTCATATACAGTACTGTGCGCGCGCGCGCGTGTGTGTGTCTGTGTGTGCGCGCTGCGGCAGGTGTGTACCGCAAGCTGTATATGATGCCAATACATTAATCTAATCTAGTTTTGATGGGCGCAAGCGTGATTACGAAACCTAGCCGCATTTCTCGGAGACGCTCTCTGATTGGCACTGACTGACGCTAGGTTTCGTAATCACGCGGCTCGCAAAGCACTTCCGCCATTCCATTTCACACAGCTGCGTCACCAGTTGCCTTATAAGGAGCTATGGAGGCGGTGTTTTGTATGCAAATGAGCTGAACGGGAACGCCCTTTGGAGTTTACGACAGAATGCCATTCTCCAAGCAGATATCAGATCATATAATTTCTGCGACCGTTTCAGCCACTTAAGACATATCTCCAGCACGTTCAGGACTCAGAGTGTACTTGTCATAGATTATGTCTCAGTGGTTCCAAGATAAGTCTTCCAGAATATATCTTTGAAAAGTTTTCGGGAATGAGACCCAATGATTGCAAAATGACAAATTGTGGTATCTAATTCATAGTTACTCTACAAATATCACAAGAAAGACTAGATTGTGTGTCTAAAACAGATACAAAACAATATCTAAATCTTACATTAAAATAACTTAGTATAACGGGTTAAAATAGATTAAAACTGATCTCTCATAATGTGTGCTAAATCAAATACAGACTGCCCCTTTAAAGTTAAAAAATGGCCACCGATAACTGTGATTGGAGAAACTGTAATCAACGTCACTTCTGTGACGTCAGAAAGGGGGGTGGCTTGTTAGGTTTAATCCCTCTCTACAGGCAAGGAGAGACAGACGATAGAACGGACATCTAGACGAACACACCTCCAACCGTCATTAGAGAGACGCCCGGCTTCCTGCTTCAAGAATACTACTGAACCATTAGCTAGAAATAATTCGATTATTTGTTCTTAGCGGAAATCCTATGGAGTATCTTGTCCTAGCGAACTCCTATAGATTCCAACTATAGTCTAGTGTGTTTTGATTACAATAAAATACCTCATAGGTATTATACCTGAGCGACTTGTTTGGCTGGATTTCTTCAACTCTCCGTCGGCGCCGTACCTCTGAAACAGGCGACCAGACAGTCTATATAGACTTAGAAGCAACGCAGAGTAGCCCACAAGATCCAACTCCACCACGATACAGGCCTTTAGAACCAGTTACGTTACTAGCGTTAGCTAATGCTGGCTAGCTACGTTAGCTACGTTATCGAGTGCTAACGTGTGGCAGATAAACTAGGAACAGACTCCCAAGTTCATCCCAACGGGGGGGACAATATCATGGTACTGGTGAACTGGTCATCTCCACGGCCGTCTCTTTCCTCTTGGACATGATTCTGTGTTAGGGTGAGTTTTTAATGCAATCTATTCTGTTCCCGCCATGGATCTCTCTCTCTCTCTCTCTCTTGCTCTCTCTCTCTCGCTCTCTCGCGCTCTCTCTCTCTCTCTCTTGCTCTCTCGGTCTCTCTCTGTCTCTCTCTCTCTCACTCAGTGTGTTGCATCGTGCAGTTTGTGACGTTTGTACTAAGCTTATAGAGTTCGATTCAAATAAGGCAAAACTGCAAATCTGCATGTCGTGCTTGAAAAATTAACCTGGCTTTAAAGGGGAACTATCTTATAAATGGCCTTTTTGAGTGTTTAGCATTGTTTCCTAGCTATGTGAACTTATATTAATATGATCTATGTCTCAAAATTCTCATATTGGCGCATTCTTCCAATTCTCCTCTCACAATATTCACCCTCACTGAACTGAGTCGTTTGAAAATGTGCCTATATGTGATGTCATATAGTCACTGCTGCATGTTAATGTTGAGATAGATGACGACGCTCCGCAGTGGTTTAGGTGGCACCTGCAGCCCAGGCTCAAAACAGCTCGAAATCTTGAGGTAGAAAAATGCTGTTTTTGAGGACTTGATTAGAAATACAAAACAATGAATAAAAAAAATATATATATTACAGAGGTGTTCCATAGACTCACAGGAATTGTGTAAAAGTGCCCAAATAGTGAAAGAAATAGTAAAATAGTTCCCCTTTAAGTTTGTTCATCAGGTTCCAGGGGTGTTTTATGCATTTTCCCTGTTACTGCCAGGTGTACGAATGTGCAGGTGCATTGCCACTAAGCCTCGGGCAGCGCTATTATTTAAGAATACGTTGACTGTATGCCCAGCCTCGGGCAGCGCTATTATTTAAGAATACATTGAGTGTATGCAAAAAAAAAGTATAAAAAAAAGAAAAAATTATATTATTATATTACATTTTTTTTTTTTTTTTACCTTTAGGGGGGGGGGGGGGGGGGGGGGGGGGCTCGCGTTTAAATCTTGCACAAGGCCTCGCATTTCTCCCAGTCGGCACTGCCTAACATATTCACACAATACACCTTGTACCCCTGTCACGTCAGTATTCTGCATAAATACCTCCATCATTTGCAACAGCTTTTTTGCTTTATTTAATTTATCTGATCTTTAATTTAGCAATTTTCCCAACCTTTCAGTTAGAACCGCATAGGTCGGTTTAATTTCCCTTTTTCCCATTGTGACACTTTCCACAGCCGCCTCTGCCCCGACGAGTTGGTCACCATTACTGTCATGATTGTCATCAGAACCGTTCATGTTGACAATCTGTGAATTGATTGAAACAGTAACGTTATAGCGGTTAGGTGGCCGAGCGGAGATTGTGTTCGTCACCAGCCCCGGAGCTGTGAGCTGGATTCGCCTGTTCGAATCCAGCTCACAGCTCCGGGGTTGTCACCAGCTTGGCTGGCCGTCTGCACTAATACAATTGGCTGTATTAGAGGGTGGGAGAAGCTGGCGGGGTGGGTCCGGGTCGTTGTAAACAGCGACTCCTACAGTTCGGTCGGGGCGCCTGCTAAGCGCGGATAGGACTCGAGGGGGATAGTGTGGTCCTCCCACACGCTACGCCCTCTCGATGAGAATCCGCGCTGCCAGGTGAAAAGAAGCGGTGATTGGCTGGACGTGTGTCGGAGGAAGCACGTGGTAGCCTCCACTCTCCCAGATGATCTGACTGTGGGGGGTAAGTAAGCAGCAACCAGGAAGGGACTGGGAATTGGCATACGACTAACATTGGGATGGGAGAAAAATCGGAGGAAAAATGGAGGGGGAAAAAGACCAAGAAAAAAAAGAAAAAAAAGAAACAGTAACGTTATGCGTGGCGCGCACGAAGGATTCAATCCAAAGTCAACGGTAGACAAGAACGCGCAGTCTTTTTCAGCTACCAATGCATTGGAATTTATGCTAGCAAAACGCAAAGTTGTGTGCCCACAATTACAATGGCCAGTAACAGGGTAGCTCTACCACATACCTCAGCTTGTAGCCTACCACGGAGGATGTTGGCAGCTGACGTTGGGTACCGTTGGCTGTAGTTGGGAGCTCTGATGAGTGGGTTTGACGGTCTGCGCTTCTCCGCTCATCCGTGTTGACATCCACACGTGGAACTGCGCTGCAAACAAATCCCACGCCGTCCTCAATGCATCAGCTCCGTGCGCGCATCAAAGCGAGGCTGAAACTATTTCCAATTTCAGGCAAGTTATCAAGCACTGTCCGAGGGAACTGAATTCATAGTCAGCTGTCATGGCGGCACGTCAGCTCTGACGCCAGTAAGACAGCCCTCTGCCCGAGGAGCTACATGCCGACGGCACCTTACCTGGCTGGGGAGGCCACGCACGGAACCGAGGCACCCGACACGAACATCGTCGCACCAGGCCGGCATCCCCCCGTCATCGGAGAAGCCCTCCCAAGCTTGCGCTGCCGTCTCTATGGCTCGCCAATGTCCGATCACTTAGGAATAAGTTCGACGAACTTCTACTGCTGATTCAAACCAACCTGGACTTTAAGAACTGCTCTGCGATCTGCCTCACAGAGACATGGCTGGATGAATCGGTGACCGACGCTGCAGTCTCCCCACCCGGCTTCACATTATTCCGAGCCGACATGTCCGAGGCTCTCAGTCTGAAATCGATTGGCGGTGGAATCAGCTTCATGATCAATGAGCGCTGGTGCAATAATTCCACCCTTCTGCACAGGTACTGCTCGCCCCACCTCGAATTCATGTCTGTGAAATGCCAACCTTTTTACCTCCCCAGAGAGTTTGCGTTGGTAATCCTAACAAGAGTATATATTCCACCCACTCAGTCAACTGAAGTGAGCCACAGGGCTATCAACGAGCTGTCGCGCCATATCTCCAACCTGGAATGCAAGCACGCCGACTGTAACATCACGGTGCTGGGAGACTTTAATTGCACCAATTTATCCAAAGAACTCCCACATTATAAACAACAAATCGACCGTCCCACGAGAGAACAGCAGATACTCGACCACTGTTACAACACCATCTGCCTACAGTGCGCAGGTAATAGTTCCCCTCGTAAGCTCTGATCACGCTATGATTCACTTGGTTCCTACCTACACTCAGAAAGTCAGGTCTGTCAAACCTCACTCTAGGAAAGTAAAAATCTGGTCAGATGATGCTATTGAGACACTTAGAGCCTGCTTTGAATATACTGACTGGTCTGTTTTTAGTGAGGCCCGTGACAATCTAGATTCCTATACAGACACAGTGTCATCCTATATAGATTTTTGTGTTAATCTCCACATCCCCACTAAATCTGTTAAAACGTATGGTAACAATAAACCATGGTTCTCACGCGATCTCATTGAGTTGCGGAGAAGGAAAAACACTGCGTTCAGGGAGGGGGACACTGAGACTTACAAAGCAGCTAAATACGAACTTAGAGCTGCCATCAGGAAGGCAAAAACATCCTATGCCACTAAACTGGAGGATAAATTTGATTCAAACAACACTAGGGCAGTCTGGAAAACTCTTAATGAACTAACCAATTACAAAAAGAAATCCCCCCCCCCCCCCGACGTAGACCCCCACCTCCCAGACAAGCTGAACACCTTCTTTGCCAGGTTTGAGAAGCCTCTTAAAGACAGCTGGCCCATCCCACCCCCTCACCTATCCACCCCACTCACCTTTGACACAGACACAGTGAGGAACCTGTTCCGGAGGCTGGATAAGGGCAAAGCAGCAGCCCCGGATAACATCTCACCTGCCTGCCTCAGCTATTGTTCTGACCAGCTAGCACCAGTCTACACGGGCATCTTCACCACCTCACTCCAGCAAATGCAGATGCCAGCCCTCTTCAAAAAAATCCACCATCATCCCGATACCCAAGAAAGGAAAAATATCTAGCCTTAATGACTACAGACCCGTGGCCTTGACGGCAGTAGCCATGAAGGTGCTGGAACGCATAGTCCTGTCATTTCAAAAAATACTCACATCCCCCCTGATGGACCCCCTACAATTTGCCTATCGCTCAAACCGGTCTACTGACGATGCAGTCAACCTGCCACTGCACTACACCCTCCAGCATCTGGAGACCAAAAACAGCTATGCACAGATACTTTTCATTGACTTCAGCAGTGCCTTCAACACCATCGACCCCCTCATACTGTTTCAAACCCTGGCCAACATGAACCTCTGTTTCTGGCTGCTGGACACACTGAAGGGCCGCAAGTAGTCCTCTACAATAACCACACCTCTCTCCCTCTGACCACCAACATCGGAGTACCACAGGGGTGTGTTCTTTCCCTGTGGCTTTTTCCCCTCTATACCAACAACCTCCGATCAGCATCCCCCTCAGTCAAGACGCTGAAATACGAGGACGACACTACCATCTTAGGGCTGATCTCCAACAACAAGGAGGATGACTACCGGTTGGAGGTGGAGCGGACACTAACGTGGTGCAGAGAACACAACCTCATATTAAATTAAAGCAAGACTGTTGAACTTATCATTGACTTTAGAAAAACCACACCCACTAAAACACCCATGCTCATCAACAATCAACCCATTTCAGCCACAGACACATTCAAATACCTAGGAACATACATCAGCAATAAACTAAACTGGGACCATCACACCACTCATCTACTCAAAACAGCCAATCAAAGACTATTTCATCTCAGACAACTCAAGAAATACAAGGTCAGGAAGAACTTAACCCTTGTGGCTCCCTGGTACCGATTCTGTCTTTCTTGACTTTTTGTGTGTGTGTGTGTGTGTGAGCACAGCGGTGTCTGTGTTTATTATTATTTCATGAAATTTTGACCATATCTTCATTTTACATATATTTTCATTATGTCAAAAGATTATGATTTGAAACGCTCTTAAAAGAAAGTTAGTAATATAGGGGTACACGAGATACCCTGGCGTCCAGTGTCATCCCATCCACTTCCATGTTAATAAAAACACAATAAAAACGCAATAAAAACGCAATAGTCTAAAAAAAAATATATCATCTCCTCCCTAATTTTCACATCATATATCGATAAATAAACAGAATAATTACACCAGGCATGCACTATAAAACAATACATACCTTTTAGTAATAGATTAGTAATAACCGGTGCTTACTAACGTTAGCCTCTTGGCTATTTCTGACCGCTATTTCTGACAGAAATAGTCAACCTTTCTTTTTTATAATGGCAGATTCTTATTCACAGGGATTTTGTCCAGTTTTCACACGCTGTAATATGGTGTCTAAAATTTATAGATAAATGATGAATATGGCCGTTTCTCCGTTTTTTTTCCAATAAAAACGGACTTAGTATCAAACAAACACGAATATAAGTGGTTAAAATTCGGAAATATTTGTAATTTGTTACAGATATCTTGAGATTAGGCTTTTAATGTTAATTGTGGGGATTTTCTTTTTTTAAATAGTAAACAGTTAAAATTATAGGACTTTCAACTTGATCCATACTTTCATCTCTTAAGCCTCATGAGTGGAATCGGTACCAGGGAGGCACAAATGGTACAATTCTACACAGCCATAATACAAAACATTATATCATTATCCATCACTGTATGGTACGGCAACACACCCAAACACACACTACACAGACTAGATAGGATCATAAAAAGGGCATCCAAAATCATCAACTGCACAGTAAATTTCGCAGAGTAAATTTGACTCAAACCGAGTACATTTTAGTCAAACTGAGTAAAATTTTACTCAGTTTGAATAAAATTTACTCTGTGAAATTTACTGTGTGCAAACTCCCCACCCTGGACTCCATACACAAACATCACACCATCACATGCACAAACAAAATCATTAGTGACCCTGTAACTGAGGGGTACAATTCCCTGACTGTATTACTAGATATGATACTTACTACCACTACCTTTGTACTTAATATTCGGCCACCCAGTACACGGCATAAATATATTATGATGAACACTGTCACGTAGATGAAACGGATCCAACACAAATGTATGAATTAGAAATAGGTCTTTATTTCTACACAGCGATGGTGTGTAGAGCAAGCACTTAATCAAATCAATCACATTTATGAATGGGATTAGTATGCACTTTTATGGCAAGAGTATTCGTCGGTATATCAATAGAGAATGTCCAATCTCTGAAGGCGCAGGTGGTACATATACGACCTGGAATAGTTTAAGGAATAACAGCAATGATACTTTAATGATTATATACTGGACACACTAGGGGGGGTTAATCCGGTCGCTTGTAAGCCGACAGGAGTAGGAGGGGGGGGGGGGGTAGAATCCGGCTGCCTCATCCGGCCAAGGGTATCCCAGGTGAACCCACTGTAGTGCCGTTCAATGCGCCGGCGATCCTTGGACCACAGATGAAAGCAGGTGGACCCTTTGTGGGCCGGCGTCCTCCGGTCCACGGAGGAGAGACGTGAAGCGACCTCGTCTTGCAGAGCGTCTCCTCACCTTGCGTCCTCTCCAGGGGGGGGGGTTTCCAACACATGGCAGTGTCGGGGGTCTTTATCCATGGAATAATCAAAGTATACAAAGCATAATCCGTGCCTGGGAAGGCGGGCTGTCGTCGGTAGAATAATCCGGTATACAGGTCCACTCGCTCGTCGGCTCTGGGGCTCCTCGGGTGCAGCTTCACGTGGGGTCAACCACCCTGGATAAGCAGCCAGTTCTCTGCCCGAAACGATGGGGTACTGACTACGGTAGTATTCTCACCGCACGAAGCACTATATATTAACAGACTATTATTAGCTTAATAGACTACGTCCAACTCGACGATATAGTGCCAAATATGACTATTCAAATATTAATATACACGATGTCTCAATACCGATGGTAGGCGAACTTGGCCTTACTCCCACACGTGGCGTCGCGGGGAGGCTTTACGTCTGTGACTCTATTGGAGGGTAAGAAACTGGACTGAAAAGGAAGTCCTACTTTAGTAGCGCAGTATATATACGCACTATGAACAAATAGTCCCATTAGTGGTGCGGTAGCCAGATTCCTACGCGGAACTAGGACTTGTTCGTACATGTGGAGCGGTACGTTTGAACTGGGTCTGAGGGGTATGGCAGCCTGGCACCAAGGTCTCGACCAATAGTAGAATGGAGACTATTATGGGATGTTCAGTAGGCTAGAATGGATATTCAATGCATATTGTACAAGGAATATACAAGGGATATCAGGGAATATTAGAGAATATACAAATACAATTAAATATATATATATAAATAAATATATATATTCGGTTTAATCTGGCCCTTCACAACAGCCACCCCCTGATTGGTCCCAGACCTAATCAGTTAAACAGAGACAGATTAATCGCGTTGTCTATTTACACATAAGGGTTTGCTGTAGGGGTCAGTCAACTTCACAAAGTCATAGGGTTATAGGGTCATGGTCATCATCGATTGTGTCTGGGAGTCGGGGCAGTTCTATGAGCCTCGCCACGGGACGGGTGTAAGTGCGACCCTGGACGAGCACTTCAGCTGCTCGGACCTTGCCGTCGGCACCGGTGATCACTTTGCTTACGCGGCCGGCCGGCCACATAGCTCTGGGCAGTGATTGATCAATAATCATGACGACTGTTCCTTCTGTCAAATTGTCTCTCTCCTTTACCCACTTCTGGCGGGTCTGTAGAGACGGTAGGTAGTGCAGTAGGAAACTGCTCCAAAACTTGTCGGCTAATACTTGGCTGTACCTCCACATTCGTCGGCCGTTCGCTTCTTCAGGCCGGTACATTGTCTGGGGTAATGCAGGATCTAGCCGCCCCATCAGGAGTGTGTTGGGGGTAACTGGGTCGATATCCGCCACATCACTGGAGACATATCCGAGGGGCTTCGAGTTAAGTACTCCCTCAATCTCCGTGAGGACTGTCATTAGGACTTCTTCCGCCACAGTCTGGGCCCCAAGTACTGCGTACAGGGCTGTCTTTATGGAGCGCACTTCTCGTTCCCAAGTGCCACCGAAGTGGGGTGCGTTTGGGGGGTTGAATTGGAAATCAACCTGTGCTGGAGCGAGGTGGGTCTTAAGTTCTGGGCCCATAGCTTGGAAGCTCTCTCTCAGCTCTCTTTCGCCGCCTTTGAAGTTTGTCCCATGATCGGACAATAGGGTAGACGGTCTTCCCTTCCGTGATGTGAATCTACGGAAGGCCATAAGGAATGAGTCTGTGCACATGGTCGGGAGAAGCTCGATGTGTATCGCTCTGGTGGTCATGCATTTGAATACAATACCCCACCGCTTCTCGGTTCCTCTTCCTTTCTTTATGTGCAGCGGGCCAAAGCAGTCCATACCCGTTGAGTGGAATGGCTTGTCACCGATTCGGAGGCGACATGGAGGAAGGTCAGCCATCCTTGGTATGCTGGGCTGCGCGCGCCACTTGCGGCAGTCTAGACATGTTCGCTGGAAGCGTCGTACCGCCTCTCTTCCTTGTAGGATCCAGTAACGACGTCTGATTTCCGCGAAGACTCTTTCTGCTCCTGCGTGATGTACATCCTCATCGTATTTCTTTATAATCAGCTCTGTGACCTTGTGTCGGCTGTTCAATACGATCGGGTATTTAATGTCATCCGGTAGATTGGGGGCTCTGCGTAGGCGACCACCCACTCTGATGAGGGTATGAGCGTTGCTCTCGGGGGCCAGATGAATTAATCTGCTGTCGGATGGGACGGGCTTTCCTCCCTGTAGACAGGCCAATTCATCGGGGAACGAGTCTCTCTGGGCTCGCTGCAGTAGAAGCAATTCTGCTTCCTCGTAGTTAGCTGCTGACATATCAGCGGGGGACTTGCACTCCGGGTGGTACCGCAGGAATGTTCTTTGTTGTGCACTCTCTATGGACGTGCAATCGTCTATGTTAGGGTCGGTGGAGGCTACGGTGCTCAATCCACAGAACACAGGCTTCTTATTCTCAGCCTCCTCCTGACTGGCTTCCCTCGGGATAGGCGTGGGCCACTGTCCTTCCGGGAGTCTTAGGAATGCGGGGCCGTCACTGTAGACATTGCGACGGGTGAGGTCATCCAGGGGCATCCCCCGGGTGATGACGTCAGCTGGGTTCTGTTTTGTATCAACGTAGCGCCACTCTGTTTCTCCGGTTAACTCTTCGGTTAAGTCTTGAATCTCGGTGACTCTGACTCCCACGAAGACTTTGTACTTGCATGAGTCCGATTTGATCCAGGCGAGTACCGTCGTGGAATCTGACCACAGGATTGTTCTAGACACCGGTATGGTGAGCTCACGTTGGATGAGCGTGGCTAGGTGCGCTCCGGCTAGGGCTGCGCAGAGCTCTAGACGTGGGATAGATTGTTGCTTGCGTGGGGCTATTCTCGAGCGGGCGAGGACAAATGCTGTGTAGATCTCTCCCCCCTTCTCTTGGGCCCGCAAGTAGGCTACTGATCCGTATGCGACCTCTGAGGCGTCACTGAAGACGTGTAAGTCCATTTTACATGTCTCTGGCCTCACCGTGGGTGGGAAGTAGCTTCGGCGCATATTAACGCCTGGGAGTGAGTGGAGCTCCATCTACCACTCTCTCCAGGTGGATGCAAGGTGTGCGGGAATGGGGTCGTCCCAGCCCTGGTCCTTGTCCCACAATGCTCGTACAATCATTTTTGCCCTGGTGGTGTACGGTAGAATACATCCTAGCGGGTCATATTGTCGGGCGAGTGTTGTGTACACACTCCGTCTGGTGGTCGGCGCCGCCGCCGGCCTTCCCTGCTCCGTAGTCAGGGGCTTGTGTCTGTAGTGAAGCGAATCTGTTTTGAATCGCCACACCAATCCCAGGGTCATCTCCTGGGCTTCTCCCGGGATTGTAGCCATCCAGGTCTCGCTGCTGGCTGCCTTGTCCTCGGAGGAGAGGCTGCGCAGTACTTGCGGATCGCTGCTGGCCCACTGCCTGAGATCAAAGCCGCCTTTGATCAATGAGGCGCGGAGTTTAATCAGGAGAGCCTCGGCTTCTTCCTGGGTTGAAAGGCTTTGTAGACAGTTGTCTACGTAGAAGCTGTTCTTTACGCTGTGTCGGACCTCTTCGTCCGCTGCTGGGTCCTCTGCTACATGTTTCTGTAGTGCAAATGTAGCACAGCAGGGGCTGCACGTCGTTCCGAAGGGGAGGACTTCCCATTGGTAGATGGCTGGGTGCTCATCTCCTGGCTTCTCTCTCCATAGGAACCGTAACAGGGGCTTGTCCGCCTCTACTAATCTCACCTGCAGGAACATTCCTTTAATGTCCCCGCTGATGGCCACCCTTTCCTGGCGGAAGCGGAGTAGAACGCCGAGTAGGGAGGGGCCGAGTGTGGGACCGGGCAGTAACTCTTTATTCAGATTTTGGGATCCGATCTGGTAGCTGCAGTTAAATACTATGCGGTCTTTACCGTTGTGATGGACCTTGTGGTGAGGCACGTACCACGATTCAGTGGTCTGGTCAGCCTCTTTAATGTCCATCTTTGTGACGTGTCCCGCTGTGATGAGCTTCTCAATCTCAGCGCGGTATACACTCTCTTGGGCGGGGTTCTTGGCTAAGCGCCGCTCCGTGTTCAGCAGGTACCGTTCTGTGGCGTCTGTCTTGGCGTGGAAAGTAGGCATTCCTTCTCGCCGCAGGAGTGGCGTGGCGTATCTCAACACGCCGTTGACCGGGACTCTCTTGGTCCCTGTCTCGAGGAGGTGAATGGCGTAAATGTCATCTTTAGAGCGAATGTCTTTCTTTCCGTTCTTAAAGGGCATTTGTTCCAAGGTCCATAGCCGCTCTACGTGTTGCAGGAGTGCGGTTTCTCCCTCTGTGACTCGGGAGTGGAGACATCTAGTGGCTGTACTTCGGTTGAGAGATTTGGCGAGCGGGCCTTGGAGAGTCCATCCCAAACGGGTCTCGACTGCTGCAGGACAGCCTCGGGGTCCGGTATGAACCCGGTCTATCGGGACAATGAGGTCTGCATGGTCGGAGCCTATCAACAGGGTCGGCATAGCATTGTCTATGAGCGGGATCGGTAACTTGCGCAGATGTGCATATTTCTCCATCAGCTTGGCGACGGGGTATGTGTACCGCGACAGTCCTATTTCTTGGCTGGTGAAAGCGTCTGTAATCTGGTACCGTCGCTCAGGCTGGCCGCTTGCTGCGATAGAGAATGAGACATTCTCGCCCTTTATCGTCTTCAAATCTCGTCTTATTGTCCGAATTGTCATTTGGGTTTTGCTTCCCCGCAGCCCTAGCTGGGCCGCAGCGGAGGCGAGCAGCAGGGTCTTCTCTGACCCGTCATCGAGGACGGCGTAAGTGTCCAGGACTTTATTCTGGTAGCTTAGTGTCACACGCACTACTTTTAGGAGTACTCGGGCTCCACTGCTGCTGGCGGGATCGATGTACATGACGCTCGCTTTGCTGCTGGATGGTGCGGGTGAAGGGCGCCGTCTGTTACTGTCGTGAAGTATGTCCAGATGGGCTCCATCGCACTTGGTGCACCTTTTCTTTAAGCGGCATTCGGCTGCCATGTGTGAGCGCGCACAGCGAAAACAGCGCTTGTTGGACTTTATCCATTGACTTGACACCGATCTTCTTCCATCATTTAGTCGTCTGGTTCCTTCTCTGGAGCCAGGGGTGCTCCGTCCGAATGTATCTAGCCGTAGGCTGCTGACTTCTCTCGCCAGGAAGTCTGCTAGATCGAGGAGGTTCGGTTCGGGGTCATTCGGGTCTCGGTGGTCTCTCTGTCGCCTAAAACGCTCCTGTCGAGCGGGCGGCAGCTTCTCCAAGATCCTTTCCACATTTGAGTTGGCGTAAAGTTCATGCCTCCCCTTCTCTCTCTGCGCTCCCAACATCCCTACCAGGGACTGCACTCTGATGGACAGGTCGTCCAGTGCTCGATTGTCTATTGCTGGGGGTAAGCGGTCGATGTGTCGGATCTCCTGGATCACGTAATCCCATATGCGCCCATACCTCTGGTCCAATGCTACCAGCGCTGCTGTGTATGGGGTGGTGGAAGTCGCGTAGGCGAGCGCTATATTATGTGCGCGGGGTACCTTTAAGTGCTTCAGTAGGATGGCGTATTTGTGGCGTTCATCCAATACATCCACCAACATGGTCTCCAGACACATGCGGAGTTCTGTATACTGGGCCCGGTTCTCTTGGGTGAAGTCGGGTACCATAGGCGTGCCAATGTATGATGCTGACTGTGGATACATCGGCGAGCGTTGGGGGAGAGGCCTCCTAGGCGAGTCTCCTCCCGCTCCTTGGTATGGGCTGGTACCGGCAGTGTACCATGGCCCGCTTGTCCAGGTGCTGTTCCTCGGTGCGGGTCGTGCGTCGTGCTCACCCGTGTATAGAGTCGGGGGTCTGTAGCGCAGCTCCGCGGGAGTATAGCCTGGGCTGTACCGGACCTCCTGGTCCGGTAGAGTACTGTGCTGTCGTCGGGCGTGGTTCTCCTCCTCTTCCTCTTCGTCTTCAGTTAGGTCATCCAGTGCTTGTAGTCTCTGGTTTAGCCTCTCCACAGGATATGCTGCTCCTTCCCGGTTGCTAGGTCTCGCTTGGACCGGTGGGGGGAGGTGGTCTGTGGGGGGTATAGACCTCGTCTGTTGGTCAAGTTCAGGGTTGTTTACTCGGCTAGGGGATGCCGCCCTGGAGGTGTGTCTAGACGAGTTCCTGGAGCCTCTGGCGAAGGGAGAGGGTGTTGTCCGTCTGATCAGCTGTTCTATTAGTTGCGCTTGCTGTCTGTCGCGCTCTGCGTCCCGTAGAGCACCAGCAGCGTATATGCTCTTCTTCGCTCCGCTGCTGGATCTGCAGTCGGTCGCGTTCAGCAGCGGCGTTCAGGCTGATGAGGAAGGCCTGCTGTAGGGTCCTCTCTGCCTCGCTGGGAGAAGGCGGTTGTATAGGGGAGCCTTCCCTCGGGGTACTCCTTGCGGAGCCTTGGAGCTCTATCTCCACGGTGCTCTCCCCGTCTTCTTCCGTGCCGAGTTCTCTCTCGGTAGCGTTGTATTCCTCCCGGGACTCATCGGGGACTACTTCTTCAGTACTGGCGGGGTGTGAAGTCATGTCTGGTTCCCACTGGTCCCCACCGTGAACTTGGTCAGTTACATTAGAGCCCGTAGGGGCCTCTATGGTCGGGGTAGTCTGGGCGTTGGGGTTAGACATACTTTTACTTTCTAGTTTTACCGCGTTTACTGTTAGTAGAAGACTAGGTTGTTGACTGACAGCGTAAGCCTCTAAGTACTGAGGGAGCCGTCGTTCGCGCTGCGGGCGTTGGTTAGGAGGATCGTTTCGTGGAGTGTTCATCATAGGCCATTTCAATATTAATAACACTATATTAATATTACACTAATTACCCTCCGGCTCGAAGGACCAATTGTAACTGAGGGGTACAATTCCCTGACTGTATTACTAGATATGATACTTACTACCACTACCTTTGTACTTAATATTCGGCCACCCAGTACACGGCATAAATATATTATGATGAACACTGTCACGTAGATGAAACGGATCCAACACAAATGTACGAATTAGAAATAGGTCTTTATTTCTACACAGCGATGGTGTGTAGAGCAAGCACTTAATCAAATCAATCACATTTATGAATGGGATTAGTATGCACTTTTATGGCAAGAGTATTCGTCGGTATATCAATAGAGAATGTCCAATCTCTGAAGGCGCAGGTGGTACATATACGACCTGGAATAGTTTAAGGAATAACAGCAATGATACTTTAATGATTATATACTGGACACACTAGGGGGGGTTAATCCGGTCGCTTGTAAGCCGACAGGAGTAGGAGGGGGGGGGGGGGGTAGAATCCGGCTGCCTCATCCGGCCAAGGGTATCCCAGGTGAACCCACTGTAGTGCCGTTCAATGCGCCGGCGATCCTTGGACCACAGATGAAAGCAGGTGGACCCTTTGTGGGCCGGCGTCCTCCGGTCCACGGAGGAGAGACGTGAAGCGACCTCGTCTTGCAGAGCGTCTCCTCACCTTGCGTCCTCTCCAGGGGGGGGGGGTTTCCAACACACGGCAGTGTCGGGGGTCTTTATCCATGGAATAATCAAAGTATACAAAGCATAATCCGTGCCTGGGAAGGCGGGCTGTCGTCGGTAGAATAATCCGGTATACAGGTCCACTCGCTCGTCGGCTCTGGGGCTCCTCGGGTGCAGCTTCACGTGGGGTCAACCACCCTGGATAAGCAGCCAGTTCTCTGCCCGAAACGATGGGGTACTGACTACGGTAGTATTCTCACCGCACGAAGCACTATATATTAACAGACTATTATTAGCTTAATAGACTACGTCCAACTCGACGATATAGTGCCAAATATGACTATTCAAATATTAATATACACGATGTCTCAATACCGATGGTAGGCGAACTTGGCCTTACTCCCACACGTGGCGTCGCGGGGAGGCTTTACGTCTGTGACTCTATTGGAGGGTAAGAAACTGGACTGAAAAGGAAGTCCTACTTTAGTAGCGCAGTATATATACGCACTATGAACAAATAGTCCCATTAGTGGTGCGGTAGCCAGATTCCTACGCGGAACTAGGACTTGTTCGTACATGTGGAGCGGTACGTTTGAACTGGGTCTGAGGGGTATGGCAGCCTGGCACCAAGGTCTCGACCAATAGTAGAATGGAGACTATTATGGGATGTTCAGTAGGCTATAATGGATATTCAATGCATATTGTACAAGGAATATACAAGGGATATCAGGGAATATTAGAGAATATACAAATACAATTAAATATATATATATAAATAAATATATATATTCGGTTTAATCTGGCCCTTCACAACAGACCCCCTGCACCCAGCTCATCACCTCTTCCAACACCTCCCCTCTGGTAGGAGGTTTAGGTCACTAGGTAGTCGTACTGTAAGGTTCAATAATAGTTTCTTCCCCAAGGCCATACAACTGTTCAACTCCAACTCCTCCTAAATTTACCCCCTGCTGTTATGTTACATTGAACTGACATCTATAGTTTTTCGTACTGTACTGTTTCCGTCATGTATATGTTCTAGGTGGTGTTTTCTGTACTGTACTGTTCCATGTGTCTTTTATGTTTTATGTGGTGTATTGTCGCAGCTACCACCTGCACCGTGCTTGAATTCCACCGGCCTGGCTGTGTGGCAATAAAAGGAACTTGAACTTGAACTTGAAACGCTCCAACGCTGTCCTCAATGTCTTCTCAATGAGCAAAGTTTTTGACTTATAACTTTGCTCTTCTTGCTGTGGTTCCCAATGATCCACCTTTGACTAATGAGCCAGTTTTTGACTTGTGTAAGGGCCTAACTTGACTAAACAAAAACAATAAATCTATAAAGCCCTGAGGAGGCTGATACCAGCTAAAACATATAGTTGACGTGTCTGTTGCTCGTGCTGGGTAATCGTCTGGTGAAAGGATGAATGTCCACAAGTTCCGTTCCAATAACACCCCAACTGGGTTTATTTACCACATAATTACCGAATGCACAATTTGCATGTGATATGAGTAAACGCTAATACCTTCAAAAGAACAAACAAACACTATTACACTACAAACAAAACGATAACCAAACAACGTGCCGTGTCGACGTGACGGTCAAAAACTGTTGGGCTCTGCCGGTAACCAAACACACCTGGCCGTCATCAGTCCCATTACCCACTAAGTAGCCACGTAAGTCACCTACTGGTGAGCAATGGGAACTGATGCCATAAACCCAATATCAGGCATGGCTGTCTACAGGCAGAAATCAACACAAATACATAAATACAAAACAAATGCATAAAATATAACAGATGTCAATACAACCATGTAAATTGGCTCTTACACCCATGACACTTTTTTGGTATGATTCACAGAGGAAATAGTAATTCTAATGAAATCTTGGCATCTAAAAAATATTTATATAATATAATATTATGTTTTTTGTTTGTCTGTTTTTTGGTGAAGCACTGCTTCACCTGTTGTCTTATAGAAACCTCTTCTGGTCAAGGCAGAGCAGGTATGGTTCAACGCTGCAGGTCAGACAGAAGGCGATATGAAGCTGTTCCATGGTGGTGCTCATGTCCAGTATGAGGTAGAAGGTCACTGGAATGTCTATATCGATATATACACTCAGAGACAGGGACAGGGGTTAAATAAATTCTCCCATGTCTGCAGAAAAGCAGACATGGGAGCAGATAACAGACATCCTAACTAAACTAGACAGATTAAACTAAGGGTCAGTCCCACTAGGTGAGATCAGGGTAGGTTGAAGGAGAGAGAGAGAGAAAAGATCGGTCTTAAGCGAGGATTTAAAAGTTTTGACAGAGCAGGCTCCCCTGACGAAGGCGGTTAATTTATTCCACAGGTAGGGAGCACGGTAGACAAAGACACTGTGGCCAGTGGATTTCTTTTTAACCCTAGGAATCGATAGAAGCCCTGCATGTGTTGTGAGTGCAGAGCATGAGCGGGCGAGTATAGAGTGTTCTCACGGCGCGTCATCAAACCGGAAGTTGGCCATCTTGGCGATAAACTTGGATGTAAACCACGCGTGATTGCATCGAACTAGCAACTCTTCAAGTTCATTGTTGCTCAAAATGGTCAATTATTGCCGTGTTCTTGGCTGTACTAATAGGTCGGATAGGGAAAAGCATTTGGAGTTCTTCAGATTGCCAATTGTCATCACAAATCAAGGAGAAGAGGGCAAACAATTGTCTCAGGAAAGGAGACGTTTGTGGTTGGCCAAACTGAACCAGGATTTCCATGGCAAGACTCTTGTCAACATTCGAGTTTGTTCTGCGCATTTCTTGTCAGGTAACGTTATGTGAAATATATTCTTGGCTGGATATGATTGTTATCTCATTTCATAACCTACTACAGTAGTAGTGTAAGACTCAGTTTACGTTATGGTAACGTTACGTCAGGTAACGTTATGTGAAATATTAATAACAGCAACTATCATTTTACAGTGGAATAGTATGAGGCTGGATATGATTGTTATCTCATTTCATAACCTACTACAGTAGTAGTGTAAGACTCAGTTTACGTTATGGTAACGTTACGTCAGGTAACGTTATGTGAAATATTAATAACAGCAACTATCATTTTACAGTGGAATAGTATGAGGCTGGATATGATTCGTATCTCATTTCATAACCTACTACAGTGTAAGACTCAGTTTCTGTAAATTTTCCTAAAATGTAGCGTCAAAACAAAGTGTTTCTTGTCAGGTAACGTTATGTGAAATATTAATAACAGCAACTATCATTTTACAGTGGAATAGTATGAGGCTGGATATGATTCTTATCTCATTTCTACAGTGTAAGACTCGGTTTCTGTAAATGTTCCTAAAATGTAGCGTCTAAAGTGTGCTATATTTTTCATTATTGTATTCCAGGTAAAAAGTGTCACCTGTACAAGAAAGATGACCCAGATTGGGTGCCATCTGTAAATATGACTGGAAAGCAAGAGCCTTCTTCTCTGCAACCACCTAAAGAAACACGATACCAACGGCGTGTGAATCGTACCCAGCAGAAACTGAAGGTGGATGCTGCCCATGCCTTGCTTCTTATGGACATACCAGCTGCTGCTGATGATTCTGCTGCAAGTGATAATGTCGGTGATAATGTGTGCAGTATAGGTACTCAAACTGATATGACTGGTGATTTTATTTATTCTATGACCAATGAAGTTATAAATCTGAGAGCGGAAAAACCTTCAGTTGCGTTCTGATGTGAAACAGTTGTCCTCTACCTATGACCAAAGTGCATTTGTGGGTAAAGATGAGAAAGTTTTATTTTTCACTGGTCTACCTACATTCCAGATTTTGTTAGCACTCTATGCATACCTTAGTCCCCACCTTCCTGTGAAGAAGTAGCTTAATCCATTCAAGATGCTGATGCTGACATTGATGCGACTAAGGCTTAATGTTTCTACAACCTTCCTGTGTTATGCATTCAATGTGTCAATATCCACTGCTTCTAGGGTATTTACTGATGTCATTGATGTCATGTATATTCGCATGAAACCACTTGTTATTATGGCCAGAAAGAGAACATTTGCAAAAAACCATGCATGCAATTTAGAAAACATTTTGGGAAGAAATGTGTTGTTATTGTCGACTGCTTTGAGGTTTTTATAGATCGTCCATCTAACCTTATAGCCAGAGCGGAAACATGGTCTTCCTACAAGCACCATAATACAGTACATTTTTTGATTGGTATTACACCACAGGGCACAGTCTCTTACATTTCAAATGCATGGGGAGGAAGAGTTAGCGATAAGTACATAGTTGAAAACTGTGGCTTTTTGGACAACATTGTTCCTGGTGATTTAGTTCTCGCTGACCGTGGCTTTGATATTCAGGACACTTTAGGTTGCATGATGGCTCAGGTCAAAATCCCAGCCTTTACTCGAGGGAAGTCGCAGTTAGCTCCAATTGACTTAGAAACCACAAGGAAAATAGCTCATGTTAGGATTCATGTTGAGCGTGTGATCGGTAGTGTACGCCAGAAATATTGTATTTTGGGGGGGGACATTGCCAATTGATTTCTTGATGTGCAAGGATAATGACAGTTTTTGTACCATAGACAAGATTGGACTTGTGTGTTGTGCTCTGGTGAACCTTTGCCCATCAGTTGTTGATTTTAATTGAAGTGTCTTGTTGTGCTCTGGTGAACCTTTGCCCATCAGTTAAGAGTTAAAATAGTAAATTGTATAGTAGTGTACATATAGGAACCAGATTATCAGGAACTTAGCATGTCTTTTTTAATCATGCATATCTTGTGTCTTACCTATTTTATTTTTGTATGCCTATATTTTTATTATTGTATTTTGCACAATCACAATGTTGAGTTGTTTTTTTGTGGAGGACATCTTCAGTTTTGCAGGATTTTGAGAAAGCATGGCACTTGAGACAAAACACACTATATCCTATATAATTGTATTTTAATTCCTCTTGTTTCTTTATATACATTGCGTACAGCTTGTTATATTACATTTTATTGTATTTTCTTGTTCTTGTGGCCATCTTGGTCGACAGGTCATTTGTCAAGTAATTGGTCAAACACTGAAACGTCATGATATGATTTCAGGCTGCCAATAAATTTGGAAAAACTGAGTGCGTGCCTGGACATTGTTTCCCTATTTTTATGTGTGGTACAATACACCATTCCCATCAGAACACTTGAATAACAGAAGAGACAGTTTTGTATGTAACGTTGTGTTTAATAACAATAACAAAACACACCAATAAAAATTGCATAAATAGCAGCATTAACAACAATATAATCTCTCATTTACATAACATAACTATTATTATTTGATACACACAATTGAAGCTACACAACGGTTTACTGAAAATAGCATAACCTAGGATTTTTTACAAGGTTTCTTAACCCTTCTTGGCAGAAACTGAGGGAGCCTACGGCAGGTGGGACAATACCATTTTCCTTTTGGCACAACCTCAACATTAACACATGAATAGTGAAACCACTGAATATGACATTTTGTATTGTCACACAAAATCATGTGACCAAACTCAACCTGGCCACAGTAACACCAGGTTTCTTCTTGCCCGCTGGCACTTGCTGCAGTATCTGAACCAGCATGGACAGATGCACCAGGCTGTAGGGATACATCAGAACCATCTGAACCAGCAGGGACAGATGCACCAGGCTGTAGGGATACATTAGCCATGGTAGACGAAAGCCTAGTGTAGAACTTGCCAACTAGCTCTGGCATAATGGCTGTGGCAAAAATGTGCTTGCTTTTCTGACATATCATGCCCCAGAATTCTTCATCAAATAAAATGTGCTCAACATGCAGATCTTTCTCTGTCCAAACAACAAAATAGGCAGATTCCAGTTTGCACACTCCAAGCTGTGTTTGCACCTGGTAGTGTAATATCTTAGATATTAACGGACAACGGAACAGTTGGTTGGTAAACAAGACGCTTTATTACTACCTCAGGTGGTTCCTCAATCCCAACAATCCCTGCCTCTCGCGCCACTCCCACTTACTGTAACTGTCGTAAACATGTCGTAACGTATACTCCTCTTGTAGTCAGTTAACAATACTATGACATCTCCCTTTTTCCTTTTAACAATATCAACACATATCAATAACTTTGATATCTTCTCTTTAACAGTATCAACACATATCAATAACCATGACATCTCCCTTTTTTTTTTATATATTAACACCCTTCAAAAAAAATTATTATTGAACTCTCCCCTCACAGGTCAAGTCTCTGGATAGGTTTAACAGGTCTACCAGACCTGGTTTGGATCAGTCCATCAGTGTTCCTTGTTGGACCAGGCGAGCCATGGTTTGGGCTCATCTGAATGTCAGGTGTGTCATTCCCGAGATTTGTGTCATCATTCGCTGGAGGCCCCGCTACAGGCACCGCTTGGAGATGTCGACGGTTACGCCTGTACAGAGCACCCTGCTCTGTCTCGATGAGATAAGACCTCTGTGTAACGCTCTCACCTGCCACTACTGCAGGTGTGGACCAGGTCTTTTGATTGTCCAGTCTGGTGAGAACATGGTCTCCTCGCTGCAGTGGTGTGAGCTCTCTCACGCCATGGCGTTTGTTATAGTAGAAGGCCTGTTTGCTCTTCTCCGCAGCATCTCGAGCTCTGACGTGATGTTTGTTCGGCCACCTTGGTTGCAGGTTCTTGGCCAGAGTGGGCAGTGTCGTCCTGATTTTCCTGCCCATTAGGAGCTCTGCCGGACTGACACCCGTACTGCTGTGTGGAGAAGAACGGTAAACCATTAAAGCAAGTAGGGGGTCCTTTTGTCTCAGAATCCCCTTGGCCGTTTGGACTGCACATTCAGCATAACCGTTTCCTTGTGGGTTGTGGGGACTAGAGGTTGTGTGCTTAAAGTCCATGTCACAGGCAAAGCCTCTGAAGACATCACTGCTGAACTGCGGTCCGTTGTCACTGACAACCTCCTCCGGTATTCCGTGCCGGGCAAACGTGGCTCTCAGCTTCAAGATCACATGTGCACTAGTCGTGGTAGGCATGTGGAGTATCTCCAGGTATCTAGAGTAGTAGTCAGCTATGACTAGGTAACTCTCTCTCTCATGTTCACATAAATCTATGCCAATTCTCTTCCACGGCCTGTCTGGGAGAGGTGTTGACAGGAGAGGCTCCCTGTTCTGTGCTCTCCTCTGCTCACGACAGTACATGCAGTTCTCAACTTTGTGTGTGATCTGTGTGGCTATGCCAGGCCACCACACTGAAGTGTTGGCCCTGTCTCTGCACTTGTTAAGACCTTGATGGCCCTCATGTATGCGTTCTAGTATATCCAACCTCAATCTCCCTGGTATCACTATTCTACTCCCTCTGGTCACTACCCCATCGTGCATAGACAGTTCGTTCCTAACGGGAAAGTACTCCCTAACACAGGTGTTTATATGTGCTAGGTGTTCAGGCCACCCCTCTTGTATGTACCTGATCACTTCTTGGAGCTGCTCGTCCGCCGCCGTCTCCGCGCGGATGCTGTCTATCTTTTTCGGCGATGCTGGAATGTTGCTCATCACAGCTGCTACGTAACACTCCACGTCTGTGTCCCTACTGAGCCCCTTGTCTGCCTGTGGGCTCCTGGACAGTGTGTCTGCCACCACCAGCGTTTTCCCCGGTGCATGCTCAGCCTCCGGGTTGAACCTCATCAACCGCATGAGGAGTCGCTGGCAGCGGAGTGGCACATTGTCGAGATCCCTGGAGTTCATCAGTGGGATGAGGGGTTTGTGATCCGTAATCAGTTTGAATGCTGGCAGGCCATAGAGATACATCTGAAACCTCTCACACGCCCACACGCTCGCCAGGCACTCTTTCTCTATCTGAGCGTACCTGGTTTCAGCGTCGCTCAGTCGCCTTGAGCAGTATGCTACTGGTCTCCAGTCCTCGCCATGGAGCTGCAGCAGGACACCGCCTATCCCATAACTGCTTGCGTCTGCTGAGACCACTGTGCTCCTGTTAACATCATAGTACACCAGGGTAGGTGACGTTGTGAGGAGCTCTTTAACTCGCTCAAAGGCTGCTTGTTGCGCCGGACCCCACATCCACACTGAGTCTGCTTTTAACAGTGCATATAGTGGCTGGCCCACTGTGGCGAGGTCTGGAATATATTTCCCCAGGTAATTGATCATGCCGAGTGCTCTCTTTAGTTCCTGCACGTTTTCTGGTGGTTCCAGTTTGCTGACTGCAGACACTTTGGCTGGGTCGGGTCGTACACCATCTTTGTTGATCACCTGACCCAGGAAGTGCAGCTCCTCCTTTCTCAGCACACACTTCTCATCGTTCAGCTTCAGGCCTGCAGACTCTAGCCGATCCAGAACCTTCTGCAGCCGCTCATCATGTTCGCTGGTGTTGCTGCCATGGATGATGATGTCGTCCATGTAGACGGCAACGCCGTCCAGCCCTTCCAGCGTCTCCACCATCTTCCTCTGAAATATCTCAGGTGCACTGCTTATCCCAAAGGGAAGACGTTTGAAACAGTACCTTCCGTACGGTGTGATGAAGGTGGTTAACCTCTGGCTGTCTTTGTCCAGTGGGATCTGCCAGAACCCTGACGCTGCGTCAAGTGATGAGAAGACTGTGGAGCCGCTGAGCTGAGCTACCATCCCCTCTGATGTCGGCAAGATGAATCTCTCCCTTTTGACAGCCTTATTAAGCTTCTTTAAGTCCACACAGATGCGTGCTCTTCCAGACTTTTTCGGGACTGGCACCATGGGTGCGCACCACTCTGTTGGGTCAGTCACGGCTTCAATGATGTCGTTGGCTTCCATCCTCTCCAACTCCTCTTTCACTGCACTCAGGAGCGGTATGGGGACCCGGCGTGCTGTGCATACTGCATAGGGCTGGGCATTGTCCTTTAGAGCTATCTTCACAGGCTGTGTTTTCAGTAGGCCAAACTCCTGTTCACTGGTGTTGACCTCGCCCACTCGCTTTACTAACCCCATAGCTACAGCTACTGGCCTGCTGAGTAGGTTATTCACACTCTGCCCCCTAATGACATAGAGCCTGCATGTGTATGTTTTCCCCTTGTAGCTGGTCTGAGTCATAAACTGCCCTAAACAGTTCAATCCACCCCCTGGACCACTCAGCACCTTCTTTGGCCTCTGTAGGACCCGTTTTGGCTCCAGTGTTTTGTACACAGTTTCACTTATGATACAACAATCGGCTCCAGTATCTATTTTAAATTCTACAGGTGAGCTGCCAATCTCTAATGTGACTGTCCATTCATTATCATTTTGAGGTATGCTATTAACTGAGCCCAGATAATAATACTGTCCATCTTCTGATCCCTCACCCTCAGTCACTTCCCTCACCTGCTTGCTTTTGCACACTTTTCCCCAGTGTCCACTCTTCCCACAATTATTGCAGTTAGACCTCCTTGCTGGGCAGTCATCCTGCTGACTGTGTGGCATTTTGCCGCACCTCCAGCACTTCCTGTGGTCATTCTCACTCTCTCTCTCCTGGCGCCTCTCTCTCTGTGGGTGTCGCCACTTCTGTGTTGCACCTCTGTTATGCCGTTGTGCTACTTCTTGCACAGCGTAAGCCTGCTCCCCCTGCTGGTTAACTTGAGCTTTTACCTCCTCTGATTGACGCGTCTCTTGTACAGTCATCTCCAGAGTGAGGTTAGGGATCAGCTGTAGCCTCTGAGACAGACCCTTATCTAGAATCCCCACCACGATTCTGTCTCTTATGTTTTCCTCACGAGCCGTTCCGAAGTTGCAATGTTCCGACAGCTCATATAGTGCGCGGATGAATGTCTCTGCGTGCTCTCCCGCACGCTGCACTCTCTGGTTGAAACACGCCCGTTCATGTATAACGTTGCGTCTCGGGATGAAATATGCATCAAATTTCGCCAGTATAACATCATACTGCGAGTCATCTTCCTCTTCCCCGTAGGTAAAAGAGCTGAGAATGTTCTCTGCTTCCTTCCCGAGCGCATACACCAGCGTGCTTACTTGAACTGGACCTTCTTCTTTGTCCAACTTAGTAGCTGTCCTGTACCGTGTAAACCGTTTCTTCCAGTCTGACCATTCGGCGGGTTTCTCGAAACAAAAACTCTCTGGTGGTTGAAACTTTGCCATCCTCGACCACTTCTGACACCATGTAATATCTTAGATATTAACGGACAACGGAACAGTTGGTTGGTAAACAAGACGCTTTATTACTACCTCAGGTGGTTCCTCAATCCCAACAATCCCTGCCTCTCGCGCCACTCCCACTTACTGTAACTGTCGTAAACATGTCGTAACGTATACTCCTCTTGTAGTCAGTTAACAATACTATGACAGGTAGAAATACTGGTGGTTTCTATTTAGTGTCAGATTCCCTTCACCATCCTTCTCTAAGTAAAATAGATTAACACTATCTAACTTGTCACTTTTTACACAGAATGGACATTTAATTTCAATTACACTGACACCACAACAATCGCAAGAAACAAGGCCATCCGGGGAAGCACCCAAGAATGGCACACTTGGATTTATAAAAAAAACGGTGTCGTGCACTTTCACATTTTCATGAGATTTCTTATGTCCATCTGTAAACATGTCACGTGCAAATGTCATATGCCTAGGCCAGCCATACATGTACAGTGGGCTCCAACAATCCTACCAGACTTTTCAGCCATTATCCAGGGCTCCAGGGGTTTTTCTCTTATTCGTTGGGAATGGAGTACCTGAATAAAAGACAACCAAATATAAGCTTGTAAATATGAATGAATGAAAACTTTATTTAACAGATTGCAGAATGGGTACAATACAATACGGTTCAATACACACAATTGTTAAGGGGATGCAGACCAGAGAAAGACGTTTGTCTTGTTTACATCAGGGTCCCCCATTTTCAATTCATAGTGACATTTATGACATACACAACATACATGACATCATGACATTTATGGCATAGGGACATACATGACATACAGGTATATAGTACTGTTACATTTGTGACATATGTAACGGATGGTATCGTGAAGCGCAGTCAAGAAGGGCTGGGGTGAGTAGCGGTGCTATGGGTTAAACTCACTCTCACATCCTCAAAAGACGCATAGACCCAGGACTTAGGAGTGAATTCACCTCTTGGTATAGCAGTCTGTGTTGTTGCCTGCGACATGGGAGACCGGGGTTCGACTCCCACTCGGGGCATCGAAGTTTTAGGTGACGTTGTCACAACTGTTACACATATACGATATGCAAATATACAGTACAGTGTTACCCATAGATCCTAACAGAGATATGCAAATATACAGTAGCCTACTCTTCAATTTACTTATTTAATAGGGTTTAATTGTTCATATGTTTATGACCGATCAGCATTTTGATCCAAAAATGTGTACTAGTAGACTATTAGAAAATAATCTTAGGTATTACAATTTCCTAAATGTAAAGATCAGTTGATCTAGTAACGTTATGTGAATCACCTACCTTGGCTTTCACAAGACACATGTCATCGTCGATTATCTGGTACTGTGCATCTCTCACCCATCCACACACCATCTGGTTGTAGGCATCCAACCCTTTGTAAGCCTTAAGATCTTCATTCGTGTATGGGCTTGGCGAAAATACTAGGTAGTTGACTATATCTGGATAGGCAACAGAAGGCAAAATTGTGGGGTCGCAACTCCAAGACGACGCAGCTAACTCGTAAGGATCTTTATCACCTATTCGTCTGAGTTTGTCACAATATCGCGCCCTTTCCTGCTGACCAAGTCCTTCTCTATATGTTCGAGCAGCTTCCAGCTTACTCTTTTTGGGTTTAGACATATCTTAAATATATAATTCATCGCGCAATTCATTCATTCGTTCATTCTATCACCTGTTGTTTACATTGCAGTATAACGCCAAGATGGCGGCGCACCTTGGCACTGACGTCATTCGTGACGTCGGTGCAAACACTCTATAGTATATAGATACAATTGATTGTTGCAGAGATGACAAATTGGGCAGTGATAAAACATAATACAAATGTGCTAATTAGGCAACAATAAAAACATAATAAAGTATAGATATATATATATATATATATATATATATATATATATATATATATATATATATATATATATATATATATATATATATATATATATATAAAATATATTTTAAAGAACTGTTACATACTTAAACGGGGAGGCTTGAAATCATGCCAGAGAAGACGAACGCACCTTGTCATAGAGGACACAGTGATGAGTGTCATATCTATTACCAGTAATACATCTGAGGGCAGAATGATAAACTGTGTCCATGGTGGAAGAAGCAGCATTTCTATAAATTACATCCCCAATCCAACACTGATTCAACAATCCTTTTTCTACTAAACATAGGGAAGCTGGTTCTGTTTCTGTAGAAGAAGCCAATATTTGTTAATATCACAGTTTACCAGACAAGATCATCTATATGGTATTTAAACTAAATCAAGTCAGGTGCCAAGATTTGTAGTGGATATACAGTATTTATACTTGTCATGGACCCAGCCAGGGATCATGCCCGAACAATATGAACAGTGGTTTTCTGCCGTCCTCTGGTGGCCAAACGCAGCAACTCCAGATACTGGACTCTGTGGCATTTGAGTCTAGGTTTGCTGGATTCCTTTAATGCTTTGTTTTGTTCTCTGTTCATGTTGTGTGGTGCGTTTTAGCTTGTGTTTTTAAAAGATTTATCTTTTTATGTTTCCTTTTAAAGGTTCATCCCCTTTACATATGTTTTCTCTAAGTGTTAATACTTTACTTGAGTCCCTTTAAGGCTTAACCCTTTTCACATGTTTTTGTTAGTGTTAACTCTTTTACATAATGTATTCTCTAAGGGTTAATACTTTACATGTGTCCCTTAAGGCTTGTCCCTTTTCACATGGTTTTATTAGTGTTAACTCTTTTACATATGTATTCTCTAAGTGATAATACTTTACATGTGTCCCTTTAAGGCCTTTCCCTTTTCACTTGTTTTTATTAGTGTAACATTTTTTACATTATGTTCCTTTTTATATTCCTTTACACATGCTTTTATCAATTATGTGAGTTTGTTTTACTATCCTGTGTTCCTCAGCCTAGGCCATGCCTGGCCTTATAACAGCTGGCACTTGTTAGTAATTACGGGCAGTATATAGAGCTGCCCGTTCCTCACATTCATGGTCGCACCATTGCCTTGTATTGTATTGTAGTTGTGTTCGGTCACGTACTCACCTCTTGTCACTTATATTCCCTGTGAGCTGTGAGTCCGTTCCTATTTAGTCCTTATTCTTCCAGCATTGCTGTGTATTGTTTTCGGGTTTTGCAGTTCGCTTTCGTTTTGTAACAGTTTCACGTGTATCCTGTTTGCAACTGCTAGTAAAAGCCTGTTCACTTCATTCCGTTGTCTCAGCTTCTTCTCTCTCTGCTCGTGTTACCTGCATTTGGGGTCTACTCTCCTATCCCTGACCGAAACCCTCACAATACTATTATAATAACAATTTCTGTCTTGAATTAAGTACCAGTTTAAGATGAATCAAACTCAAAACCATTATTACATAACCTTTGTAAGAGCAAAGGATCAATCCATCAATCAATAAAAATTATTTGTATAGCACATTTAGACATTACACTTGTCAACCACAGTAAGTCGCATAGCTAAAAACAAAGAAAAGTGCTAAAGTATAGAATAAACAGAAAATATAAACAACCAACGGACAGACAAAGAAACAAAACAACACATCAACAGGATGACCAATGTCGTGGAATATTTTAAAGGAGCCAAGACAGTGAACTGTAGAAATACAGAAAGTATCCTCAGTTTACAATCAGAGTCAAGCGTCTGACCAGAAAAGTGAGAAAGAGCTCTGGTCAGACTTACAATAAATAAACAGTTTGACATGACAACAAAATATGACAAATGAATAACAAATATGACAAAAATGGAAAACATAGATGAGATTAGGGGGTTTGTCGTATCTGACACAAGATTGATATGAAGACAACAAGAAAAGAAAATATGTGATTTTCTTGGACATGTCATATCTAACTCAAGCTGTCCTGACCCTTAAGTAATTTTAAAAACACCGTCAGACTGTCGCCTGGTGTCTTGACTAGTTAAATTAGTTAAAGCTTTGAACAGAGAAATAAGGTATTTATATATTACATTTTTCTATAACACCAAACTATATCAAATGCTTTTGACAGATCCACAAAAAGAGCAGCACAATGTTTCTTATTTGTAACTAAAGTAATGGTTGAAATAGTGTAGACTTAAAACCGAGCGACTAGAACGATTGAGTTGGTTATTTACCAGAAATTGCAGGATTTCAGCTAGGCATGGTAACTTGGAGATTGGTCTGTAATTATTTAGATAATTTCTGTCACCTCCTTTATGTCATTTAAAAAATACTCTGGAATATGCTTGTTGAGATAGAAAGATTGAATGCAGCATGTGTGTTAATTGCTCTGTGATAAATGGAGCTGTGCAGTTTTAGAAAAAAAGGAATCCAATTTATCCTCTCCAGTTGAACTCCTGGAATTAAAGCTTCAAATACATCACTAGTAGAAAAGGGCTGTAAGGTAAGCTTCTATCCCCAGGCCATCAGGCTGCTAAACGAACAATGAACACTACACAACAACAACCACCAAACGCACATAGCACACACATCCACACGCACACACTCACTTTAAACAAACACACTGTAGCACCCACTCCACACACTTTATAGCACACACCCACTTTAAACAAACACACTGTAGCACCCACTCCCCACACTTTATATTTATTGATGAAGGATTGCACTACAACTCGTACACCTTACTGTAAATTGTACCTCATCCCATTTCTGCTTTGCACTATATAGTACTGTACATTAGTACACTGCATAGTATTGTATATTATATGGTAACTCAGAACATTGTACATATGTCTATACCGAACACTGTGACCTCATTTTCTTCTTCTAAATTACATGCTATACTATGTTATTTGATACTATCTTGTCTAGCACAGTCTCTGGAGCGTAACAGTAAGAAGCATTTTGTATGAAAGTATTCTGTACTTCTGTATGACAACTATTAAAGAAACTTGAGAAACTTGAAACTTGAGGTAAACTGAGAGACATGGTTCAATGTGCAAACACAATCATCGTTAATAAGGGGGGCCCCTGTGTATTCCTTATCAAATAAATGCCCAGCATCTGCAAATGTGTGTTGAAAGCTAGGAAAACCTCTTTCTGATCAGAAATCAAGCAGTCACTGTCATAGTATTGTTAACTGACTACAAGAGGAGTATACGTTACGACATGTTTACAACAGTTACAGTAAGTGGGAGTGGCGTGAGAGGCAGGGATTGTGGGGATTGAGGAACCACCTGAGGTAGTAATAAAGCGTCTTGTTTACCAACCAACTGTTCCGTTGTCCGTTAATATCTAAGATATTACATGGTGTCAGAAGTGGTCGAGGATGGCAAAGTTTCAACCACCAGAGAGTTTTTGTTTCGAGAAACCCGCCGAATGGTCAGACTGGAAGAAACGGTTTACACGGTACAGGACAGCTACTAAGTTGGACAAAGAAGAAGGTCCAGTTCAAGTAAGCACGCTGGTGTATGCGCTCGGGAAGGAAGCAGAGAACATTCTCAGCTCTTTTACCTACGGGGAAGAGGAAGATGACTCGCAGTATGATGTTATACTGGCGAAATTTGATGCATATTTCATCCCGAGACGCAACGTTATACATGAACGGGCGTGTTTCAACCAGAGAGTGCAGCGTGCGGGAGAGCGCGCAGAGACATTCATCCGCGCACTATATGAGCTGTCGGAACATTGCAACTTCGGAACGGCTCGTGAGGAAAACATAAGAGACAGAATCGTGGTGGGGATTCTAGATAGGGGTCTGTCTCAGAGGCTACAGCTGATCCCTAACCTCACTCTGGAGATGACTGTACAAGAGACGCGTCAATCAGAGGAGGTAAAAGCTCAAGTTAACCAGCAGGGGGAGCAGGCTTACGCTGTGCAAGAAGTAGCACAACGGCATAACAGAGGTGCAACACAGAAGTGGCGACACCCACAGAGAGAGAGGCGCCAGGAGAGAGAGAGTGAGAATGACCACAGGAAGTGCTGGCGGTGCGGCAAAATGCCACACAGTCAGCAGGATGACTGCCCAGCAAGGAGGTCTAACTGCAATAATTGTGGGAAGAGTGGACACTGGGGAAAAGTGTGCAAAAGCAAGCAGGTGAGGGAAGTGACTGAGGGTGAGGGATCAGAAGATAGACAGTATTATTATCTGGGCTCAGTTAATAGCATACCTCAAAATGATAATGAATGGACAGTCACATTAGAGATTGGCAGCTCACCTGTAGAATTTAAAATAGATACTGGAGCCGATTGTTGTATCATAAGTGAAACTGTGTACAAAACACTGGAGCCAAAACGGGTCCTACAGAGGCCAAAGAAGGTGCTGAGTGGTCCAGGGGGTGGATTGAACTGTTTAGGGCAGTTTATGACTCAGACCAGCTACAAGGGGAAAACATACACATGCAGGCTCTATGTCATCAGGGGGCAGAGTGTGAATAACCTACTCAGCAGGCCAGTAGCTGTAGCTATGGGGTTAGTAAAGCGAGTGGGCGAGGTCAACACCAGTGAACAGGAGTTTGGCCTACTGAAAACACAGCCTGTGAAGATAGCTCTAAAGGACAATGCCCAGCCCTATGCAGTATGCACAGCACGCCGGGTCCCCATACCGCTCCTGAGTGCAGTGAAAGAGGAGTTGGAGAGGATGGAAGCCAACGACATCATTGAAGCCGTGACTGACCCAACAGAGTGGTGCGCACCCATGGTGCCAGTCCCGAAAAAGTCTGGAAGAGCACGCATCTGTGTGGACTTAAAGAAGCTTAATAAGGCTGTCAAAAGGGAGAGATTCATCTTGCCGACATCAGAGGGGATGGTAGCTCAGCTCAGCGGCTCCGCAGTCTTCTCATCACTTGACGCAGCGTCAGGGTTCTGGCAGATCCCACTGGACAAAGACAGCCAGAGGTTGACCACCTTCATCACACCGTACGGAAGGTACTGTTTCAAACGTCTTCCCTTTGGGATAAGCAGTGCACCTGAGATATTTCAGAGGAAGATGGTGGAGACGCTGGAAGGGCTGGACGGCGTTGCCGTCTACATGGACGACATCATCATCCATGGCAGCAACACCAGCGAACATGATGAGCGGCTGCAGAAGGTTCTGGATCGGCTAGAGTCTGCAGGCCTGAAGCTGAACGATGAGAAGTGTGTGCTGAGAAAGGAGGAGCTGCACTTCCTGGGTCAGGTGATCAACAAAGATGGTGTACGACCCGACCCAGCCAAAGTGTCTGCAGTCAGCAAACTGGAACCACCAGAAAACGTGCAGGAACTAAAGAGAGCACTCGGCATGATCAATTACCTGGGGAAATATATTCCAGACCTCGCCACAGTGGGCCAGCCACTATATGCACTGTTAAAAGCAGACTCAGTGTGGATGTGGGGTCCGGCGCAACAAGCAGCCTTTGAGCGAGTTAAAGAGCTCCTCACAACGTCACCTACCCTGGTGTACTATGATGTTAACAGGAGCACAGTGGTCTCAGCAGACGCAAGCAGTTATGGGATAGGCGGTGTCCTGCTGCAGCTCCATGGCGAGGACTGGAGACCAGTAGCATACTGCTCAAGGCGACTGAGCGACGCTGAAACCAGGTACGCTCAGATAGAGAAAGAGTGCCTGGCGAGCGTGTGGGCGTGTGAGAGGTTTCAGATGTATCTCTACGGCCTGCCAACATTCAAACTGATTACGGATCACAAACCCCTCATCCCACTGATGAACTCCAGGGATCTCGACAATGTGCCACTCCGCTGCCAGCGACTCCTCATGCGGTTGATGAGGTTCAACCCGGAGGCTGAGTATGCACCGGGGAAAACGCTGGTGGTGGCAGACACACTGTCCAGGAGCCCACAGGCAGACAAGGGGCTCAGTAGGGACACAGACGTGGAGTGTTACGTAGCAGCTGTGATGAGCAACATTCCAGCATCGCCGAAAAAGATAGACAGCATCCGCGCGGAGACGGCGGCGGACGAGCAGCTCCAAGAAGTGATCAGGTACATACAAGAGGGGTGGCCTGAACACCTAGCACATATAAACACCTGTGTTAGGGAGTACTTTCCCGTTAGGAACGAACTGTATGCACGATGGGGTAGTGACCAGAGGGAGTAGAATAGTGATACCAGGGAGATTGAGGTCGGATATACTAGAACGCATACATGAGGGCCATCAAGGTCTCAACAAGTGCAGAGACAGGGCCAACACTTCGGTGTGGTGGCCTGGCATAGCCACACAGATCACACACAAAGTTGAGAACTGCATGTACTGTCGTGAGCAGAGGAGAGCACAGAACAGGGAGCCTCTCCTGTCGACACCTCTCCCAGACAGGCCGTGGAAGAGAATTGGCATAGATTTATGTGAACATGAGAGAGAGAGTTACCTAGTCATAGCTGACTACTACTCTAGATACCTGGAGATACTCCACATGCCTACCACGACTAGTGCACATGTGATCTTGAAGCTGAGAGCCACGTTTGCCCGGCACGGAATACCGGAGGAGGTTGTCAGTGACAACGGACCGCAGTTCAGCAGTGATATCTTCAGAGGCTTTGCCTGTGACATGGACTTTAAGCACACAACCTCTAGTCCCCACAACCCACAAGGAAACGGTTATGCTGAACGTGCAGTCCAAACGGCCAAGGGGATTCTGAGACAAAAGGACCCCCTACTTGCTTTAATGGTTTACCGTTCTTCTCCACACAGCAGTACGGGTGTCAGTCCGGCAGAGCTCCTAATGGGCAGGAAAATCAGGACGACACTGCCCACTCTGGCCAAGAACCTGCAACCAAGGTGGCCGAACAAACATCACGTCAGAGCTCGAGATGCTGCGGAGAAGAGCAAACAGGCCTTCTACTATAACAAACGCCATGGCGTGAGAGAGCTCACACCACTGCAGCGAGGAGACCATGTTCTCACCAGACTGGACAATCAAAAGACCTGGTCCACACCTGCAGTAGTGGCAGGTGAGAGCGTTACACAGAGGTCTTATCTCATCGAGACAGAGCAGGGTGCTCTGTACAGGCGTAACCGTCGACATCTCCAAGCGGTGCCCGTAGCGGGACCTCCAGCGAATGATGACACAAATCCCGGGAATGACACACCTGACATTCAGATGAGCCCAAACCATGGCTCGCCTGGTCCAACAAGGAACACTGATGGACTGATCCAAACCAGGTCTGGTAGACCTGTTAAACCTGTCCAGAGACTTGACCTGTGAGAGGAGAGTTCAATAATAATTTTTTTTGAAGGGTGTTGATATAAAAAAAAAACAAAAAAAATAAAAAAGGGAGATGTCATGGTTATTGATATGTGTTGATACTGTTAAAGAGAAGATATCAAAGTTATTGATATGTGTTGATATTGTTAAAAGGAAAAAGGGAGATGTCATAGTATTGTTAACTGACTACAAGAGGAGTATACGTTACGACATGTTTACGACAGTTACAGTAAGTGGGAGTGGCGTGAGAGGCAGGGATTGTGGGGATTGAGGAACCACCTGAGGTAGTAATAAAGCGTCTTGTTTACCAACCAACTGTTCCGTTGTCCGTTAATATCTAAGATATTACAGTCACCACATGTGTGTATGTAGGAACATTTGCATAGGAGCAAGTAATTACGATGCTCGATGATAATAATAAAATGTGGCTTTTCTCATCGACGATGATGTGCATTTATCTAAAATATGCCCAATGTGATGGGTCTCCAGAACGTCTGGCAAGTGACCAGGCTCGATTCCTTTCCTTGAATAAAGCTGCTGGTTCAGGTGAAAACCAGGGAGTTAGCTGTTTGAATGGTGTAAACAGGAAGAAAGACTGTCAGGTTTTAAGCTGTGTAGGTATCAAACAGGAGGAAAGACTGGTTTTAAACAGTTGAAACAGTAATTCACAACTGCACTATTGCATTGGTTTACTCTGTCTATTCTATTTTACTAACTGTTTTATTGCACTGCACTATTGCACTATTTTACTGATCTTTTATTACTGTCTATTTAAAAATTGATCAAACTGGTAAACAAAGAGGCCTATTGGGATGTTAGACACTATGAAGAACGTCAGTTAAAAAGGCTTGTTCATGCAATAGGACAATTATCACTGAATTATCACCAGCTCAAAGACACCACAGGCAGTCATCTTTATCAACCCTATTGGAAAAGATAAGGTCAATTAGGGTAGACCAATCTTAGTGGGTTCTGTTAGCAGCTGGGATAAATTAAGGCCACCAGCAACTTTCTTGAGATGATCGGATGCACCACTCAGTTCACTCCATTCTGATTGACAAGCTAAAAGAAACACCTGGCGCAGAGACCTGGAGGCAGACACCAAGACCATGAAGATGACCTGGAACCAACTGGAGAGAACAGCTCAAGACAGAGATGCTTGGAGATCACTTGTTGACGGCCTATGCCCCAGAAGGGGTAGCAGGCGTAAGTAAGTAAAGTAAGTAAGTTCATCAGTGAGCAATCCTACCTGGATGCAATCCTACCCCCCCCCCCCCCGTGAGCTGTGGTGTTCCACAAGGAAGCATACTAGGACTGTTACTGTTCTTATGCAAATGCATGTCATCAGCTTGTGACTGCAACTTGTTCCTGTTCGCGGATTACTCAGCCCTGCTGGTCTCTGACGGACAAGTTGCAGGTTGAAAAAGCCCTCAGCTCTGCACCTGGCTCGCTGATAACAAACTATCATTACACCTGGGTAAAACAGAGTCCATTCTCTTTGGATCAAATAACAAACTCAGCAAGACCGATGGCTTCTCTGTTACAGTGGGTGACAATATTGTCACAAGGAAAGATGAAATTACATACATGGGTTCCATCCTAGAGGCTAATCTTTCCTGTGACAAAATGATAACCAATGTAATAAAAAATGTCAACCAACGAACAAGATTCTTGTGCCGGATCTCCTCTCTGGTAAACAAGAATACCCTGAAGACAGTGAAGACTCTAACAGGAGCACTCATTCAAGGGTACTAAGACTATGCTTGCACCTCATGGAATCAAAGCACATCAAAGGCACTAAAAATAAGATTACAAACAGTAAAACAAACTGGTCAGACTACTGCTTGACCTTACTCCTAAAACCCACCTCACCCCTGCCCATTTTGACAACCTAGGATGGCTTAGAGTAGACAACAGAGTACAGCAACTTGCAATGGGCCTGGTCTACAAGATACACTACACCACTAAGGTACCCATGTACATGTCAAAATACTTCCCAAAGGTCAGGGAATACCACGACCACAACACCAGAGGGAGCTCAACAAACCAGATTCGGCTCAAACAAGGGACTAAACATGTTTAGCAATTATGCCACATCAATGTGGAACGCCCTATACCCACAGCTGTAAAGGAATCTGAATCCCTACCCACCTTCAAAACCGCTCTCAAAGAGCACCTACGGGAGGCTGCAATTCGAAACTGGCCCTTGTAAATGTCCAACCCCCCCACCCAACCCCCTCCAATGTACAGTTTCTTCCCCCTCAAATGTATATACTCTCTTTTAGAAACTCTGTCTCTTAAACAGTACTGTATGTTTGTATATCTTGTATGTCATAAATGTCTGGATGTAACAGTACTGTTTATCTGTATGTCGTGTATGTCATAAATGTTATGATGAATTGAAAATGGGAGACCCTGATGTAAACAAGACGAAAGTCTTTCTCTGGTCTGCATCCCCTTAACAATTGTGTGTATTGAGCCGTACTGTATTGTACCCATTCTGCAATCTGTTAATAAAGTTTTCAATCAATCAATCAATCAGCCAATTCAGTCACCCAACACAATCAACTCTATCAGAATACTGAGAAATCAGATCCACTATTGTATCAATGGAACCTATCTCAGAAAATGGGGATCTATTGACCCCTATCACAATCACTGAGACACGTCCTAACTGAACCTTCAATGAAAGACATTCAAAACATCTTTATTGTGTTTTATTGTATCATTATGGCCCACAGAATTATGGTTAATGAAGGAAAAGTGATGTCCACACACTGGATTACAGCCCCCAGTACTAAAAAGCAACATTTCAACCCAGGCAAATGGCCTAATGTAAAATGGCCTTTATCCTGCACCTGGTCTAAAAACAGATTGGATGTTTACACAGCTACCTGTACTCTACTGTGCTTTCCATAGGCAATTTGTTACCACTGATTCCTCTGCCAAATGTATTTTATTTTGTTGTTAATTTCACCTCTGTAAAGCACAAGAGGTCCTAGTCTAGATCCATTTGGTCTGAGGCATAACTGTGGCAAAGCAGGGCACACATTTCACATGGATTCAAATGTAATGTTTCCAAGATCAGGTTTGGTGAAGGTTGTTCAGACTATGGTCACCCAATACAGCTGTTTTAATACCGGGGAGTAGTTGGGAAATTTCATTTGTTGTACAGTGTGCGGTGGAGAACGAGGGATAATCCTTTAATCCCCAAATATGGGATAATGTGTCGCTGTTTGATGAAGACGTGTTATTTGTTACTATTTCGAGTGCCTCTCCTTCCTATTGATGTCGGAGGCATGTGTGAAGAGTGAGTGTGGCATATCCGACGCAGACTTTCACCTCACACATTGCTCACAATGACAGCTTTCTCTGTTCCCCACTGCCCCCCCCCCCCCCCCCCCCCCAAACACACACTTCTCTCAACCCCTCCTTCCTCCTCCTCCCCTTGGGCGATGGGAGCTGAGATGTAAGGAGAGATGGATGATGTTGTTTTGATCTGTGACATATCTCCATGCAAGTCATTCCATTATTATTCATAAATAATTGGCTAGGAGTGTCTGCGGGACCTATTTATAGAGCTGATTGCTGCGTTTCGCATAAAGAACTCAAATCTCTCCCCTCTGTCATATTCACTGGACCGGAGAAACATAGACATTAAGGGGCCTGTTTTGTTTTTTTTACGAGTTCCTCATGAGGCACTTACCCTCTGGTTAATTTGTGTCCCCAAAAGAGAAGTCAAATGCAGCACAGCGGGGTGTCAGCGGGGAAAACATATAGGTGAGGCTGGATCACAGCCTGGCATCACACTCCCCTCGCTGAAGGCTCCCGAACTGGGCCATTCACTGCCAGCAGCCAAATGTATTAACTCCATCTCTCTCTCTCTCTCTCTCTCTCTCTCTCTCTCTCTCTCTCTCTCTCTCTCTCTCTCTCTCTCTCTCTCTCTCTCTCTCTCTCTCTCTCTCTCTCTCTCTCTCTCTCTCTCTCCTTTCTCGTGTCTGTGCTGAGGATCTGTCTTCCACTTAAGTGGGAAATCAATAGGTACCGGTGAGGCCGGTCAGTTATACTGGATTAGATGGGGGCGCTCATCCTCCTCTCTCCAAATAAATGGAGCACTGCTCAACTGTCCATCCTGACCACCCCATTAGCAAGGGTCATTACCTGGAACTGTGTGTTTATGTGTGTGTCACAGTGCACAAGTGCATGATGCGTGGTGTGTGTATGTGTGTGTATGTGTGTGCAAAGTGAGTGTAGCATGGGTGAACCCACAGTATGGGCCTCTCTTTAATATCTCCCCCAGTGCCCTTGAAAGCGAGTGAGTTCAAACGAGAGTGAGCCAGAGAAAAGCTGAGGAGAGGAGGAAGTACTGTACAGTAATCAGATCGAAAAACAGTGTGGATTGTGTTTAGCCCTTGCGGTTCATTAGGATAAGCACAGAGCCTGCTGGTGAATATTGCATGAGAACGTTAGATTAGAGCAGATGAAAGGAAACACATTAGCCCAGCCAAGTTACGCATAAACATTTAATTGCACTCCCTGGAAAGATGCGATTGGGAAATTGGCATATGCAGTTTGGGAGAAACAGAGGGTGAAATGGATTATCTTTTTTGGAAAGCACCTGGAATGAATGCACCTTGCACCTGCATGTGGGATTAGGCTGGTATTAGGGGGTCAGCAGAAGGCTTTGCATGTTCTCCCCATGCTCGCAAGGGTTTCCCCGCCCGATAAGATAAACCAAATGGAAAAACATGCACAACAGATCACTAATGGTGTCGCGTCCCTGACAAAGACGGACAGGAGCACTTGGATTGGTCCCGGGCGTGGCGCACACTGCAGCCCTTGTCTGCTCCTGGCTGCCCTTGGGGGGGAAGGACGACGGGAAGGGAGGTGCAGAGAACATTTCATTCAGCGACTCAGTGCATGTGTGTGTGACAGTGTGTGTTCCTGTGGGTTGCCCATCGCGCATGTGTGTGTGTTAAAGAAAATCTGCATGACAAATAAAGACATTTTCTTCTTCTTCAAACTTAATCCAGGTTAGGGCGGCTGAGTGGCGCAGTGGGCAAGGCAATTGGCATATGCAGTTTGGGAGAAACAGAGGGTGAAATGAATTTTCTTTTTTGGAAAGCACCTGGAATGAATGCACCTTGCACCTGCATGTGGGATTAGGCTGGTATTAGGGCGTCAGCGGAAGGCTTTGGAAAACACCAGGCTGTCAGGTCACTCGTGCTGAATCAGGATACAGGGGTATAGGGAGGAATTACGGCACAGTGGTCTTATCAAGCAAAGATAGGAAGAGGCAGGTTAGGTCTCTCTATATCTGTATGATAATAGAGGAATTCAGGTTCAAACAGCCGTGGGAAGCTTTCCCTCTGTGCCGTGCCGTGGCGGTCTGGTGGACCAACCACACCGCATGGCCTAATAAAGCTTTCCATCTCCAGGGCAACATGGGAACCTGGCCGGAATGCATGACAGGGCTGTGGTAGGAAACGGCAGGTCTGTTTGTTAGTATGCAGCGCAGTTCTGTCTTGTCTAGCTGGACCTTTGTTGAAATCCACTCCCCTTAAAGAGCAGATAAATTACCTGCTCTGAAGAGAGCAGCTGAGGCAAACCATGCCCTTTCCTACGCATAGTGATTCCTCGTGTTGCTGGCTCACTAACATCACAGCCTGTGAGGATGTATGTTAGCAATCAGTGTGGTTGGGTGTTGAGCTGTTCACAGTGTGAAGAGGC
This sequence comes from Notolepis coatsorum, assembly GCF_963971535.1. Taxonomy (NCBI): domain Eukaryota; kingdom Metazoa; phylum Chordata; class Actinopteri; order Aulopiformes; family Paralepididae; genus Notolepis; species Notolepis coatsorum. The sequence continues at coordinate 93,913,550 of NC_140182.1, read as the reverse complement.
CAACAATGACTCTTCTTCTCTACAATATTGTTACAGTACAGAGAGAGAGAGAGAGAGAGAGAGAGAGAGAGAGAGAGAGAGAGAGAGAGAGAGAGAGAGAGAGAGAGAGAGAGAGAGAGAGAGAGAGAGAGAGAGAGAGAGAGAGTCAAGTCAAGTCAAGTCAAGAGTTTTATTTGTCACGGCATACAAGTATACAATGAAATGCGGGTGGTCTTGCCCGCAACGATGTGCAATACAGTAGTACAACATATAATAGAATCCAATAAAAACAACATTGTGCAATAAACAGGTAATATAGTGGGACATCTCGGTATCTGTACATAGTTATTTAAGAGCATGTAGGACATGTTAGGTCCTTTGGTAGTGCAATACACTGTTACTGTTGCTATACTATTTTTAAAGTGACCTTTCCTTTGTGGCCATAAGCGTGGGCGTGTGCAGCATGAGTGTGTGCCTGCTCATGTTAAAGTGGCTGCTAGTGTGCGAGCGTGCACAGCGTGCGTGTCGTGTGTGTGCTCATGTGTGCTTGTGTGTGGAGAGTTCAGTGTTCTGTGGCGCTCAGTGTTCATTGTTCAAGGCTCTGATGGCCTGGGGGAAGAAGCTGAGCCGAAGCCTCTCTGTCCTAGTAGCTGGAGTTCGCAGGCGTCTGCCTGACCTCAGCAGCTGGAACAGGCTGTTATTGGGGTGGTGAGGGTCTTTCATTATTCTGCAGGCTCTGGATTTGCACCTCTTGTTGTATAGAACCTGCAGGGGAGGTAGTGCAATACCCGTGGTACGCTCGGCTGAGCGCACCACTCTCTGTAGGGCATTCTTGTCCTGTGCCGTGCTGTTTCCATACCAGGCAGTGATGTTTCCAGTCAAGATGCTCTCTACAGCTCCGGAGTAGAAGGACTGGAGTATCTTCCCCGATACTCTGAACTTCCTTAACTGTCTCAGGTGGTAGAGGCGCTGCTTCGCCTTTTTTACGACTGTGTCTATGTGTGTTGACCATGTCAGATCCTCTGAGATGTGGACCCCCAGGTACTTAAAGCTGCTCACCCTGTCCACGGTAGCCCCGTTTATCATCAGTGGTGTGTGTGTCTCCTGCTGTCCTCTCCTATAATCCACGATCAGCTCCTTGGTTTTACCAATGTTCAGGAGCAGGCTGTTGTCCTGGCACCAGCGTTCCAGTACCTCAACCTCCTCCCGGTAGGCCTTCTCGTCGTTGTCCGAGATCAGCCCCACCACCACCGTGTCGTCTGCAAAGTTCACTATGGAGTTGGAGCTGAACTTGGCCACACAATCGTGTGTGTAGAGTGAGTACAGCAGGGGGCTCAGAACACAGCCCTGGGGGGTCCCAATGCTCAGGGTGATGGACTATGGTGTTGAACGCTGAGCTGTAGTCAATGAACAACAGTCTCACATAGCCCCCCTTCTGGCGGTCAAGGTGAGAGAGGGTGCTGTGCAGTACATGGGAGACCGCGTCGTCAGTGGACCTGTTTGTCCTGTATGCAAACTGCATAGGGTCCATATCACTGGGGAGGGAGGCACAAATGTGATCCTTGACCAGCCTCTCCAAACATTTCATGACCACAGAGGTGAGTGCCACCGGTCTGTAGTCGTTGAGACATGTTGGGGAGGGTTTCTTCGGTACAGGGATGATGGTAGACATCTTGAAGCAGGCAGGGACCACTGACTCCGCCAGGGATTGATTAAATATGGCGGTGAACACAGGGGCTAGCTGGTTGGCACAGGACTTAAGTATGCGTCCTGTTATACCATCTGGGCCAGCCGCTTTCCTGGTGTTCACCTGCATAAATGCTCTTCTCACACTGTGTTCCGACAACGAGAGAGCGTCCCCGCCCCCCCGCGGTTGCCCCCCCCCCCCCCTCCACAACAGCCGGCGCGCCAGTGACGTCACTAGCCGTTGAGCCAGCGGCGCCACCGTCTACACCAAACCGAGCTTAGAAAGAGTTGAGTTTGTCCGCGAGAGAGGCGTCGTCGCTCCCCATTGAGGGGGCGCTGACTTTGTAGTCAGTTATTGTCCTCAGTCCCCGCCATAAGCCTCTTGTGTCGTTTTGTGCCATTTGTGTCTCCAGTTTATCAGCATATGTCCGTTTTGCAAGTTTTACAGCCTTGCGCAGAGTATAGACTGAAGCCTTGTACTCCTCCATGTTTCCTGACTCTCTGCCCAGGTTGTAAGCAGTGGTGCGAGAGTTCAGGGCTGCTCTGATAGTACTGTCCACCCACGGTTTCTGGTTTGGGAAAACCCGCACCTTTTTCGTGGGGACAATACAAGTGTTTTTTTTTATCCACTTTTTCTCCCATTTTCTATATTTTTTCTCCCATCCCAATTTCGTATCATCCAATTCAACCCTCCCCTGTCACAAACGCTGTTTCTTGCCTCCCACAAGCCGGCTGCAATGTGGACTAAGTCATACATAGCACAAGTCCCCTCCGGTACTTGAGGTAACAGCAGTCGCATCTTTTCACCTGCGCAGCTCGATCTCTCAGTGGCGAGGAGTAACGCGTGGGAGGCTCACGCTGCCCCCGACACTTCCTGATTCTACTGCGCAGGCGCACCAACCGACCTGTAGGAGTCGCTGTCCACAACGCCCGATCCCCACCCATCAGTTTCCCACCCCCTAATACGGCCAATGTGTATTAGTATGAACGACCAGCTAAACTGAAAGCAATGTGGAGCGCTGGGCTCGAACAGGCTAGCCCAGCGTCTCCAGCATTCGTGGCGAGCGCCTTGCCCACTACGCCACATAGCCGCCCACCGTCAGCAAGTGTTGTTATGAAGCTCACAACGGTGTCCGCTAGCTCGCTGACGTCACTGGCGCTTCCTTGAAACATATTCCAATCCGTGTCTGCGAGCGCATCCTGAAGCGTGGCTTCTGATTCGTCAGTCCATTTTTTTGTCTCACGTGACACGACGGCGTCACGTGATCTTTGTTTGTAAGCAGGAAATAATAAGATGGAGTCGTGATCGCTTGAGCTTGTAGACCCCGTCAATGGTGGAGCCGCTACAGCCTTGTAGCCGGCTCTGAACGGGGTGTAACAGTGGTCGAGTGTGTTTCCCCCTCTTGTGGAGCAGGCGATGTGCTGAAAAAAGGACGGCATCACTTTTTTCAGATTCCCCTGGTTGAAATCACCAGCTACGATCGTCGCCGCGTCTGGGTGTTTGATTTGGTGTTTATTGAGATGGTCGTGTAGTTCCACCAGCGCTTTGCCAGTGTTCGCTTGTGGAGGGATATATACGGCGGTCATGATGACCGCGGTGAACTCACGGGGGAGGTGGAACGGACGGCACAGAATTGAAAGATGTTCCATGTCTGGGGAGCATGAGCTTGAGAGAACATGCACCTCTTTGGAGTTCACCCAGACATTGTTCGTGATGAGACAGACCCCGCCGCCGACACTCTTACCGGAGGCTGCCGTGCGATCCGCTCGTAGGACGGTGAAGGAGTCCGAGGGAGAGACGCTGTGGTCCGGAGTCGCTGGCTTGAGCCATGTTTCCGTGAAACACATGATGTTAACGTCTCTCATCTCCCATTGGAAGCGGACCCTCGCCCTCAGGTCATCCATCCTCCCCTCCAACGAACGTGCATTCGCCAGAAAGATGGATGGAATTGCCGGGCTGTAAGCAGCTCTTCTTAATTTCAGTTTGATTCCTCCTCTCTTCCCTCTGTGTTTCTTTTTCTTGCCGGCTCCTTTGTCCTCCTTGTTGTGGCGCCTGATCTCCGGTGGTAAATCTAGGCATAAAGTGTCTCTAAACTCCTCTTTGAGTGCAGAGTTTAGCTCAATAAGTGACTGGCGGTCGTATGACGTCCCCGCCAGTGATGTTTCCATAAAAAAAGTAGTAAAAACAAACATAATAACTAAAAATTTGCACAATCGTTGCTGAGCTAAACCAACAGCGACTAACCTGGGTCGCGCCATTTTAGAGAGAGAGAGAGAGAGAGAGAGAGAGAGAGAGAGAGAGAGAGAGAGAGAGAGAGAGAGAGAGAGAGAGAGAGAGAGAGATTAAGACTCTAGTACCCCAGTGGTTTGGCTCTCTCAGCTCCTGAGTGAGATTTATCAGAAAGGGCCTTCAGAGCATGACCACAGTGAACCTATTAGCCATGAAATTGACTTTTCAGATAAAGAGAGAACGGATGAGAGTTTAGATGAACGACTACTCATTCTATTTTTTTTAGGTCATAATTACATTTCAGATTTAATTCTGACTAACAATTGGATTTTCCTCGCAGGTTTTACATCAGACATTGAATGACATTCCCTGTGTAAAAACATTAACGGCTCGAGACAACTGGTACACGACAAGCTTCTGAATAACGCAAAGGCTTGTATTAAAACAATATATTAACCACTGGCACACTGAACCAAGGTAAGGCGGCACGGTGGTGTAGTGGTTAACACTGTCGCCTCACAGCAAGAAGGTCCTGGGTTCGATTCCTGCTTAGGGACCAGGTTGCCTTGTTGCCAGTTACCCAGGTGGGGTATCTCCCGAGCCTTTCTGTGTGGAGTTTGCATGTTCTCCCCGTGCTCGCAAGGGTTTCCCCTCCCGATAAGATAAACCAAATGGAAAAACATGCACAACAGATCACTAACGGTGTCGCGTCCCTGACAAAGACGGACAGGAGCACTTGGATTGGTCCCGGGCGTGGCGCACACTGCAGCCCTTGTCTGCTCCCGGCTGCCCTTGGGGGGGAAGGACAACGGGATGGGAGGTGCAGAGAACATTTCATTCAGCGACTCAGTGCATGTGTGTGTGACAGTGTGTGTTCCTGTGGGTTGCCCATCGCGCATGTGTGTGTGTGTTAAAGAAAATCTGCATGACAAATAAAGACTTCTTCTTCTTCTTCTTCTTCTTCTTCTTCTTCTTCTTCTTCTTCTTCTTCTTCTTCTTCTTCTTCTTCTTCTTCTTCTTCTTCTTCTTCTTCTTCTTCTTCTTCTTCTTCTTCTTCTTCTTCTTCTTCTTCTTCTTCTTCTTCAAACTTAATCCAGGTTAGGGCGGCTGAGTGGCGCAGTGGGCAAGGCGCTCGCCACTAACGCAGGAGATGCTGGTATCGAGCCCAGCTCTCGGCGTTGCTACCGGCTTGGCCGGTCGTCATACTAACACAATTGGCAGTGTTAGGGGTGGGAAAGCCGGTGGGTGGGGATTGGACGTTGTGGACAGCGACTCCTACAGGACGGTTGGTGCGCCTGTACAGCAGAATCAGGAAGTATCGGGGGCAGCGTGAGCCTCCCACGCGTTACTCCTCGCCACTGAGAGATCACGCTGTTCAGGTGAAAAGATGCGACAGCTGCCTCCTCGTGTACCGGAGGGGACACGTGATGCAAGGCTTGGTCCTCACTGCAGCCGACCAGTGGGAGGCATAGTCTAGCAACGTTGGAGACAGGGGAGGGGAGAATTGAAGGGAGAATTGGCGAGGCGAAATTGGGATGGGAGAAAAATTGAAAATAAAGAGAAAAAGTGGATAAAAAAAAACAACGTAATCCAGGTTTCCAAAAATAACATTTTAGTCAGCTTTTAAAACAACGTACTGGGAGCTTCTAGAGAGTACAGATGGAATGCACTTAACACTTTGATTGCCAGCAGGGGGTGCGCTATTTATCGCTTGAGGGCCAGCGCTTTAGTCAATGAGAGGGCGAGCACATTTGCGAACGCATAAACTATATCTTAAATTATGTGTCTAATACGCCCGTCGCTTATCAATGACTTGCTTGCAGTCAACACGAACGAAACGGATTGTTTTTTCATCAGTACATTTCCGTTTTATACCGTTTTGAATATGAGTATAGTTTTGAAGATTTCTAGTGATTCCAGAAAAATCCACGGAAATAGCCATTTACTGGAATACACAAAACACGTTGTCATTTTTCGGCCTATTTATGAATCGTTTTCAAATAAACACTAGATTATCGATAGTATATCTGTACTTATGCACGCTAGAGAAGCAGGCTGAAAAAATGATTATCCATGACCTGGTCAGCGCTAACGTCATACACGCACACACAGTCACACACACACACACACATGTTGTGAAATATGTGAAAAAAACATCTGATTACCCCAAGACTGGTCAAATAAAGTCCTTACCTCACATCAGATGTTCTGCAAAAAGATTATTCCAATTCCTGATCGCCATTCCAAATATCGATCGCGTTTATTGATCCAACAATCCAACCTCGAAACACATAATCCACGCTGCTTCCAGTCCCCTCAATGAATGCAATAGTCTCAGGTTACATTGCCTCAGAAGTAAAATGTGGAATCCGGAGTTTTTTCCCCCCATGCATTTCCATTGAGTCCATTCCAATGGGTGCAATACCATCCGGGAGACGATAGGGGGCGGTATTTGCCCTTTTCGAGCTCAGAGACAGTCCCAATGATAACGTGAGGCTGGATTGATGAAAGATTTATGGATATCGCTATTAAAAGAAATAACGATTAAATAACGAGATATCTCGTCGTTGGCATTCAATGTGTTAAGGGTCAAATCAGACCACAACGCTATCTGGAGACCATTGCTCAAAACAATACAACTTTTGGAATTGTGTAAAATTGCCCAAATAGTGAAAGAAATAGTAAGATAGTTCCTCTTTAACAAAGAAAATACCACTTACAGCACGTTTAATGGTGTCAATCTAAATACAGGTGGTGTATTGGAAAATGAGGTAGTGGAACGATCAACCTCCTTCATGCAGTGAATGTTTTCACCAAAGCCATAGTTTTACAGTGCAGTGTATTGTATTGATTTCTGAAACAGGTGGTTTCGGTGCGGAATAGCGATGAACCTCGGCTGTCAGGGGTTAAGAAAGGTCCAGACAATCTCAGATGGCACAGGATATCCCACCACCCTGTTCTATTTACACGGGCATCCTCTCACACATGATCATCATAACCCATTGTGTTGAGTGTCAGACCCAGCGTGATTGATTGTAGGTCCAGACTGTTCTGCACCCCTCTGCTCAGAGCTCAGCTCTGCCAATGACAGAAAGGACACAGGGATGAATAAGGCAAGGCAGAGCCCACCTCCCAAACACAGCATGGGGGATAGACAGAGAGAAAGAGAGAGGTGACAGACACTAATAGCCATAGACGCCCACGTAATAGAGCAGACGATGCACGTGCTCTAGGACTATTGAACTTGGGGGAGCAAGTTTATGATCTTGCTCCACCACTTTTTGATCATATGAAAAATATGATATACCCCCCCCCCCCCCCCCAATATATAAATCTAACCATAACTATAGTCTATAACTATAATCAAATTAATAATACGCAATGACACTTAATAACAAGTTTTTAAGTTTCCAAAGATTGCGAACCCCCCCCCCCTGCCCCATTATGGTTTGATCCAGTACCTCCCAGGCAGCGCGTAGACCTTCAGCACACAGCGCTGCAGTCTGGCTGCACGGCTGCAGCGGGTAGGCTGAGTGTAAATCAAATCCCACAGAGTGTGTCATAATATTGGTGGCAGGCAAGCAGGCTTTTCCAGTAAGTTGTTCAATTAAAAGGATTATGTTAGACATAAGTTACTATTGAGTGGTAGTAGAACTTCTACGGTTCTACCACGCAATACAATAAAAGTGTTTCACGGTCCCGAATTGCGATCTGGTCATACGGTTTCCTCGAATAAATAATAATAACGTTTCCCTCTCTGGTTGGCGTTAGCTTTAGTGCTAGCCGCTAGCTAACGTTATCTAGATATGTGGTGTGAGGCACTGTGAGCTGGATGACGTTGACTTCATTTGCAAACGTTAACGCTATCTATATGGCAGACGAGCAGGGCCGTATTAACGACGGCCGCGGCCCGTGGGCCTATAGTGACGAGGGGCCTCCATTTTTTTTTTTTTTTTTTTTTTTGAGATCGATGTCATGATTGTGCACTGCAGACTCAGGGAGGAGGCAGAGAAGGAGAGAAAGAGACACAAGATTTACAGGTAATGGAAATATATCTTTTTTCTCTTTCTTATTAAAAACTTGGCCTATTTGAAAGGAGATTGATTTAATAAAAATGAATGAGCGAAAAATCAATATACAGTGTATATACAGTATATATATTAATATATTATTATTATTATAGTAATTGGCTATCATACTGCAATATAAACTGAGTTTTATAGTGAAAAGAGCAGCTTTATTGGTCAAGATTGAAGGCTCTATATTGCAGGAAATTGCACGTACAGGTTCATTAAATAAAAAAAAAAATCTGCCATGGAGGGGTTCGTGCCGGCCCCCCTCCAAACCACCCCTTGCCTGTCAAAAAAAATAAATAAAAATTTAAATAAAAATTTAAAATTAAAAAAAAATATTGCACCCCCACTTTCAACTATAACTAGGCGGCCATGCTAATAGCCATTGTACCTGTAATTAGAAGCCCATTATAACGTGGGTTGATCATGTTATCACGGTATTGCCATCCATTAACATTGGCTGTGTACACATTCAGGGCTGGAAGGAATACTGAATATGAATGTACAGTATAGTGTCATGGTTCCATGCAAAATGTTTTACTATAACATCATTCACGATATGTACATATCATAAAGAAAAGACTGCATGCAGCTGTATTAAGAAGTAGAATAAGATGGAACATTTTGAATGAAAGAGGACCATGACAATTGTATTGGATTAAAGATTAAGATTAAAGAAATAATTAAAAAAATATATATATTTTGTCATACATTGTACTGTAAAACTAGTCAAATATCATTATACCTTCCAAACTACTAAATGGTGATATGATATTTTGGGCATATCGCCCAGCCCTACTCACCAGGGGCGGAGCTAGGGGGTGGCTACCTGGGCTAAAGCCCCGGATGTATTCTGAAAAGCCCCGAATCTATTTAATTTTTTTTTTTTTTTTTTTTTACAATTCATCATTGTTACATGAAAATATGTTTGCACCAGATTTAGCAGAAGCTAATTTCCATCTGTGGTCTATCCAGCTGCTAACTGTATTTGAGTGAGTTAAGTCTTGGTGTTATGGTAGACTCAGACCTAAGCTTTAAATCACAATCAACAAGTTGACAAAAACGTAATTCTTCCACCTTAGAAACATAGCTAAAGTACGGCCATTTATAAATCAAAAGGACGCTGAAAACCAGATCCATGCCTTTATCTCAAGCCAACTCGACTACTGTAATGCACTCCTTACCGGCCTCCCGAAAAAATACGATGATAACTATTTTATTGCAATGCACTATTGCATTATTTTATTCTATTTTACTAACTATTTTATTGCACTGCACTATTTTACTTTGTATCAGTGAATCATAGACGCCTGGCCATAAGAGCATTCGGAGCATCTCTGCTCTCCCACTATTGAACTTGGGGGAGCAAAGGTATGATCTTGCTCCACCACTTTTTGATTATATGAAAAATATGATATACCCCCCCCCAATATATAAATCTAACCATAACTACGTTATCGTTAACTGAGTTTTATAGTGAAAAGAGCAGCTTTATTGGTCAAGATTGAAGGCTCTATATTGCAGGAAATTGCACGTACAGGTTCATTAAAATAAAAAAACACCCCTTACCTGCAAAAATAAATAAAAATAAACATATATAAAAAAAAAAAAAAAAAAGGGGCCCATCTGGGCTAAGCCCCGGATCTCCTACAATCCTAAATCCGCCCCTCACGTTATTTTACTGTAAGAGATGAGGTGCTCTTTCTCTTAAGTTCAATGTCAGTCTGTGAAATAAAAAAAAAAGCCTTCTTTTAGCCGCTGGCTAATCTAATTAAAGCCTTCCTTAGTTCTACGAAGGTCTTCCTCCTTCACTCTCAATTTACAAAGTGTAGGCCAAAGCCATTAAGTGCCCTTCCTTCTGCCAGAAAGGAAACGGATCGGTCAACACCTGCTACAACAAAGTGCTAATTCTTGGAACGAAGCTCAGTGTTGCCTTGGAGTGAGAGATGCTCCACAGGAAAGAATAGAGGGAGAGAGGAAAATGTCTTGTTTATCAACCTCGGAGGGCCGTCACCTGTGACTGGGGTCTAAGGTCAGCTTATGCAATTTGTTTCAATGGTTCAGTGGCTCTTACTTATTTTGTTGTTTTCTGGGAGGAGGGGGGGGACTTTTGAGATATGGTCTGTGTTTTGATATTTGGACGGACACTATTCCAAAGCCATAGCATTCAAACTGTCACCTATGGTGTTCTATAATAATAATAATAATAATAATACACTTTATTTGTATAGCACCTTTCAAACAAGAATTGCAGCCCAGTGCTTCACAGCAATGATGTGTAGACACAAAATAGACATGGGCATAACATTTGCATAAAAAAATAAAATAAAAATCTATAAAAGACGGGCGCCCCCAGTGGCGAACCACATAACGCGCTGAGTCGCGGCAGGCCGCTAAAGAACGCTCTATATGTACCATCGTTCCCACAAGGACTATTCTCTGTAATAGCTGCTACTGCAAACGGCGCCAAGCAGTGGCGTTGCGCAATATGTCGGGGCCCCCCGCAGGTCAGACCATGAGGCCCCGCCCACTCCCCTAAATCAATAATAAAGTGAGAAAATTTAGCTTTTTTTTTCGCCGCGTGGGAGCAAATTCGAGACACATATTCTGTGGCAAAAAGGTGTCCCACGGTCTCCTCTATGGCCGTGAATATTTTCACACGGATCGGAATCACGGCGCGCCCGTGGGACACTTTTCAGTTTCAGTGAGTTTATTCCACGCTTTCGGCTTTCCTTTTCTAAGCATTTTCGGGGCTACATGTGAATGAGTAAAAGTTGCGGGACGCCCAGATGTACCCACGGTAGAAAGCTCGCGCGGAGCCCATAATAGGCTCACTTAATACAGTGTTTTTTAAATCACACAGAATTTTCAGGGTCGCAAGTCGACCTTTTCCCCTCGTTTTCGATGATGGAAGTGATTTAGGAAAAGCTTCGGCACGTGGGAGCACTCTGCGGCTGTAGGCTACTTTTTTAAATGTTTATTTTTTCAGGCATCTTTTGTAAACAGTATAGGGTCAGTAGGAACTGTATAATAATATAATACAGGGCTTCAGCAGCGGGGGTGCTGAGATAAGTGATATAATAATAATAATAATAATAATAATAATAATAATAATAATAATAATAATAATAATAATAATAATAATAATAATAATAATAATAATAATAATAATAATAATAATAATAATTGTAACTGAGGGGTACAATTCCCTGACTGTATTGATAAGTATGGTATCATTAAACCACTACCGTCTTATGTACATTCCTACTGGCCATACAGTACACAGGTATCTAATGATGAACACTTCCCCACAATGACTCGGTTCCACACAAAGCTGTATTTAAGTATTTATTAGCAGCAAAAGGTACATAATATACTTTACTTTACTTCACTTTGGATGCGCGTATAAGGCAAAGGAATGTACGTAGGCAAATCAATAACGAATGTCCATTCTCATATTACGCAGGCGATAGTCATACAACCTGAATCTTAGGGAATTATATCTATGGTACTAGTAATATAGCGGGAGATACTGGTAGGGTCCCCCCGGTTGTAAGCCAGCAAGGGTAGAGGATTTGTCGGTAGTAGAGTCTGGGTCAACGATGATAAGGAGACTCCGAGTACAGGAGACGGTGCAATAAGATCTTGATCCGCAGACGAATACAGCTGTTCTCCGTAGCATGTAGCTCCACATGGAAGAAAGCTAGCCGGCCTCAGACTTCTAAGAGGCAGACTCGACGTGGCTCCTCACAGGTTAAATCCCACACACTTGTGGGTGTCGGCGATTCTCCGCTCCATTAATTACAGGACCAAAAGCAAATATAATCCAGCCGAAAAGGGCTATGCAGTCGTCGGTAGGTTATCCAGTGTACATAATCCACACGGTCTTCGTCTAGGGCCCCTCGGGTGAAAGCGCCATGGTAAGCAGCCCAGCCTGGATAAGCACTCTAGCTGATACGAGGAAACTTTGGTGATGCTGGTCACTGTAGAACTTTAGCCGCACGATACACTATACACAAATAGACTATTACTGACTTAATAGAATAGGTCGAACTCGACGGTACAGCGTTAAACTCTGACACTTCAGTTATTAATTCGCACGCGGTCTCAATGCTCTATTTGGGGCCAAACAGGCCATACTGCACCGCACGTCGTATCGTGGGTGAGGCTTCCACTTTAATTACTAAGTGCTTCTGTATTCACCTGCGCCGTATTTATACGCTTAGATGAACAAACTAGTACCAGCTTTATTCCTGTCTCATATCCTTGCGCAGTACCGTTCATGTCCAGGCATGTCCCCGGCGGTGACTTTGAACCCGACATTGAAGGTATGGCCATGGCGCCTGTGGACCGCTGTCCAATAGGAGAATGAAATATTATGGTCTGTACTAGGCTAAAGGGATATTCCGTGTATATGTACAAGGAATATACAAGGGATATCAAACGATATACAAATATTATGCAATATATATCAATCAATAAATATATATATTCGGTTTAATCTGATCCTTCGTAATAATAATAATAATAATAATAATAATAATAATAATAATAATAATAATAATAATAATAATAATAATAATAATAATAATAATAATAATAATAATAATAATAATAATAATAATAATAATAATAATAATAATAATAATAATAACAACAACACTCACGTTCACTAGAGGAGACCACTGCCCAACTCCGCGCTCTCACGCTCAGCTCTAATAATAATAATAATAATAATAATAATAATAATAATAATAATAATAATAACAACAACACTCACGTTCACTAGAGGAGACCACTGCCCAACTCCGCGCTCTCACGCTCAGCTCTAATAATAATAATAATAATAATAATAATAATAATAATAACAACAACACTCACGTTCACTAGAGGAGACCACTGCCCAACTCCGCGCTCTCACGCTCAGCTCTTCGGAGCGACACAAACAATGTAACCGTTTTGATGCATACATGTAACCTGTAGTAGCATACTGGTTATGGCGGATAAAACGTTCGATTCTTCTAACCTGTCTCGCCGGCTGTAGCGTGGCTGGGGGCCTGGCTGGGCTGTGGAAGCTTTGCCGTCTCCTATTTGGCTTTCGCTCTCATCTTGTTTTTCTAAGCACCGCCGCTTGCTTGGATATTTGCGGCATTTTTACCGGCGCCTTCCCGCTGTGTTTTGAACGCTGCCAATGAACATTAGTTATCAGCCCTATCGCAGGTGAGTAAATAATAGCAGGGAGGGGGGGGCCCCGCCCTCTGTGCGAGATGCATCCAGCTGCAGCCCTGCAGACCATACTGGGCTCCACTGTCTGCACCCTGTTTGCGCTTGTTACAAAATCTAAGAGGATAGTGTCACGATCAGAGCTCGTGTCTGCCAGATGAGGAGCAATCAGCGCGGCTGCAAGAGATCACCTCATCAAGCGTTCCCTACTTCAACTGGCAGAACCCGTCGTCCAACGTCGCAGTGTTAAACTGCCTACCGAGGTACGACGACGCTACCTGAAGACCAGCTGTAGACCCTGTTTATGCTTGCCCTAACCTTCTGTTTCTTGTGCCCCAGGACTTCGCTCCAGCGCCCTTCCACCCTGACGTCTCGAGCCCCAGCGTCCTTCCACCCTGACGTCTCTAGCCCCGCAAAGAGGACTCCTACTCGCTCTCAAGCGCAAGACCTGCGTCCCCTCTCTCTCGCTGCCGACAGCTGCACTGAAGTGCACCTGCTCTCATTCTTCTTCCCCCCAAGAACATTATAACCTCTGTGTTGTTCACATTCCTGTTTCACATTCCTGTTATACTCCGCTTGGTTTGGAGGAATAATTAAAGAACCCTAAACCGCTCCATTCTCTCCTCCTGTGTTTTGCTATTGGGCTCCGCAAGAACCCCCCATCCTCACAGATAGTCTACAGTGGGGGCGGGGCCCCCTAAGCTCCGGGGCGCCCCCGCACCATGGGGGTGGCGGGGGCCTCCGCTACGCCACTGGCGCCAAGGTATTCTTCGATAAAGGTAAAAATGTTCTTGTAGAACCTGACGGTACCCGGTTTGACATAAAGATGTACCAGAGAATATTTTATCTGAAAACGGAGTGTAATGACAACGACCAGTGTAATGATACTGATGATGTGTGTAGCGGGAAGGCCAGTCACGATATTCAGACATGGCATGAGATTATGGGTCATTGTAATTACGAGGATTTACTGAAACTGCAAGTAGTGTCAGAGGGCAAATACATTGAAGGAGGAGAAACGTAGACCTGACAAAAATTGTGCAATGTGCAAAACGGGGAAGTTTACCCAACCGATCGAGATACAGAAATCCCACAGACAGAGTAAGGGTACCACTTGCACTATGACCTAACAGGCCCAGTAAGCAACGAGTCCATAGGAGGTTTTAGATATGTACAGTCTTTTACAGACGTGTGTACAGGGGCTGTGTTTGTTTACTTTATCAAAAAAAAGAGTGACACACTCCAGGCCACAGAAAAATTCCTGGCAGACGTAGCCCCTTATGGTACAGTAAGATGTTTGAGGTCCGACCACGAAACCGAGTTCACAAACAGAGAGTTCCAATCACTGTTGAGAAGGTATAAGATAAGACACGAGACGTCACGTCCATATCCTAATCCCATACACCAGAGCTGGGTGGCAGAGAGGGAATGGCACACCCTTTTCGAAATGGCTAGGTGTAAGCTAGCAGATAGTAACTTACCAAAGAGCCTGTGGCATTATGCAGTGCAAGAAGCCGCTTACACCAGAAACAGGTGCTTTAATAAGCACTCGGGCACCACCCTGTATACAGCGCTGACAGGAAAGAAGTGTAATCTAGCCAGAATGCACCGATTTGGATCAGTGTGTTATGTGTACCTGCAGGACAGGGGAAAACCCAAGTCCAAGGATGTAAAAGGATTTTTCGTAGGACACGACAGAGGAAGCCCTGCTTTCCTAGTTTATCACCCCGGTAACGGGAGAGTGCAGAAACACATGCGAGTCAAGTTTGTCACGAAGACAACCTGTGAGAGCGAGACACAGACAGAGGAGCCAGAGCTGGACTCCAGAGCAAGGTGTGTAGAAACAGAAACACATCACCCCAGTGTACTTAGTACAGTTGTGCAGACAGACAGTCAGCAACCCCCAGAGGGTGATGACGAGGAGCAGCTGAGGGTGACGTCAAGTGCCTCAAGCAGTGGGAGGTATCCCCCAAGGGAACACAAACCCCCAGAATATCTGCCAGACTATGCCAGGAAAGGGAGTGACAAGGAGGACAATACACCTACCCCTGTTGAGTACTACTACAGGGTAGTCAGTGGGGTAAACCCGACCTTTAAGGAGGCCACATTGTCCCCCGAAGAGGGCAGACATACAGTGGGAGGAAAATGGGTGTATTCAACCAAGTTACCAGAGGGCAGACAGACAGTGGGAGGGAAATGGTTGTATTCAATCCAGGAGGGTATTGAAGACCACAGTAAATACAAAGTATGGCTCATAGAAAATTGATTAAATGCTGAAGAAATGAGCCCTATGTTTGGTCCCATGTCTAAGTACAGAGGTGGATGAGTTACCAGGTTTAAAATACTGAAATGGATCTTATGTTTAACCCCATGTTTAAGTACAGAGGTGGGTGGTTTACAATGTTAAAGTACAGAGGTGATTCAATGTTTAAATACAAAAGAGGATCTATGTTTAAAATATAGAAGTGGAGGATTTGATCATCGTTCCAGACCACAAAAGAAAGACCTAGGCAGGTTAAACCATTTTATAGGTATGGACTTCGAACAGTCTGCCAACTGTGTAAAAATATCCCAGAAGAGATATGTGGGAAAAGGTCCTGAGATGTTTTTGACTGAAGTAAGAAATGTATAGATAAACTGTGGGTAGCTTCATTCTGTTGGACAACCTGTACTCGCCCTGACCTATGTTCTGTAGTGAGTAAGAGTGTCATAGTATTTTTGTTGACCCCACAGAGAATCATTGAACTACGTCAAAAATATGTTTTTCGTTATCCCAGAGGTGCTGCAGACGGACAGCAGTGTTTCAGAAAAGATAACAAAGGTTTAAGGATTAAAGCCTACAGTGATACTCAGCCTGTGAAGCTGAGTATATGTTCCTAGCTATGACAATGCAAAATGTGTTTATCTAGAGCAACTGTTCGAAGTGATGAAGATAAGGTTATGAATGTATTGCTCAAAATGCAGTAGGTAATTGAAATGTATCCTCTATACCGAATATGGTGTTTTTGAAGAATGGGCGTTCTGTCAAAACCGTTTAAAATGATGCACATTGTGTATATGGAGACTGTTGTTTATGAGGACAACCAGGGGACCATTGTGATTACTAGGAACCCAATGTGTCAATATAGATGTAAACATGTCATTATAAATAATATCATCTCATCAGGTATGTCATCACATAAGAAAGAATGACACCGGTTTACTGTCCAATGGACGACAGAGTAATATATGAGGGAGCCTGTTTAAAATTAAAATTGAAGGGATTTGCAAAGGTCATGTTTAATGTGAAGATATTGACTGTCATACCCTATGAATGTTTTTGGGGTTATATTATTTCCTTTGTTAAATGTTTTTCCAAGAAGTCAGCCAGTATGCTAATGCAAACCTAAGTGGAAGTGTTGAGATCAGAGGTTCTGTGTAGGATTGTTAGTAACTGTCTAACTGTACATATGGCTGTTTACACTAGTAACTGTTTACCTGCATAATTATAACTGTCTCCACCAGTGACTATCTAGTTGCATATATATCTGTTCCCACTAGAGGGCGCTCTAGGCGGAGCCACCCAGGTACACCACCTTGTGGCAAGTATAAAAGCAAAGGTATACTCCCACTACGTTCTCTCCCCCCATGCCTCTCAGAGAGAGGAGACCTGTATGTTACTGCTGCTTTCCATGTGAATAAAAGGGAACAACGCCAGTTAAGGCTCAAGATAGAAACCATGCCTCTTGACCACATTATTGTCGCCCTATAGTCGAATTCTGTTAACACGAACGTCAGCAAAACAAAGGAGATGATTGTGGACTTCAGGAGGTCGGGGGTCAAGGACTACAGCCCCCTCAGCATCGACGGGGCACCGGTTGAGAGAGTCAACAGCTTTAAGTACCTCGGAGCCTACATATCCGAGGACTTGACATGGACCACACACATTGACAGTGTTGTGAAGAAGGCACGACAACGCCTCTACTTCCTCAGGCGCCTAAGGAAGTTCCAAGTCAGTCAGAAGATCCTTAAGAACTTCTACTCATGTACAATAGAGAGCATCTTGACCGGCAACATCACCTCCTGGTTTGGGAATAGCACTGCACAAGACCGAAGCAGACTACAAAGAGTGACACGTTCAGCCGAACGCACAATTGGAGGGGGGCTCCCCACCCTCCAGAACATTTACAACAAGCGTTGCAAGGGCAAGGCTAAGAGAATCATTAAAGACTCCAGTCACCCGAACAACTGCCTCTTTGAACTGCTGCGGTCAGGCAAGCGATACCGGAGTCTCAAGGCGAGCACAGAAAGACTCAGAAGAAGCTTCTATCCCCAGGCCATCAGGCTGCTAAACGAACAATGAACACTACACAACAACAACCACCAAACGCACATAGCACACACATCCACACGCACACACTCACTTTAAACAAACACACTGTAGCACCCACTCCACACACTTTATAGCACACACCCACTTTAAACAAACACACTGTAGCACCCACTCCCCACACTTTATATTTATTGATGAAGGATTGCACTACAACCCGTACACCTTACTGTAAATTGTACCTAAATTGTACCTCATCCCATTTCTGCTTTGCACTATATAGTACATACTGTACATTAGTACACTGCATAGTATTGTATATTATATGGTAACTCAGAACATTGTACATATGTCTATACCGAACACTGTGACCTCATTTTCTTCTTCTAAATTACATGCTATACTATGTTATTTGATACTATCTTGTCTAGCACAGTCTCTGGAGCGTAACAGTAAGAAGCATTTTGTATGAAAGTATTCTGTACTTCTGTATGACAACTATTAAAGAAACTTGAACTTGAACTTGAAACACTCTGTGAACTGACCCTCTCTGTCGAGAGCATTGAAAGTGCGCATTTTTTACTTTAACGCACGAATGTGGGAGCTTCAATCAATCAATCAATCAATCAGATTTATTTATATAGCACATTTCACATGACACGTGTCAACCAAAGTGCTGTACAGAGGGTAGATACACATAGATACATATTGACAACAATCACACTCCGTTTTATGGGAGGGCACACAGGCAAACACATAGGAAAACAGGGCATGAGTCAGTGAACGGGAAAGGCTAGTAGGTAGAAGTGGGTTTTGAGCCTCGATTTGAAGGCATCTATCGAGGGGGCGAGCCTAATGGAGGTGGGGATGCTGTTCCACAGTTCAAGTCAAGTCAAGTCAAGTCAAGAGTTTTAATTGTCACGGCATACAGGTATACAATGAAATGCGGGTGGTCTTGCCCGCAACGATGTGCAATACAGTGGTACATATAATAGAATCAAAAGAAGAAACAACATTGTGCAGTAACAGGTAGCAGGTAACATGGAGTGACATCTCGGTATCTGTACATAGTTATTTACAGAGCATGTGTGACATGCTAGTTAGCTTTGGTAGTGCAATACACTGTTCCTGTTATTCTAATTTAAAGTGTCCTTTCCTTTGGCCATAAGTGTGCGTGTGTGCGACATGAGTGTGTGCCCGCTCATGTTAAAGTGTTAAGTGGCTGCTCGTGTGTGAGCGTGCACAGTGTGCGTGTCGTGTGTGTGTTCATGTGTGCTTGTGTGTGGACAGTTCAATGTTCTGAGCACTCAATGTTCATTGTTCATGGCTCTGATGGCCTGGGGGAAGAAGCTGAGCCTAAGCCGCTCTGTCCTAGTAGCTGGGGTTCGCAGGCGTCTGCCTGACCTCAGCAGCTGAAACAGGCTGTTATTGGGGTGGTGAGGGTCTTTCATTATCCTGCAGGCTCTGGATTTGCACCTCTTGTTGTATAGAACCTGCAGGGGGGGTAGTGCAATACCCGTGGTACGCTCGGCTGAGCGCACCACTTTCTGTAGGGCCTTCTTGTCCTGTGCCGTGCTGTTTCCATACCAGGCAGTGATGTTTCCGGTCAGGATGCTCTCTACAGCTCCTGAGTAGAAGGACTGGAGTATCTTCCCCGATACTCTGAACTTCCTTAACTGTCTCAGGTGGTAGAGACGCTGTTTCACCTTCTTTACTACTGTGTCTATGTGTGTTGACCATGTCAGGTCCTCTGAGATGTGGACCCCCAGGTACTTGAAGCTGCTCACCCTGTCCACGGTAGCCCCGTTTATCATCAGTGGTGTGTGTGTCTCCTGCTGTCCTCTCCTATAATCCACGATCAGTTCCTTGGTTTTGCCAATGTTCAGGAGCAGGCTGTTGTCCTGGCACCAGCGTTCCAGTACCTCAACCTCCTCCCGGTAGGCCTTCTCGTCGTTGTCCGAGATCAGCCCCACCACCACCGTGTCATCTGCGAACTTCACTATGGAGTTGGAGCTGAACTTGGCCACACAGTCGTGTGTGTAGAGTGAGTACAGCAGGGGGCTCAGAACACAGCCCTGGGGGGACCCGATGCTCAGGGTGATGGTGTTGGAGGTCTGACCCCCCACCCTGACCGCCTGGGGTCTTTCGCTCAGAAAGTCCAGTACCCAGGCGCTCAGGGCGGAGCTCAGACCTAGCTCGATCAGCTTGTCCACCAGTCTGGTGGGGACTATGGTGTTGAACGCTGAGCTGTAGTCAATGAACAACAGTCTCACATAGCCCCCCTTCTGACGGTCAAGGTGCGAGAGGGTGCTGTGCAGTACCTGGGAGACCGCGTCGTCGGTGGACCTGTTTGTCCTGTATGCAAATTGCATAGGGTCCATATCACTGGGGAGGGAGGCACAAATGTGGTCCTTGACCAGCCTCTCGAAACATTTCATGACCACAGAGGTGAGTGCCACCGGTCTGTAGTCATTTGGACATGCTGGGGAGGGTTTCTTCGGCACAGGGATGATGGTAGACATCTTGAAGCAGGCAGGGACCACTGACTCCGCCAGTGATTGATTAAATATGGCGGTGAACACAGGGGCCAGCTGGTTGGCACAGGTCTTGAGTATACGTCCTGTTATGCCATCTGGGCCAGCAGCCTTCCTGGTGTTCACCTGCATAAATGCTCTTCTCACACTGTGTTCCGACAACGAGAGAGCGTCCCCCCCCCTCGCGGTTGCCCCCCCCCCTCCACAACAGCCGGCGCGCCAGTGACGTCACTAGCCGGAGAGCCGGCAGCGCCACTGTCTACACCAAACCGAGCGTAGAAGGTGTTGAGCTTGTCCGCGAGGGAGGCGTCGTCGCTCCCCATTGAGGGGGCGCTGACTTTATAGTCAGTTATTGTCTTCAGTCCCTGCCATAATCCTCTTGTGTCGTTTTGTGCCATTTGTGTCTCCAGTTCAGGGGATGCGACAGCAAAGGCACGGCCCCCCCTGAGCTTGAGGTTAGACCTCCGGACTGTCAGGAGCTTCTGATCGGCTGACCTGAGGGACCTGGTGTTGGAATAGGGGGATAGGAGGTCTGAGATGTAGGAGGGGGGGTGACCATTAAGGGCTTTAAAAACAAATAGGAGAACCTTAAAATCTATCCTGTAGCGTACTGGGAGCCAATGAAGGGAGGCAAGGACAGGGGTGATGTGGTCTCTCTTGCGGGTTCCGGTCAACAGTCTGGCAGCAGCGTTTTGTACCAGTTGTAAGCGGGACAGGGAAGACTGGTTAATGCCTATATAGAGGGAGTTGCAGTAGTCTAATCTAGATGAAATGAAGGTGTGGATGACTCTCTGAAGGTCTGCAGGGGAGAGAAGGGCTTTGAGTTTGGCAATGGTGCGTAGTTGGAAAAAACATGCCTTTACCACTTGTCTGTCGAATTTAAATTGTGGATCAAAAATGACACCTAGGTTCTTGACATAAGGCTTGACCAGGGAGGACAGGTTGCCAAGGCTGTTGGTAAGGGTGGTGACAGCGTCTGGGGGACCGAAGAGGATTATTTATTTCGCATTTGTTTTGATTTAGTTGTAGAATGTTTTGTGCCATCCAACATTTAACATCATCCAGGCAGGACATGAGACTGTTAAGTAGAGACTGGTTGTTAGGTTTCAGGGAAACGTAAAGCTGTGTGTCATCAGCATAACAGTGAAAAGAGATGTTGTGCTTCTGAATGATTGGACCAAGGGGTAGCATGTAAAGGGAGAACAGGATCGGGCCAAGGATGGACCCTTGCGGGACCCCACAGCAGAGGGAGGTTGAGGGGGAGGAGCAGTTGGCGATGTTGACAGCAAAGCTTCTATTTGTGAGATAGGAGGAGAACCATGCTAGTGCAGTGTCACTGACACCAACCTCATGTTGGAGACGATCTAATAAAATGGTGTGATCAACAGTGTCGAAAGCTACACTGAGGTCAAGCAGCATTAAAACAGAGCAGTCACGGTTGTCAGCGGCGAGCTTGGCTTGTTCTAACAGTGTTCTTCCTTGCAGCCTGGAGGATACTACTAGTACTACATGGTAGCCTGGCCTTGTGGCGGTAGGTATCCTGGCCTTCGCCTGGAGTGCACTGCTTGCCCGTTTCAGACAGAACGTCATGAGGGGTTATGAGAGAGGGGGGGGAGAAGTCCTCCCAGCCCCCACCTTCGGGCTGCATTCATATCCTTTCTGTATTGTCTGTAATTCGGCACTTCCACTGCCCAAACCTAGGCTAGGATATGGGAGGAGCATTCTGGCCCTGGGCATAACCTCTTGGGGTAAACAGCACCCACTACCCTGCAGCCCCCTTATTCTGCCGTGTGACACCCAGTGTGTATTATCCATAATTATGTGCTGTGACTCCCTGAGATCAATTGTGTGATATATATCTCAGGCTATTCGCAGTGAACTGTGGTTTAAGGTGTAGTGTTATTCTGGACTAGTTGTGTGAAAGACCTGTGTGCAGTGTAAGCACTCTTCCCTCACGTGTGCAGATGATATCCAGCTGTATTGCTCTTTTAACCCTGATTGCCCTGATGATTTTAATTCTAATTTGATTGTTTTAAATGAGTGTCTGTCGGCCATTAAGGCCTGGTTAGCTAGCAACTTCCTCCAGCTAAATAAGGCCAAAACCGAGGTGCTCATCGTGGCCTCTGATGGCGTGGCATCCAGGGTGGCTGGTTGCCTTGGGTCCCTAGAAACAAATGTGAGCCCCAACCTCAGGAACCTTGGGGTAAACTTTGATCAGGCCATGCACCTCAACACTCACATCAAGTCGGTGACCCGCATCTGTTTTTTCCATCTCAGGAACATTGCTAAGCTTAGGTCGATTGTTTCCAATTCTGACCTGGAGTTGATTATCCATGCCTTAGTTTCTTCTCGTCTTTACTACTGCAATTCGGTTCTCACCTGCCTCAATAAATCATCCATAGACCGCCTCCAGTTCATCCAAAATACTGCTGCAAGACTGCTAACCAGATCAAGCAGAAGGTGTCACATCACCCCAGTTCTGGCCTCCTTGCACTGGCTTCCTATACATTTTAGAATTAATTTCAAGGTCCTAGGTGCTCACTTTTAGAGCTCTGCATGGCCAGGCACCAGAATATTTAACCAACCTGCTGGAACCATATGTGCCCAGCAGGACCCTGAGGTCAGCTGACCAGGATCTGTTGGTCATTCCGCGCACCAGGTTGATCACCAAAGGTGACAGAGCCTTTCAATCTGTAGCGCCTAAACTCTGGAATGCCCTTCCTCATGGCCTAAGAGCTGCAGAGTCTGTTGACATTTTTTAAAATCAGCTAAAAACATTACTGTTTAAACAGGCCTTTAGGTAATGTTTGAGCTTCTCCTCCAGGTATAAAATATGTCTATTGTTTTTTTTCTCTGTGATACATTGTGTTTTTGTTCTGTTTCTTATCACTTGAATGGTTCTTGCTTTTTATTTTTATATTTTATATTTTATTTCTGCTGTATGTAAAACACTTTGTGAGATCTCTCTGTGAAAAGTGCTATACAAATAAACGTTACTTAGGGGCGGGACAGGTAGTGTGGGTGGGAATAGCTCTGGGGGTTGGCCGTTAGTGCATAGGGCGCTTTCTCCTTTTAGTTACCCTAGGCCTAAGGGCACTGGTATTTTAATTTAGTCTAATAACTGTTTAGGTATATTTATGAATTTGTATACCAGTATATAATGTAATAAAGTATTGCCTGTTTTTCTTAATACCATTATGTAATAAAGTATTGCTTGTTTTTCTCAAACATTCTCTCCGTGGTTGTTTGTGGTCCTGGGAAATCAGGTTTTGGTAGTCAGCTGAGCCCTTTGGAGAGTACACCCGTGCGCTTGCACTCCTAGCTGTAGACTGGGGTACTTCCCATTGGGGTCTGGTGACACATGCAAATCAGTATTGCGTGCAAATCAGTATTGTGTGTAAATCAGTAGCAGGGACAGTGATAAACTGTCTGCTGGTCTGGGCCTTGAGGCTGCGGTATCGTTCGCCAGAAATTGTTTGTGGTTGGGGTGGCTGGGGTTCTTGATAATCCTGTGGGCTTTGCTGACACACCGTCCCTTGTATATAACCTGGATGGAGAGGAGCTCACAACCACAAATGTTCTGGCCCGTTCGCACAACCCTCTGTAGCGTTTTGTGGTTGAGGGCAGAGCAGTTTCCATACCAGGCAGTGATGCATCGAGTCAGGATGTTCTCTGTTATGCTCTTTGTAGATGGCCTGTAGGATCTCGGAATCTTTGGCCATGCCATCTCTTCAACCACCTGGCCGGTGTGCTTTCTTCACCACCTGGCCGGTGTCCCAGGTGAGGTCCTCTGTGATGTGAACACTGAGGAACTTGAAGCTGCTGACTCTATTGCGCCATTCCTGCAACCACTGTGCCAGGTTGTCAATCTCTTGCCTGTCGGCTGTTTCGTCTATCACAGGGGTTCCCAAACTTTTCAGGCCAGGGCCCAGAAAATAAGGCGTCAGAGAGCCGCGGCCCAATGCACATCGTCTGGCTTTTTTTTTTTTTTTTTTTGCCATGCGACCGATTTTTTAAGCCAAATATCACTTCAACCCTATTAAGTTAGTTCAAGTTAGTTATTCATTTATATGTGCTATTTATGAGAGGGCTAACTTGTTGCAAAATAATAATGATAATAATAATAGCCTCATTAAAATACTATTGTTGCTTTGGTTGTTTTCAGCGTTTTATGTGCATAATCTGTTATTTAGTTTGAAATGTTCGTTGAAATAAGTAGATTTTTCGTTTTTGTTTATTTATTAAGTTAATATAAAACCATATAGTCACATTTTAGAATACAATAGAATAGAATTTTAGAATACAACTAGAAACACTGTCCTGGCCTGCTTCTAAGTTCAGTGGCCTGACAAAAAAAATTAAAATAAAAAAAATAAAAAAATAAAAAATAATTTTTTTTTTATTTTTTATTTTTTTTTTAATCATCTCGCGGCCCACCCGTGGCTGCTCGCGGCCCACCTTTGGGTCGCGACCCCGACTTTGGGAACCACTGGTCTATCATACCAGCGCTTCAGTATTTCTTGCTTGTTCTATTATCCATCCTCCATATCATCCATAGCAACACCCATATATCACCGACATCCTGATGCGGGATCCGATTTGAATTGCCCATCTGAGGTTTATCCTTTTTTTCCCCTATTGCTAGGTTTCAGGGACTTGTTCCTTATCTTCTTTGGGGAGTGTCTGGGGGTGTTGTAAAATTGTGGATTTTATGGTGTTTTTTTATTGTAGATCTATTGCTATGTTACTTGTTGATCTGTGAAGCCTGTCGAGGCAACTGGTTGTGATTTTGGGCTATACAAATACATTTGACTTGACTTCATCATTATTGGTGATTAGGCCTTGTTGTGATGTGCTTTATCTCAATAAATACAATGTTAAAAAGGTGCACCACTGAGAAAGAGAAGTGCTTATGGAACAGGATACAGCTTCCTCTTCAATAATGTAGAAGATCCACTGCACACACAACTAACTTGGCAAATGTGCTAGAGGCAAAACCTTGTAGGCTTTTATAGAAGAAAGGACTTGGATCCATGCAAGTTTAATATTTTTTGACTGAGCTTTTGGTGTTGTCGACCTTCATTAGGGCATATCTCTAGACATAAAACTCTGCCAATAAATAAATCATGCTTGGATCTACATGTCCTGAAAACCTTTCTTTTATGATACTGCCTCGTAAAACATTTCTATCACTTTATTTACCCAGGGTAGATTCCACTTATGCAGTTGAGTGCCTTGCTCAAGGGTATTTCCACAGCAGAGTTTGAGGAGGGGGAGAGCGTTATTCACTCACTTCCCCCACCCAGATTTTTCTGCCAAACTAACGGTGACAAACCTCCTTCTCTAACCTTCAGGCTACTGCTGCCTGTTTCCCACCTTTAATCGTATGTGACTTACTTTACTTATTTTACTATAAGCTGCCAATTACAATAGATCCTCTTAGAAAATATACTTGTAGTAGCCAAAGATGACCTATAGCCAAGAAAGGCTGATTTAGCCAGGTCCCTTTCCACCGGCACGTTGCTCATGTTACCGGTCCCAATGGGCTACTGGGTACTGGAACAAATGTTCGCAGCCGGTCTCCATTCACTCCCTGAAAGCATAGGATATGATCAAGAGGAGTGAAGACACGTGTTGCTTAGTTTACTCGAGAAACTCCTCTGGTGTGAGAGTAGGGTTGCCACCTTTCACTAATAGAAATAAGGGACACCTGTCATCGAGTGTGTGTGAAGCGCACGCAAGAAAATATTTTGGGCGGGTTTGGGCGGTTTTTGGGGCGAAAATGGGCGGATTTTGTAACGTTTTTTTTTATTTATTTTTTTTACTTTATCTCGGTTTTAGGGTTAGGGTTATGTTATTTAATTATTTTGGGGAGCCAGCCCCCCAAACTCCTGAAATGCATAGAAAACAAACAGTCAGCACTGTTGTAGCTGAGGTTATGTTTAACCGTGTGGTATACCTGTGTCACCTCAGCTGCAGTAACCTAGAGGGGAGGAGTGGGATGATATAATTGAAATTAAATGAAATTGAACAGTATGACTTTTATATTGTTGTCTTAACACTATTTATTTATGTTTAAGTATTTATTTAATTATTTTTGCATTTATGTATTTATGAATTATATTATTTATGTATTTATTAACTGTTAATCCATTATGAAGAATTCCGTTTTCCAGATGAGCATAACAAGAGTTGAACCTGTTAATCTGTAGACCATTTTCGCCTAAAGGTACATGGAAGATTGCTCCACTTCTGCAAGGTCAATTTGCATGTTCTTGGTATCTAGGAACATCTAGGGACCTGGGGGTATGTATTTCCAGTGTCAGAAATATTGTGTCTGTTACTAGGCTGAGTAAATTGTAATGAATACATTAATTATGATTAATTATGATTTATGATTTTGATGATGAGGATCAAAAATTTAAAACATTTTCTGAAAAATGCTCACTGAGCTCATTCACCACCTTATTGAGATCATGTCTATCTAAGCAAATGAACTGCGGGAAGATGATTAAACAGAAGGATTTGTAGATACAGTAATTAATGATAATCAACTTTAATTATAAATTCATATTTGACCTTGAACTTGACCTTATTATGGCCAAATCATACATCTATGGATAGGGAAAATGCTCCTCTTTCCAATGGCAGGGTTGAATCTGGATTTAGTCATTTCTTGCGGTTTTTACGATAATTAGCATTTTCCGATAAAATTGTATTTCCGATAAAACATATAAAATCGGTAAAAATTAAAATATACACTTTGACTACTGTTTTTGATAGGGTTATGGTATTTACTCTTGGCTACAACTTTTTTTTTTAAACATTAACCTCTTAACATCCAAGGGCTCACATGTGGACGATTTTTTGCTAGTGGCTTGGGTGTGCATTTCTTTTAATACAATATATTATTATACAATATAGGTAGAATTAAAGCCCTATTTGTTGCCTATCGATTGCCCTTTCAGGTGACAAAATCCGTTTAGCGGTTCTCGAGTTACATGCCGATATGTGAGGCGTGCCCCAAAGTATGCAAAAGTACACATTACCACCCCCAACTCCCGGGGCTCTAGCTCTGTCAATCATTTGGTGATCTCGGAAATCTTTGCACAGGGTTGTAGCCAATGAGTGTGGCTTTCCATTGATACACCATGATATGATAATTGGGAATCTAATATATCGATTTATGATAAAGGGAAAAAAAGTCCCTATAGGGGGACCTTAAGGCTTAACAGGTTAAATGTTTCAAGTTTCTTTAATAGTTGTCATACAGAAGTACAGAATACTTTTATACAAAATGCTTCTTACTGTTACGCTCCAGAGACTGTGCAAGACAAGATAAGTATGAAATAAAATAACATAGTATAGCATGTAAATTAGAAGTAAAAAAAAATGAGGTCACAGTGTTCAGTATAGACATATGTACAATGTTCGATGCAGAATAGACATAACTGAGTTACCATATAATATACAATACTATGCAGTGTACTAATATACAATACTATATAGTGCAAGGCAGAAATGGGATGAGGTGCAATTGTAGACAATTTACAGTAGGTGTACAAGTTGTAGTGCAAATCCTTTATCAATAAATATAAAGTGTGTTTGTGTGATCTAAAGTGTGGAGAGTGGGTGCTGCAGTGTGTTGTTTGTTTAAGTGAGTGTGTGCGTGTGGGTGTGTGTGCTGTGTGCATTTGATGGTTGTTGCATAGTGTTTATTGTTCGTTTAGCAGCCTGATGGCCTGGGGATAGAAGCTTCTTCTGAGTCTTTCTGTGCTCGCCTTAAGACTCCGGTATCGCTTGCCTGACCGCAGCAGTTCAAAGAGGCAGTTGTTCGGGTGGCTGGAGTCCTTGATGATTCTCTTAGCCTTCCCCCTGCACCGCTTGTTGTAAATGTTCTGGAGGGTGGGAAGCCCCCCTCCAATTGTGCGTTCGGCTGAACGTGTCACTCTTTGTAGTCTGCTACGGTCTTGTGCAGTGCTATTCCCAAACCAGGAGGTGATGTTGCCAGTCAGGATGCTCTCTATTGTACATGAGTAGAAGTTCCTAAGGATCTTCTGACTGACTTGGAACTTCCTTAGGCGCCTGAGGAAGTAGAGGCGTTGTCGTGCCTTCTTCACAACACTGTCAATGTGTGTGGTCCATGTCAAGTCCTCGGATATGTGGGCTCCGAGGTACTTGAAACTGTTCACTCTCTCAACCGGTGCCCCGTCGATGCTGAGGGGGCTGTAGTCCTTGACCCCCGACCTCCTGAAGTCCACAATCATCTCTTTTGTTTTGCTGACGTTCAGGGAGAGGCAGTTCTCCTGACACCACTGTGACAGATTCTCTACCTCTTCCAGGTAGGCCCTCTCGTCGTTGGCAGAGATCAGGCCCACCACTACTGTGTCATCAGCAAATTTGATGATTGTGTTGTTGTTCCGCTGTGCCACGCAGTCATGTGTGTACAGGGAGTAGAGGAGGGGGCTCAGAACACAGCCCTGGGGGGCCCCTATGTTGAGCGTGATGGATGAGGAGGTGCAGTTGCCTGCTCTTACCACCTGGGGTCTGCCCGTCAGGAAGTCCAAGACCCACTGGCAGAGGTCATAGTTCAAGCCCAGGTCCCTGAGCTTGGCTATGAGTTTGGAGGGGACTATGGTATTGAATGCTGAGCTGTAGTCGATGAACAGCATTCTCACATAGTTCCCCAGCCTCTTGTCCAGGTGTGATGCTGCTGTGCGCAGCACATGGGCTATGGCGTCCTCCGTGGACCTGTTGGGGCGATATGCAAATTGCAGGGGGTCCAGGTTGATGGGGAGGGAGGAACAGATGTAGCCCTTAACTAGCTTCTCAAAGCACTTCATGGCTATGGAGGTGAGGGCTACAGGGCGGTAGTCGTTGAGGCAAGCGGGCGTAGATTTTTTGGGTACAGGGATGATGGTGGACTTCTTCAGACAGGTGGGGATGACAGCCTGTTCCAAGGACAGGTTGAAGATGTCAGTGAATACCGGGGCCAGTTGGTCGGCACAGACTTTTAGGACGCGGCCGGGGATGCCGTCCGGTCCTGCTGCCTTCCTGATATTCACTTTTTTAAAGGTCCGCCTCACCTCATGCTCTGTTACCCTGAACACTGAGTCTCCATCAGCAGACCCCCCCCCCCCCCCCCCCATCGCCGTGGTTTGTAGGCTGGTGTTGTTATTCACAGCCTCAAACCTTGCATAGAAGGAATTGAGATCATTTGCTAAGGAGATGTCACTGTTCAGTTTGAGGGAGGTGCCTTTGTAGTCTATCATTGTTTCCCGGGCCCTGCCACATACCTCTAGAGTCAGCCTGTTCAAACTGAAGTTCAACTTTATCCCTGTAACGCCGTTTTGCCTCTATTACTGCTCTCCTGACGTTGTATCTTGCCGTCTTGTGTTCTTCCATGTTGCCTGTCACCAGCCCGGTGTTGTAGGCTGATGTGCGTACTTTCAGAGCCTCACGGACGGATTTATCTACCCAGTTCTTTTGATTTGGGTATATTCTAATTGTGGTAGAGGGGATTGTTTCTTCTACCAGAGTACAGACAAAGTCAAGCACCGTTTCAGTGTATTCGTTAATATTGGCTGTGTTATCACGGAATACACTCCAGTCTGTGCATTCAAGCGCAGCTTGGAGTGTCTCCTCTGACGTCACGGTCCAACGCTTAACCTCTCGCGATACTACCGGCGTTCGCTTGAGACTTTGTCTATACTTTGGCAAAAGAAAGATGGCGGCGTGATCGGACTTACCGAATGGACTAAGAGCCTGTGACTTGTACCCATTCTTAAATTGCGAGTATACATGGTCTAATATGTTCTCGCCTCTGGTGGGACAGGTCACATGCTGATAGAAATTCGGCAACACCTTTTTAAGACGCGCGCTGTTGAAATCGCCCAGAACCAAAATGGCAGCGTCAACGCTAGCTATCTGTAGTTTGTTTACCTCGTCGTGTAACTTTGAAAGTGCGCACACTATTGGGCACACTATTTAATTATATTGATTAATATAAATACATGTTTATTTATTAGACTTTAAAAACTCAACATTAATGAACAATCAACCATATTAGTCAACTGAAATAGCCTAGACCTAGACTATGCCCACATCAGCAGCCAATATGTAGGCTCCTGGCTGCCAGGGCAGGTAAATAGAAATACTGACATCTAGTTAAAAACACAACCAGATGGGGAGCTCCAGTAGCTCACCGCGTACCTCGAACGCTATTTCGGCGTCGGGGACAACCGTGCGTGTCACGGATCTGGGGTAGCGAGTTCGACTACCGGACTAGCCGTATTTTCTCAGAGTGTCTTTCCCCCGATCTATACCCCCATTCAACCTGTTTCTGTCGGTCATGCTTGACCAGAAAAAAGCGATAAACGCTAAAAGAACCAGCTGACTGGTCAAAGTTAAAAAATAAAAATAAAAAAAAACACAACCAGATAAATAAGATGTAATATCCCATACCGAATCAATCTCAGGAGATGTTTCAGTCATGAAGAACTGTAGCCCCTTTCATGACTGTGATGCAAGCCTTGCTTGAATACGCACACGTATTCAAGCAAGGCTTGCATCACAGTCACGCAAGGGGCTAGAAGAACTGTGAAACCTGTGCTTGGGTCCTTTCTTTGCGTTCTTATATTTCGGGAATGTTGTTCTCCTGAGGCATGTTGTCTGATGTCAGTCAGTCCACCATGTGCCACAGAAAACACCTACATACTTTGCAGTTTGCTTTTGTCGTATATTATGTACATATACCAGGTTAATCACAGTGTACATAGGTTGCTAAATGGATAGAAGAAGAATAGAATGGTGGAATGGTTTTCCCCCTTGACTCCACTAGCCAGAGGAGAATGAGTTTGCAGTCAGGACAACCGAGCTAAAATTCAACTCATTTTTATTGCCAGAGGCCCAAGGTGGAAAGAGCAGGTTTAGACATACAGGGATTAAATCATCTTTATTAAACAAATAACGAATACATGGTTATCAATTCGCTGGTGACCTCTCGCAGACTTTAAACATTTCCAAGCAGAATAGCAATCACATATTAGTCATGTTTGTAAATGAAAGGAATATACTGGCAATACATGTTCAACCCTGGTCCAGTGCAATGACCTCACATTTAAACTAGACAACACAAACAGTTGTTATTCAGAATCATGGTTTACTCACGTGCAAATACACTCTCAGATGGGGCGGTGTGGAGACTCAGACCTGGGGGTCTGGCCTCCTGATCTTTTACTGTTTTTCTCTTATATACTATACATGACATCACAACTTAGACTATTCTCAGCCAATCAGAGTTATATCCAAAATATTCTTCTACCAATGAGGTGTCTTGACACTAAAACAAGAGGTTTGCTGTTCCTGGGTCTGTCTGCCCAAAGATCTCCATGTCCTTATATGGGCGTGTTATCTTTCAGCCCAGGGCCCCTTGTCGTCTGTGGCTCCTTGCTGAGTTGCTGGCTTCTCCCCCCAAGAGAGAATGCACCAGACATTTGACATTTCTTTTGTGTTGGCAGTTGAATACTAATGAAAACACTTCTATTTTCATAACTTTCAATGTAATATTCAATCAGTTTATGTAATTACCTTCAATTTGATACCAAGCACTAATGTGCTACAGATAGTTGGACCTTTTACCTTTATCTAATATATGTATAGTACTGAACTATGAATGGTTCTTATATGTATTGTGTGAAATACATGATAAACAGTTCTACACATTAATGTCCTGTTGTCTACACCATATACATAATATATTTTGAAGAGAGAATCACCTATGGTGATCTTGCAATATATCCCTTCTTAAGCTGACAAGGACATTCTGACCTCAGGGCCACACTCAGACCCCAGATTGTGACACTTGTAGATATTTATATATCCAATACTTTAACTTTTGTTTACAGCAATTCTTATCTTTAATGGTGGATATACCTTTTAACACTATGATCGCCGTGGACGAGTTTACACGTCATTCCTAGCCATGCTCATTCTGCCGAAGACGCCGTAACTCGTCTTTGATGTCAATATTTCAAAAATCTGTCATCGAAATCATATTTTCTTTCCGGAGCCCTGAGACACACTGCAAACCTCCACTCAACTCTCTAGCGGTTCAAGAGCGCCATCTGGTGGCCGATCGGCAGATCGCCAACCGGAAATTAACCTTTGAACCGGTAGTGCTCATCCATATGTGGTCCGGGCACTCGCTATCGTTAGAGAGACTCCGTATTGACACAGTGAACATCGATCGGTGCAAATAACTCGAAAAAACAACATGATTTGGACGTATATACTATTATACAACCTGGAAATGGATCGGGCATTTCTCCATCCCATAATAGAAAAAATTCTGTTCCACGCTCATCTGCCAGCGGCGCGAGGAAGCCACGGTAAGATTCAGCGTTATATTCTAACGTGTTCTATATAAACTGCTATGATGAACATATGACCCACTCTGGATGAATAATCTAACGCTGCCCACGGAATTATAACCGATTCCCCGCCCATCCGGTCATCATCAGATGATGCGTAGAAACTTCTAGAACCACGTCCAGTTGACATTTTTTATCTCGCACAGATTCCTACCAAACTGTATTTGATCATCAATATAATGCATTTAGTGATAGGTGATACAGTGGGACCCTGCACAATAGTGCAATGCCTCAATACCGCCGCCTAGTGGATGATCGGGCAAGTTACAACCGGAAGTGGGAAATCCGTCCGGCAGTCACATATCGTTGCGGGACTACAGACAAACACTGGCGTGCATATGGATCGCTGCCATAACTCAATAATCGATATGATTTGGGCGTTTATTGCGCCATACAAACCGGAAATGGATCTAGTAGATCAACGTCAAATAACTGGGATCTTTTTCCCCCAGTCTCATCGGCGAACGGTAAGAGGACAGTAACGTTACTTTCAGCTTGATTGTTTATTCTTTTCACTGCAAACCGATCTGATCAATATATCACCCATACTACATAAAGCATTTACTGACGATCACGGAATTATAAACGACCCCCCCCCCCCCTTTCATCCGCGCATGATGAATCATAACGTATACGATGTACAGTTGAATTTTTTAATATAGCATGTATCGGCAATAAACGGCAGTTGATAATCGCGTTTATGCCTATAACTCACGTTCTATGAATTACTGCAGAAAACGATAAAAACATACTTATATTCTAGAAGGTATTTTTGGAAGAATCTATGAATGAAAAAGTATAACGTTCCTACATCCTGAACGATAGATAATCGATGTTGAATGGGCCATAGTAATGTCAATTTAGCAATACAATTAAAAAAGTTATAGCCCTGCATAGAAGGTGAACATCTCCATAGGCTTAGAGTGGTGGCAGAGAGGGGCATGAGAGGGGCAAACTACGTGGCAGACAATGTGTTAAGAGAGAGAGAAAACACTGCTTTAAGGAAAACAGCTTCTCCCAGACTTTCGACAGGATTTTAAAGCAAAGGCTACGTGTCTTTTTGTTCTCCACCGACAAGATACAGCATTTGTTTTCTTGAAAAGTATAGATATTACTACGCTAACATAATCACGCTGCTGTTATACAGCAACTTGGACGAGGCGGCGGCTACGTGATCCTGAAGCAGGCTGTTAGAGGCAGAAATAGGCGTAACGCGATTGGCGCAGAGAGAAACGTCAGTGGCCAATCAGATCGCGGAACCCGAACGAGGAAGTGCGTTGGTAAAAGACTACACGAGTCCCGTATGCGTGTATATTTTCCCTAACGGACTTTCACTTCCGTGTTCGGGTTCCGCTGATCTGATTGGCTTCTGACGTTTCTCTCAGCGCCAATCGCGTTATGCCTAGTTATGCCTCTAACAGCCTGCTAGCTAGCTAACGCCTAGTTCTATCACTGGTTAAGCTTGGCGACTCTTTCGAAGTTGGTTAAGGTTAGAGTTTGGAATCAGGGCTGGTGGTCTATCGCCCTGCTCCAGTGGCGGCCGGTGGGTGCTTCGCCACTAGGGGCACTATACCAAACATTTTGCAAACATGTACAGTACCACGCAACAGACTCATGGCAAGACGTGAGCGATTCGACTCACGCTCACGGCAATGAATCGGCTCTTATGAACGAGTCGCTCAGCTGTTACTACAACAACACACAACCAGTCAAATAAAGTATAGTCTCTAATTCACAACTTGAAACACAATATATAAATAGAAAAGTTAGAAACAAAACTCGCCCGTCTCCAAACACAGGCAGATCTCTCCCTCTCTCCTTCTCTCTCTCACACACAGCGCGACGTGGAATCGATTCGTTACACAATCAGACCTATTATATACCAAGAATAACTTCAGTATGAGTACAGGGCTGTACACATATTTTGCATATTGTTAAACGAGCCAAGGCTAGCTATTAAACTATCGATATGAATCGAAAATCTGGGACCCTGATGTAAACAAGACAAACGTCTTTCTCTGGTCTGCATCCCCTTAACAATTGTGTGTATTGAGCCGTACTGTATTGTACCCATTCTGCAATCTGTTAATAAAGTTCTCATTCATTCATTCATTCAAACATAGACGATATTGAACAAGCCATAATCCACGTATTTTCAATCCAAACGCGAGAGAGAGAGAGAGAGAGAGAGAGAGAGAGAGAGAGAGAGAGAGAGAGAGAGAGAGAGAGAGAGAGAGAGAGAGAGAGAGACTCACTGTTTAGTTGACACGTCCAGGGCAGGAGGGCTTGCCTTGATAAAGTAGTGTATCACTGTTGATGTATTCCAGACCACTGTCCACTGTGTCCAGACTGCATCCGCCATATAGCTTGTTAGCCAAGTGTTAGCTTGTTAGCAGCACCACACAACAGTCACAAGTACTTCATTCCTTTGTCCTTTTCCGCTCGAACAGACTGCAAACTACCTGGCGTTCTATCGCCATGCTCTAAGACAAACTCTAACCTTAACCAACTTTGAAAGAGTGCGCTTAACAGTCTAAAGAACTTGCAGTCACGGCACGCTCTAAGGCCCTGTCCACACGAGAGTTTGGATTTAATATGACCGAAGTTTGAAAAAATAAAACTCCGTCCACACGGTGAACACAGGTGGACAACCGTGTATAACTGCGTACTCACGGCAGAGCTGGAACCCAGCAACCGATACATTTAGTACAATGTAATACAATGCCAAAGCAGTAGGCGGCGATGTTGTTCAGACATGAAGGCCATTTCAACCAATCAGAAAAGACTGAACGCTCACTAAACTTCCTGTTGGGTCGCGATCTGCCATTAATTAACTGAAGAAGAAGAAGTAACGTTACCGATATGAAATGGATGTAAACGTTATTTAACAGATTGCAGAATGGGTACAATACAATACGGCTCAATACAAACAATTGTTAAGGGGATGCAGTCTGGACTGGGTTCCTTATAAGTTATAACAATAACTTGACAACACATGAGTTTAGTTTAGCTGCAGCTACATGTTTACTCTGAGCGTCAACAGACATCAGTCGATCACAACACTCTTCAACACAGACGATACGTTTTGAACAAAAGTTTGTTACAATCATTTTCATATAACGCTACTTGGGACAGCTCTGCTGTAAACACTGGTGTAGTTGGCTCTGCTCTAATCTCTCTACCCCGCGGTCTGCCGTGAACATGGGGAATAATTGCGACAGCTCTGCTGTAAACACTGGGAATAACCTCGGTTGCTATGCCCACACGCAACTGCAAAACCGCACAACTCCACCCTGGCCACCGGTTTCAAAAGACCGCGGTTGCAGTGTAGCAAATCCCCGGTTGTGTGTGGCCGAACAGTGCAACTGCGCACATACAATCACGGTTACATTAAACCCAGCGTTCGTGTGGACGGGGCCTAAGACAAACAGCTGCCTGCATCACCAACCTAGGAATAACAAAGCTAGAATTGGAACATTAGAAATTGGATTCGGCCAATCAGAGATGGTCTCTGTGAAATTCTGCTATGGAAAAAAATACTGGCGTCGGCCAATCAGAGAGCGTCTCCGCGAAATGCGGCTACAGAAATTCTTGACGCTACTGGCTAGACCGCTTCAAATCGCGCCCGGATTCCAACATAATAGTCATATTTCAACGCACAACGCGTTATGCACTGATTGGCTGTGACGGATACAGCGATCAAACTGTGACGCGCACTCAGAGCGCTATCGCGTCTAGCCCGGGCCGAGAAATACGAAAAAATAAAAAAAACATGATGTCACTTCCTGCTCAGGAAAACAAGTGTTTTTTTATTTGAGATAATAACGTTATATTGTGCATTGGAAATACAAACATACTTAAAATGAGTAAATATTATTCATTTTAAACATGTTTATATTATTTATAGGGCTATAAAACAAAAAACTAAAAAGTTTTATTTTCTTCTTCTGTGATTTAACAGCAGGTGGGTCGGCGCCCTTGCGCCCTGCTCTAAACCAAACTCTAACCATAACCAACTTCGAAAGAGTCGCCAAGCTTAACCAGTGATAGAACTAGGCGGCACGCGATTGACACTGAGAGAAACGTCAGTGGCCAATCAGATCGCGGAACCCGAACGCGGAAGTGAAAGTCCGTTAGGGAAAATATACACGCGCCCGTATCAATACGGAACGCATCTTTTAGTTTCCAATTACGGGACGATTCCGTATTTTACGGGACGGGTGGCAACCCTACGTGAGAGGGCAGAAACCGTCGTCCTAGGGGGACCTGGCGCATCACCTGAACTACATGGTTCCGCTCTTAACTTCCTGTCTAATCAATTCTCCATCTCACAGTCAATGTGAACTTGGTTAATTATATTAACATATAGCTGGTATTATAAAGTTTACCATAATTCTTCTAATCATGTAAATTAGATATGTACAATTGCAAAAATTACACAAGTTTATGCACATATAGGGCGGCTAAGTGGCGCAGTGGGCAAGGCGCTCGCCACTAACGCAGGAGATGCTGGGTTCGAGCTCTCTGCGTTGCTTCCGGCTTGGCTGGTCGTTCATACTAATACAATTGGCAGTATTAGGGGGTGGGAAAGCCGGTGGGTGGGGATCGGACGTTGTGGACAGCTACTCCTACAGGTCGGTTGGTGCGCCTGTACAGCAGAATCAGGAAGTATCGGGGGCAGCGTGAGCCTCCCACGCGTTACTCCTCGCCACTGAGAGATCGCGCTGTACAGGTAAAAAGATGCGACGGCTGCCTCCTCGTGTACCGGAGGGGACACGTGATGCAAGGCTTCGTCCACATTGCAGCCGACCAGTGGGAGGCATGGTCTAGCAACGTTCGAGACAGGGGAGGGAAGAATTGGATAATACGAAATTGGGATGGGAGAAAAATAGAAAAATGGGGAGAAAAAGTAGATACAAAAAAAAGATTATGCACATATTCTTGAGGATACTACACTCACACATTAGCATGAGGAGAGGCACAGAGGAGGAGAAAGGGGCTTGTTACTATCTGAATCTTATCACGTTTTTCAATTGTTACAAAAGAGAGAAAGAGAATATTTCCAGGATAGTACAGAGTATAGAACCGAGAAGCATTTTATTGGACACTCTCCCCTTCACACATATGCAGGCTTTAGATACAGTAGGAGTAAATTGTCCATCCATATCTCATAATAGACTGGCTCCATTAGCCATTATAAATGGAGTGTTATCTCCTCACCGCACCTCACATTTTTCCTCTGCATTTCACACACAACAGCTGAATATGTGAGTAGATCCAGACGGCAGGAATATGCCACCAGTCTGCATGTGTTCAGACAGCAGAGACCCTGGGCCCCGCTTTGAAGGTATTTTTAGTGCAGATTCACTGGTGTGCATATAGGAGCTGTAATGCTTTAACAGTAAGACAGGGTATGAGGGAGATTGACAGAAGGAAAAGAGAGAGAGAGAAATATTCAGGTGCTCTCTTTAGGTGCTCAAATTGTTGTCACTGGTGAACATTTGAATATGACCTATTTTCAGCAGATTGCTTGCATCGTGCCTGACGTCAGTCTTTAAAACGCTAGCAGCTGACGTCTTCAGAATGATGAGAGGACGTGTGTTAAAGTTTGAGGAGGCCTTTTAAGGATAGGAGAGTGTTGTTTGATGTCTCTGCTGTTGGACCTGAAACCAACCTCACTAGCATATTTTATATCCAACGGCTCTGGGCGTGCAATGAATTTTGTGAGGTGATTGATAGAGACATGGATACCGGCAGGTTACTGCGGTACGTCCCTTTCAATATTGAATAATAAATCCCCTCAAATACTTTGTAGCCTGGTGGCGAGAAAGCCCCTCTTGTGATCAAATGGTCACAAGTTTGATCCTTGCCTGTCACCAAAGGCTTTGGCAAAGTTTACAGGGCTCACTAGGGTGGTCGATGGGCATGCCCCCCTGTGAGAATTTTCATCTCCCATGAGTTTGAATGGAGACACGTTTTCAATGAGAATTTGCAAGTTAGGCTATTCATTTTATTATTGTTAGTTGTGAACTGTAAGCAAAACCTTTTTGCTAAAATTATTCTAAACAAAAGTTCATGAGGGGTCATTAACTGGGCGTGTTCTCCTTGACTTTTCATAAGAATGTGTTAGGAAATGTGTTTTCAACGTGGTTCTAAGGTCAAGGTCATAGTAAGCAGTACAGTGGGGGCCGACATTTTTGGGTGCAGGTGCTCAAGTGGGAGATGTGGGCTGGGCACAAAATGTAAAAGGTTTAAGCTTTTTGAATATGTAATATGTACTTATTTGTAATACATACACATTGTACATTGTTGATACAATACATACATACAGTACATTACTTGTGCCTCTACTTTCCCCCAGACCTTCATTAATAAGGTGAAGGGCATATTTACTTAATGAAAGGGCTTATTTATGGGGCATATTAATGAACTGTACTAGCAGTGACTGAGAAATAGCTACAGTGCATAAGATAGGATGCACCATTATTGATCCCCGTAGGGGGAATTCAATTAGATGCAACAGCACAAGAGAATGTAGTTAACACCAAATAAATACATTTCCATAAATATCTATACATCAAAAAGTAAGTCAAAACTAAAATAAGATAAAAATAGGATAAAATAGATCTGTGTATGTATATACATGTGCAATATCTGTTTGTATATACTACAGTATATATATATATATATATATATATATATATATATATATATATATATATATATATATATATATATATATATATATATATATATATATATATATATATATATAAACTGCAGATGGTCCAAAATTCAGCTGCCCGCCTCCTCACAAACACCCGGTCCCGTGACCACATCACTCCTGTCCTCCACTCTCTCCACTGGCTCCCGATCAAGGAAGGCATAAACTTCAAAATACTACTCCTCCCCCCCAAAGCCCTCCATAGCCTGCCCCCCCACCCCCCCCCCCCTGACTGACCTCCTTCTCCCTTACCATCCTCTTCCACTGCTTCCCTCACTGTCCCGCCATCCAAACTCAAACGTTTTGGTGGTCGGGCCTTCTCACGTGCTGCACCCCGACTCTGGAACACCCTACCTCAGACCATCAGAGATTCTCCCACACTCTCCACCTTCAAATCCCATCTCAAAACCCCCCTGTTCTCTCTAGCATTTAACCTTCCCTACCCATAACCACCCTCCTCCATCCTGTTGCTATTGTTTGTTATTGCGGCTCTATGTTCCTGTGTATTTCATATTGTTCCCTTTTTCCCCTGTGGTTCTATGTTTCTTTTGTATAACCCCAACAAGATGTGGCTCATACAGTATCTAATGTGTGCCCAGGTGCAAATAGCATTGTTGGCTATGGACACCTGAGTGCTTGTCTCTGCCATGCTATAATGTAATACACTATAAATATACCCACATTTATGCTATATAAATACCCACATTGGCTATTTTGCCCTGGGTGCAAATAGCATTGTTGGACACTTGGGTGCTAATAGCAAATAAAGTGTGGACCTATGAGAGATTTCAATCATTAGATTAGAACAGTTAAACTTTCAAATCGGAACTTGTAAAGGCCCAGACAGTTGTCCCGGACACTGAACATGACTCTGCTCTGGACTGACCTTCCTTCTTCTGTTCCTGGGTTCTGTTTCAGGTGTCAATACATCTCCCTCATCCCCCTTGCTGATCCAAGATAACAGAACTGTGTCCCATGGGCTGCCTGCTGTAGCTCCCTTTCTTTCAGTTTTTGTATCCTGTCTTTTCATTATGCTGCAGTTAGTAAATGAGCTAAATCAATGTGCAAGATAATTAAGGTTTAATCTCCCTAGAATAGACAAACGGTATGATATGATATTATTTATTTGGATAAGACTGCTTAGTGAGAGTCAATGCATTTCAACAGTAAGCCTCTCCAGACTGTAGTTGTCAGTTTCTCTGCCAGGATTTACCATAACTTTCAAGCGTTATTTAGCCCCCTTCCTGACAAGCTACCATAACAGGGTGGTACTGTCTTCAGGTCTTTAGGTTTCATATGAATATGAATATATTTTAGCTTTAAAGATGAGCCCTCTGAGAGTAATGTCGGGCACGCGCTGAGTTTAAAAGGGCAGGTGGCCTATTTCGAGGTTGACTGCTGCTGTATTGAACTGTTTGAAAAGTGGTCTTGTGCCAAACAATGTGGAGTTAGTTTGGCGACTGGCTTAGGGCAAACACTATCATTACTTTACCTGGCTGGCTGTCATGTCACCAAGTGGCAACTGCGTCAACAAGAAAGTTGAAAAGGGAGGGTCGGGGGGAGACTACTGAGGTGCGGTCATGCAGAATTACAACTCAAATGCAATTTTCAATTAATTCAGAATTGATGCCAAGGGCCACATAAAAAAAATATATATATATATAAAATGTTTAAAAGAAATTAATCTGATTGGGTCAGAGGGCAATATGGCAAGTGCTTGAGCACTACCTGGGGTCTATCTGCGCTACCTGTGGTCTATCTGCACTACCTGTGGTCTATCTCCACTACCTGTGCACAGGCATAGTGTCAGAAAAAGCCACGCAATCCCTTTGTGAAATCACCCCCAAGACCTTGAGGAACACCTTAGAGAAATTAATTCTGTGATTTGACATCAAACACATTTGACATGAGATTTCTGCAAGAATTGCATTTTATAGTTATTGGATGCACTTCTATTCTGAAAATTAATAGAAAATGGGTTTTCAATATACCTAGGCATGCCATATAACTGAATGCCCTGGGTCTCTAGGTTGTGGCTGTAACGTTTCATGAGGCTGTAATTATCCTAGATGTCACAATAAAGCAGCATAATTACATTTTAACCCCCTTCCCGACAAGATAGTCATACCAATGGATTCATTCGGTTGTCTAGTTTCATGATATCACTATACCTTCACTAGAAAAATGTGCACGTTAGAGCCTTTCTTTGTAAAAAGTATTGTAGGGGGCTAAAAGTATTGTAGGGGGCTAAACGTATTGTAGGGGGCTAAAAGTATTGTAGGGGCTAAAAGTATTGTAGGGGGCTAAGCGTATTGTAGGGGGCTAAAAGTATTGTAGGGGGCTAAAAGTATTGTAGGGGGCTAAACGTATTGTAGGGGGCTAAAAGTATTGTAGGGGGCTAAAAGTATTGTAGGGGGCTAAAAGGGGTCTGGCGACTGGCACAGCCAGCCTCTTTGTTCACTGCTCTACCACAGTGTGTCCTTGAGCAATTCACTATATGTGCTCCAGGTGAGCTGCTCCTGCCCAGCATGCTAAACCTAAATGGTATTGATTTGTCTGTATTCTTATGTGTATCATAGGCTGCATGTCTTGTTAAATTCCTTATTACATTGTGTGTAAAGACTTTATAAAGCTACAAACCCTTTTTAACACATTCAGCGTCATGCCCGAGTATAGTCGGGTTATCTTGCCAGCGGTTGAGCACCATACCCGAGTATAGTCGGGTTATCTCGCCAGCGGTTGAGCACCATACCCAAGTATAGTCAGGTTTTGATCCTTTGATATTTTTCCTCTGATCCCCGTTCTAAATCATCATCCGGATCATTCTAGCCATCCCTGGGTCGTTTGTATACGTTGGAATTGCAATGCTGATCGAATATCACCAGGTGGCAGTATCGCCTACCTTTGAACTGGAATGGCTTGGCGTGGATACACGTTTTCCTTTTTTTTGTGTAAGGGCTCCTCCTCCTGCTTGAACAGAGATTCACATCGATCGCCTCGAAATTCCGTTGCCGAAGCGTATTTCCCATCAAAACGCGTATAGACATATACACCGGTAATCGCGATGGCGATCTGATTGTAGCACTTGTGTCACCTACTTGTAACAGCTGTTCGCCACGGGCACAGTTCTAGGTATGAAACGAGGAGAGGAGTAAATATGCACAATATAAGAACAATGACCAGAGACAGAGTTATAATAATAACCGGAATTTATTAAATGCACGCTAGCTAGACATACAGACATACAGACATATAGTAGTTCAAGGTAGTAGTTGTTTGAAGTA
Source organism: Notolepis coatsorum (assembly GCF_963971535.1). Classification (NCBI taxonomy): domain Eukaryota; kingdom Metazoa; phylum Chordata; class Actinopteri; order Aulopiformes; family Paralepididae; genus Notolepis; species Notolepis coatsorum. Next base: position 93,871,077 of record NC_140182.1, on the reverse strand, counting down.
TCCCTTTTAGGTTCTTTCTATAACCTCTCCTTTAAGGAGGGTTAGTTCGATATCAAGTCCTAGATTGATTAAATCAACACATTAGGTTTGGTTCAGACGTCTCTGAGGTTATCTCTAGCTAAGCTAGATTCAAGGTTGGATATTAAACGTATCCTTTTATCATCAGTAAACTCTATTTCAGTTTATCATTTCACCAGGTAAGTGTTTAAACATATTATTTCAAACATTTAAATGAGCAGGAACGCAATTAAGTACCTTAACAGGTGAAATGCTCCTTTAACTCTTCCTTGGAAGGTGTAACACAACAAAAGTACCATTTGGAATATTCTAGGTTAGGGGAATGCAATTACCTTTTTAGGTGAAATTACCCTTTAAACCTTCTTTCTTTACAGGAAAATCATCAGTGATTCAACCATAATCGATGTCATCAATACTCTAGGTTATGGGAATGCGAATACCATTTTAGGTGAAGTTACCCTTTAACCTTCTTCCCTTACATGAGAACCATCAGTGGTTCGAGTAGCAAATTAAATCAAATCAAATACAAAAATACAATATCAAAGTAACAAAAGGTGAACTGGGCCGAAGCCTTGGAATGTCCTTGTGCTCTTGTTCAATCAGTTCAAGTTCTTATAGTTCAAGTTCTTTCAGTTCAAGTTCTTATGGTTCAAGTTCTTATGGTTCTAGTTCTTATGGTTCAAGTTCTTATGGTTCAAGTTCTTTCAGTTCAAGTTCTTTCAGTTCAATCCTACCAGACTGTTGAAGCAACGGGGACTGTGCAACAGGGGTATTCGAATCAGGCTCGGATTAGCCTTGAGCTATATCAGAGGTTCAATGGGTTGGCTCGCCATCTTGTGTCATCTAGCACACCGCCTCCTTCCCTCGTGGGCACACGTGTAGATGGATGGACTCCTGGGACTGCTCCCAGAGTAGATTGGAGTGCTGGGGTATCCTATAAAACCTGGCCTGAGTGTTCGCAGGCATTCGGAAAATAAAAGCTTATTTACCATTTTTATCAAATCACCATCTTTTCATCTAATTTCAGAATGAATAATCAACCAGGCTACCGTTAACTATGCTAAGCTACAGCAGGCCGTCTCATCACTGCACGTGGGAATGTACACCTGTCCTATGCTAAGTTAGGCTAAAGTGCGTTCATATTAAACTCTCAAAACATTCAAAACGTATATAAATCTTGTTCCTATCATAACAGCATATCAATACAATTATAAGTGCTTCTGAAATGGTTCCTTCCCAGTTTCCATTTAACCATATTGAGCTTCCCAGGTGGTCAAAAAGTTCCGGCCCATTAATGGCCTGTATCCGGCAGGCCGGAAGAAATTAATAGGCCCTAGGCCGGTTGCCAGAATCGGCCCAGTAGGCGGCAATGACTGACTGGCCGATTCCGGCCCGAGTACACTGGGCCAGGTCCGGGGTTGCCGGAAGCGGTGAACGTCCGGTTGCCTAAAGCAGCCCAGATGCGGCCCAAACACACTGGGCCAGGTCTGGTTGCCCGAAGCCTAGCCGACACTGCCAATGCAATACTGGTACTACACAGTAAATTCCGCAGAGTACATTTGACTCAAACTGAGTAAAGAAATTTTACTCAGTTTGAGTGAAATGTACTCAGTTTGAGTCAGCGGAATTTACTGTGTACCCAGTATTCTGCCAGAGCTACTCCACTATCTGCCTATGACCGTACATTATCGGAAATACAGTAGGAAATGGTTGATTAGTAATACAATGCCACATATTTAAGGACCCTTCCCTTTACCAATTCAGTATTGGCATGTCCCTCATTGAAAAATTCAGAAGTTTACATGCTGTCTCCTACCTCACTGAAATATATTCTCAGTGTATGTGCACATTGTACACAATATACATCATTTTGCAGTGAAGCTCAAATATCAAGTAAAGTAACAATTACCCTCATACATGCTACTTTTTCCAGTTAAAAATGACAACTTGAATAGATATTTAAACATTTATTAACAAAAAATATCACATCCTCCTCTCTGAACCCAACGACAAAGCCTCCAATTAAATGAACCCATTGTTCCCCTGCAACAGCTTCTCCCACAGGGGATCTTTGATTAAACACCTGCCATCAGAAGAATATAGACAGTCAGAAAAAAAGTTCACTGTTTAAAAGTAGAAACTTTGACTTTTACTCAAGTGTGTACTTTCACTTAAACTTTCATGTTAGTCTAGCTTAACAAAAACCGAGTGATATGGCCGTTCAGTTGTAAATGAAAGCCTGCATTTAGTAAGCCGTTGTTTATAAATGTCTTTTGGTTTGGTTATGAATGAATGACAGCATCTCTATAACACAGCTCTATTACTAGGACATAAAGTGCTTTGTAATGACTGCATACATCTTTCACAACGGGTGGCCCCAGCAGGAATCAAACCCCTAACCGTGACAGTGTTAGTGCCATGCTCGGAGTGTCAAGCACAAGACCCCAATGTTATGCGGGGCTCTGCTCATAGGCGGGCGGCTCGTGGCGTGGCTCGTTGGTCCTGGTAGTCCTGGTTGTAGAAGCAACCGTCGCCCTCCATGGAGCCCCCCCTCCTCCCGCGTCACCCCAGCGAGGTGGCGGGTGGCGACCTTGACGGGGTGAGCCATGGTGGGGTGGCGGGGGGCCGGCAGGGGGAGGCCCCTGGCCCTGGGGGGGGCTCCGGAGAAAAGCACCAGGGGGCCGGGCCGGGAGGCGCCCCTGGGGCACCCCGGGAGGCGTGGGCATAGCCTTACGGACCACGGGGGAATAGGTGACGTGGCACCACGGGGGAATAGGTGACGTGGGGGCGTGGCGTGGGTCTGGGGGAGCTGTCGCCGGCCCCGGCGAGGCGTGCTGGTCCCCGACGTGGAGGGGACGGGACTTCCACTCACCGAACTACTGCCCTACACGAAAAGTGAAAAAGGCAAATAAAAAGAACGAACCACAAATTCAACGACAGAACGAAGACAGAAGAGAAGAGGATGAGATAGAGAGAGAGAGAGAGATGGAGAGAGAGAGAAGAGAGAGAGAAGAGAGAGAAGGAAAGCAAGATAACAAAATACAACAAGAGCCACAGTATGGAAGCAAATGAGTGACAGAAGTGTTTGAATTTGATCAGACACCGAATTTATAGCATTGAAAATAATTACTTTGAAAACATGTATCTGAATTTTTTCAGACACCGAATTTATAGCATTGAAAATAATTACTTTGAAAACATGTATCTGATTTTTGAATTTTATCAGACACCGAATTTATAGCATTGAAAATAATTACTTTGAAAACATGTATCTGAATTTTTTCAGACACCGAATTTATAGCATTGAAAATAATTACTTTGAAAACATGTATCTGCATTTTTTCAGACACCGAATTTATAGCATTGAAAATAATTACTTTGAAAATCATGTATCTGAATTTCTTTGCTCCGAATTTACCTATGTGAAATAAAAATCCAATGTAAAAAATTCGAATGCATAATCAAATTCAATGTAAAAAATTCGATGCATAATTGCGGTGTATAAAATTCAATGTAAAAAATTCGATGCATAATTGCGGTGTATAAAATTCAATGTAAAAAATTCGATGCATAATTGCGGTGTATAAAATTCAATGTAAAAAACCATCATCCGGGCTACCCAGACAGGATAAGCAATCGAGCCTGGATGCAATCGAATTGACTTCTGGCCTATCACTGCACGGCTTTGTCAGTCATGTGATCACACCAACCCGGGAGAAAGATGGCGGTATATATACATACGTTGGGGAGAGAATATACATACGGTGGGGAGGAGACTGTACATTAGGAGGGGGTGGGTGGGAGAGAAATATACATACGGTGGGGAGAGAATATATACATACGGTGGGGAGGAGACTGTACATTAGGAGGGGGTGGGAGAGAATATATACATACGGTGGGGAGGAGACTGTACATTAGGAGGGGGTGGGTGGGAGAGAAATATACATACGGTGGGGAGAGAATATATACATATGGTGGGGAGGAGACTGTATATTAGGAGGGGGTGGGAGAGAAATATACATATGGTGGGGAGAGAATATATACATACGGTGGGGAGAAGACTGTACATTAGGAGGGGGTGGGAGAGAATATATACATACGGTGGGGAGAAGACTGTACATTAGGAGGGGGTGGGAGAGAAATATACATATGGTGGGGAGAGAATATATACATACGGTGGGGAGGAGACCGTCTATTATATGTATATTTCTCTCCCACCCACCCCCTCCTAATGTACAGTCTCCTCCCCACCGTATGTATATATTCTCTCCCCATCATATGTATATATTCTCTCCCACCCACCCCCTCCTAATGTACAGTCTCCTCCCCACTGTATGTATATATTCTCTCCCCACCATATGTATATTTGGCTCTGATTGGCCAGGTCATGTGACATGTGCGCCCAATAGCGTGTTTGCCCATTTCCGCGTCTAACAGCCTGCAAACTACCTGGCGTTCTATCGCCATGCTCTAAGATAAACTCTAACCTTAACCAACTTCGAAAGAGTGCCTAAGCTTAACCGTCGAAAGAACTTGCCGTCACGCTCTAAGACAAACTCTAACCTTAACCAACTTCGAAAGAGTGCCTAAGCTTAACCCTGCAAAAACTTGCCGTCCCACGATTGGCGCTCATGTCACATGACCTGGCCAATCAGAGCGCCACACGGGAACGCGGAAGGACAAGCCAGTTGCTGAAAGGATTCACGCAGCCCGGATGATGGTTTTTTACATCAAATTTTATACACCGCAATTATGCATCGAATTTTCTATATAGAATTTTATACACCGCAATTATGCATCGAATTTTTTACATTGAATTTTATACACCGCAATTATGCATCGAATTTTTTACATTGAATTTTATTATGCATTCGAATTTTTTACATTGAATTTTAAACACTGAATTTTTATTTCACATAAGGTAAATTCGGAGCAAAAAAATTCAGATACATGATTAAGTAATTCTTTTCAATGCTATAAATTCGGTGTCTGAAAAAAATCAGATACATGTTTTCAAAGTAATTATTTTCAATGCTATAAATTCGGTGTCTGAAAAAATTCAGATACATGTTTTCAAAGTAATTATTTTCAATGCTATAAATTCAATTCAGATACATGTTTTCAAAGTAATTATTTTCAATGCTATAAATTCGGTGTCTGATAAAATTCAAATACTTCTGTCACTCATTTGCTTCCATACCACAGCAACAATAATAATAATGTTTAACAATAATTTGTGATACCATCACACAAACTGGCATTTAAAGGGTTACAATTAAAAATGTATTGAATATGTGTTTTTTTTTTTTATACAATACTTTGTGATGCCCATCACAAACACTGGAATTTAAATGGTAAAAATTCAAACATTCCTGCACCAGAATTATATATTAGGAATACATTTGCCTCCTACGTGAACTGTGCATAGCTGAATACAGTATTTTAACGTCAGTCATATGGTGGTACTTGGAAAGCCAGCTACGTTCTCAGGTGGTACTTGGTGTAAAAAGTTTGAGACCAGGGTGAGGCCAGGCTATGGAGGGCTTTGAAGGTGAGGAGTAGTGTTTTGAAGTTAATGCGTTCCTTGATCGGGAGCCAGTGGAGGGAGTGGAGGACAGGAGTGATGTGTTCGCGGGACCGGGTGTTAGTGAGGAGGCGGGCGGCTGAGTTTTGGACCATCTGCAGTTTATGGAGGGAGCGAGAGGTGATGCCAGTGAGGAGGGAGTTACAGTAGTCCAGGAGGGAGGAGATGAAGGCGTGTATGAGGGATTCAGCAGCAGGGGGTAGAGGCAGTGACGGATTTTGGCAATGTTGCGGAGGTGAAAATATGAAGTTTTGACAATGGAGCGGACATGGGGGTCAAATGAGAGGGTGGGGTCGAGGATGACACAGAGGTTGCGGACTAGGGGGGAGGGGGTGATGGTGGAGTCATTGATGGTGAGTGTGAAGGGTAATACAATAATTTATACTGTAGCATTACAAACCATTTGACAGCCAGGTCCTGCACCTCCGTTCTTGTCCTCTAGGAGCCATCGCAGCATGGCCAAGACCTTCCTCATCCAGCATACTGTCCTTCTGAAGCTCTGAAGTCATTAGTGGCCATGAACCTAGAGAGAGAGAGAGAATACGTTAGTAGATAGTCTAAGGCCAGTGATTCTCAATATTATTTTGCATATCTAGGACCTCTAATTTAGTCCACGTCATGCACATCTACATACAATATACTGTAGCATTACAAACCATTTGACAGCCAGGTCCTGCACCTCCGTTCTTGTCCTCTAGGAGTCATCGCAGCATGGCCAAGACCTTCCTCATCCAGCATACTGTCCTTCTGAAGCTCTGAAGTCATTAGTGGCCATGAACCTAGAGAGAGAGAGAGAGAATACGTTAGTAGATAGTCTAAGGCCAGTGATTCCAGGGATTAAAGCAAAAAAAATCTCCTTTTAAGGGAGCCTACCCACCCCACCCCCCCCCCCCCCCTCCTAATGTACAGTCGCCTCCTCATCATATGTATATATTTACTGTTAGGATCTCTGGGTAACAGTACTGTATATTTGCATATCGTATATGTTACAGGTACTATATACCTGTAAGTCATGTATGTCCCTATGTCATAAATGTCAGGATGTCATGTATGTTGTGTATGTCATAAATGTCACTATGAATTGAAAATGGGGGACCCTGATGATGTAAACAAGACACACATCTTTCTCTGGTCTGTATCCCCTTAACAATTGTGTGTATTGCTACTGGATTTACCAGATCCAGAGTGAATGAATGAATGAAAACTTTATTTAATACACGAGACCCGATCTTCTTGGGACCAAGTAAGGTTTTGTCGATAATCCAATGTACAGTTCCCCCCCCCCCCCCCACCTCCAATGTACAGTCCCCCCACCCCACCTACCCAACCTCCTCCAATGTACAGTTTCTTCATCAAATGTATATATACTCTCTTTTTTAGACTATTTTTGTATCACAAACAATACTGTATTTGTAAATCTGGTATGTCATAAATGTATAGATGTAGCAGTACTGTCTATCTGTATGTCGTGTATGTTATGATGAATTGAAAATGGGGGACCCTGATGTAAACAAGATGAAAGTATTTCTCTGGTCTGCATCCCCTTAACAAGTGTGTATTGAGCTGTACTGTATTGTACCCATTCTGCAATCTGTTAATAAAATGTTCAATCAATCAATCAATATTTAACAGATTGCAGAATGGGTACAATACAGTACGGCTCAATACACACAATTGTTAAGGGGATGCAGAGCAGAGAAAGACTTTCATCTTGTTTACATCATCAGGGTCCCCCATTTTCAATTCATAGTGACATACACGACATACAGATAGACAGTACTGCTACATCTATACATTTATGACATACCAGATTTACAAATACAGTATTGTTTGTGATACAAAAATAGTCTAAAAAAGAGACATTACACAACATTGACATCATGACATTTATGGCATAGTAGGGACATACTACAGGTATATAGTAATGTTACATGTGTGACATATATGATATGCAAATATACAGTAATCAATGTTACCCATAGATCCTAACAGAGAATATATACATTATGATGGGGAGGAGACTGTACATTAGGAGGGGGTGGTAGAAAAAAGATACATACGGTGGGGAGAGAATATACGGTGGGGAGGAGACTGTCTACACAGATACACCTGTGTGATGTTGCTACGGAGTTAAGCTAATAAAGGTGACTCACAACCACAACAGGGGACTCACGTATTTGTACTGTGAAGTAACTGTTAACATGACAATGACAAACGTGTTGTTTCTGTTTTTCTTTTTGACATACTTGCGGCACATGGAACAAGTTAACTCACCACTCTACAGCCTGCAGTAGCCTAGCCAGTCTCTTGAAACACCGCTATCTTCAAACGTCCATATCTAGAACCTCTAATTTAGTCCACGTCATGCACATCTACATACAATATACTGTAGCATCCATCAACACTTCTTGATTTGTAAGAAGTCTTCGCAGAAGAGCTAAAAGTAAGGACATTCAACAATCAGTATATGAAGGCATTTACAGGATGACTCTTTCCAGCTGTTGAAATGAAAGTCCCAGATTGAAAAGTATATATACACAGTCACACACACACACACACACACAATAAAACATTTTATACATCACTTACAAGCATGACCACTTGAAGATCTTGAAGACTTGGTAGATCTTGACCGTCTTGGGAGAGAGAGAGAGAGAAGGCATTACAGGATGACTCTTTGAAAATGATGTCCCAGATTAAAAAGTATATATTATATATACAGTCACACACACAATAAAAAAAATTATACATCACTTACGACCACTTGAAGTATACCGGTAGTTGTTATTGAGCTGTCTTCTGCTTTCATGTCGTTGTTGAGATCCAGCACTGTAACAGTATTTGCTGTGAAATTATATATTTTATAATTAAATTAAACCATGAAAGATCTGCGTAATATGCATTGGTTAGCTAACGTCAGTATTCTGCAGTCTAGGCCTGCTAGCAGTAGTGCTACTGTAGTTTACAGATCCCACCAGTTTCATAATATCGAGCAAATAACGTTACAGTAGACTAGTCACTGAAACACAGACTAAACAGCATTTATATCAGCAGCACGCATTACTTATAAATAATAAAATATATGTGTTGCACAATTACCTGAGATGAGAACAGTTGGTGACGACGTGAGGCTCTGCCTGTAGCAGTGTATGTAGCCTAGTAGCACGTGAGCTCGCGCTACAGTATATGTAGCCTAGTAGCACGTGAGCTCACGCTACAGTGTATGTAGCCTAGTAGCATGTGAGCTCGCGCTACAGTGTATGTAGCCTAGTAGTAACGTGAGCTCGCGCTACAGTGTATGTAGCCTAGTAGTAACGTGAGCTTGCGCTACAGTGTATGTAGCCTAGTAGTAACGTGAGCTCGCGCGCAGTGTATGTAGCCTAGTAGTAACGTGAGCTCGCGCTACAGTGTATGTAGCCTAGTAGTAACGTGAGCTCGCGCTACAGTGTATGTAGCCTAGTAGCTAACGTGAGCGCGCACGCAGTGTATGTAGCCTAGTAGTAACGTGAGCTTGCGCTACAGTGTATGTAGCCTAGTAGCTAACGTGAGCTTGCGCTACACTCACTGAAACACAGACTAAACAGCACTCATTTATATTAGCAGTATTACTTATAAATGATGAAATATATCTGTGTTGCATAAATTACCTGAGAGAGAAGCAACAGTTGGCGACTCGTATGATGTAATCTCTGTACCGCCCGCCTGTAGCTGTTCCGCAACCGTTGCTATTTCCGGGGTAGGCCTGATTGGCCCCGACAGGCACGTGACCCGCCGCGGCCACGCCCCGCGGCAGCCTCAGGACGCGGCAACGAGGCTGCTGTGGTTCACAGGCGCTTTCCGCCTTCAACGCCGCCCGCAGCATTAGGAAGGAGTTTGCGGCGCCTTTCACATCGCAGTCATCAGTCATAATAATCGTGCCGCAGTCGGCAGTCATGCAATCATTTATCATTTAACATTTGAAAGGCATACATTGTTGTATGAAATAAAATAGTATAGAGACATATGTACAGCGTCGCGCCGCAGTCGGCAGTCATGCAATCATTTATCATTTAACATTTGAAAGGCATACATTGTTGTATGAAATAAAATAGTATAGAGACATATGTACAGCGTCGCGCCGCAGTCGGCAGTCATGCAATCATTTATCATTTAACATTTGAAAGGCATACATTGTTGTATGAAATAAAATAGTATAGAGACATATGTACAGCGTCGTGCCGCAGTCGGCAGTCATGCAATCATTTATCATTTAACATTTGAAAGGCATACATTGTTGTATGAAATAAAATAGTATAGAGACATATGTACAGCGTCGCGCCGCAGTCGGCAGTCATGCAATCATTTATCATTTAACATTTGAAAGGCATACATTGTTGTATGAAATAAAATAGCGGGGAGAATATGCTCACGCGAGCGGCATCGCTGAGCTCTGGTGACGGTCTTATTGGGGCTTATGCCGAGAACAGCAGTAACACAACATTGCAACTGTTGTGTTACTGCTTTCTGACCGAATTAGTCATTCATTTGTAGCTATAAAGACATATTCATAATCCAACATATGTGTAAAGAAACAACATATTCCGATTGGAAGGACTCCCAGCTCCTTCCTGCTCGCGTCTCACAGGGCTCGAGTGAGGAGGAGCGGAACTTCGGAAGACCGCTGGTTCTCCAACATACAGCGGTGTGCTCTTCAGAATGTACCGGGAGAAACGTTTACTGTACCCCGCAGACATAATAAGCATATAAGCAGTGCTTACTAACGTTATTAGTTACGTTATTTCTGACCGAATTAGTCATTAATTTGTCTAGCACAGTCTCTAACAGTGTAACAGTAAGAAGCATTTTGGATAAAAGTATTCTGTAATGTTAAATGATTAAATGATACACAGCGAAATCTACGCTCTCGCCTCTCATCCTGCTTTCGCCAACGGCAGCGATGTGAAAGGCGAAGCGAACTCCAGCAGTAGCGCGCTTGCCGCTGGGGCTGCCGCGGGGCGTGGCCGCAGCGGGTCACGTGCCTGTCGGGGCCAATCAGGCCTACCCCAGAAATAGCAACGGTTGCGGAACAGCTACAGGCGTACCGCCCGCGTCAATTCAAAATTTGAAACCCCAATGCATTGTGGGGGGGGGATCCCCACAATGCAACGCAGCTGTTAATCAGTGTTGCCAGATTTGAGAGTGAGGCCGCCATTTGGCATACCTTTGATAAGACTGGCCGGTTCGGATATTGCTAATCCTATCTGGCAACCCTGCCCTTCCTTGCGTCTCCGCACAGACTGACCACGGTTCTGATTGATTGATTGAAAACTTTATTAACAGATTGCAGAATGGGTACAATACAGTACAGCTCAATACACACAATTGTTAAGGGGATGCAGACCAGAGAAAGACTTTCGTCTTGTTTTATCAGGGTCCCCCATTTTCAATTCATCATAACATGACATGTGACAACAGTGACATACAGATAGATACACACTGCTACATCTTTTTTTTTTTAACAAATGTTTTTTCTTTTCTTTTTTCTAACATGAAACTAGACAAACAATAGAGTAACAGTAATAATCAATGATAAATCACAGGACAATGACAGAAATAATAATAACAATAATGACAGTCCAGTAATTAAATCAAAATAAATGTAGATAAGTCATAAAAATAATAAATACACACTGCTACATCTATACATTTATGACATACCAGATACAGTACTGTTTGTGATACAAAAAGAGTCTAGAAAAGAGAGTATATACATTTGACGTAGAACCGTACATTAGGTGGGGTGGGGGGTTGGGTGGGGGGGGGGGCTGTACATTGGAGGTGGTTGGGTGGGTGGGGTGGGGAGGTTGGGTAGGAGGGGTGGGTGGGGGACACTGTACAACTGTACAAGCACAACTGTACATTGGAATATTGACAAAACCATGTTTGGTAATTTACTGTACATTGGAGGGGGTTGGGTTAGGACATTTACAGGGGCCAGTTTCGAATTGCAGTCTCCCGTAGGTGTTCTTTGAGAGTGGTTTTGAAAGTGTGACTTGGAGACTTGTGTGACTTGGAGACTCGTGTGACTTGGAGACTCGTGTGACTTGGAGACTTGTGTGACTTGGAGACTCGTGTGACTTGGAGACTTGTGTGACTTGGAGACTCATGTGACTTGGAGACTTGTGTGACTGGGAGACTCATGCGACTCGTGTGACTTGGAAACTTGTGTGACTTGGAGACTTGTGTGACTTGTGTGACTTGGAGACTTGTGTGACTTGGAGACTCGTGTGACTTGTGTGACTTGGAGACTTGTGTGACTTGTGTGACTTGGAGACTCGTGTGACTTGGAGACTTGTGTGACTTGGAGACTCGTGTGACTTGTGTGACTTGGAGACTCGTGTGACTTGTGTGACTTGGAGACTCGTGTGACTTGGAGACTTGTGTGACTTGGAGACTCGTGTGACTTGGAGACTTGTGTGACTTGGAGACTCGTGTGACTTGTGTGACTTGGAGACTCGTGTGACTTGTGTGACTTGGAGACTCGTGTGACTTGGAGACTTGTGTGACTTGGAGACTTGTGTGACTTGGAGACTCGTGTGACTTGGAGACTTGTGTGACTTGGAGACTCATGTGACTTGGAGACTTGTGTGACTGGGAGACTCATGTGACTCGTGTGACTTGGAGACTTGTGTGACTTGGAGACTCATGTGACTTGTGTGACTTGGAGACTTGTTTGACTTGGAGACTCGTGTGACTTGGATACTCGTGTGACTTGGAGACTTGTGTGACTTGTGTGACTTGGAGACTTGTGTGACTTGGAGACTCGTGTGACTTGTGTGACTTGTGTGACTTGGAGACTCGTGTGACTTGTGTGACTTGGAGACTCGTGTGACTTGGAGACTTGTGTGACTTTGAGACTTGTGTGACTTGGAGACTCGTGTGACTTGTGTGACTTGGATACTCGTGTGACTTGGAGACTTGTGTGACTTGGAGACTCGTGTGACTTGTGTGACTTGGAGACTCGTGTGACTTGTGTGACTTGGAGACTCGTGTGACTTGGAGACTTGTGTGACTTGGAGACTTGTGTGACTTGGAGACTCGTGTGACTTGTGTGACTTGGAGACTTGTGTGACTTGGAGACTTGTGTGACTTGGAGACTCGTGTGACTTGTGTGACTTGGAGACTCGTGTGACTTGTGTGACTTGGAGACTCGTGTGACTTGGAGACTTGTGTGACTTGGAGACTCGTGTGACTTGGAGACTCATGTGACTTGGAGACTTGTGTGACTTGGAGACTCATGTGACTTGGAGACTCGTGTGACTTGTGTGACTTGGAGACTCATGTGACTTGGAGACTTGTGTGACTTGGAGACTCATGTGACTTGTGTGACTTGGAGACTCGTGTGACTTGTGTGACTTGGAGACTCGTGTGACTTGGAGACTTGTGTGACTTGGAGACTCGTGTGACTTGGAGACTCATGTGACTTGGAGACTTGTGTGACTTGGAGACTCGTGTGACTCTTGTGACTTGGAGACTCGTGTGACTTGGAAACTTGTGTGACTTGGAGACTCGTGTGACTTGTGTGACTTGGAGACTTGTGTGACTTGGAGACTCATGTGACTTGTGTGACTTGGAGACTTGTGTGACTTGTGTGACTTGGAGACTCGTGTGACTTGGAGACTTGTGTGACTTGGAGACTCGTGTGACTCTTGTGACTTGGAGACTCATGTGACTTGGAGACTTGTGTGACTTGGAGACTCATGTGACTTGGACACTTGTGTGATTTGGAGACTCGTGTGACTTGTGTGACTGGGAGACGTGGTAAATACACAGGTCACAACATGTTTACAGGAACGTTTGGGAGTTGTATTTTGATTGTATATTTCCTGACTGTAGGCTAGCTAAGCTGCATGTTAGCCTAGCACAATGAATGGAAGCGGACATGACTGGGTAGCCTTCGGGAGAGATGTTAGTTGGACAATGCCTAGGCTAACCAGTCATGCCCGCTTCCATTCATTGTGCTAAGCTAGGCTATCATTGTGCTAAGACTGAGCGAATTTTCCAAAATGTTGGCGTGTTCCTTTAAACTGTATAAAGTTAGCTGTATAAAGTTGTCTATAAAACACTTAATATTTCATTAGATGATATGTGTACTTATATAAGCAGATAATTTTCTGCAGAAATGTTGTGCCTCTAATTTAATGTGTTTCAGATGTACTCACAGTGCTACATGCATTGTATGGGATGCATGACTTTCATGTTCAGTTCTACTGTAAAAGGTAATGTACAATTAGCAATTCTGTATATTGGGCTAAACCTTTCTGAAGCAGAGACTTAGTTAGTAGCTCCCCTGTTAGCCTCTTTAGCTCCCATGTTAGCGCCCATGTTAGCTCCCCTGTTAGCCTCTTTAGCTCCCCTGTTAGCTCCCCTGTTAGCCTCTTTAGCTGCGGCTGTTAGCTCCCCTGTTAGCTCCCCTGTTAGCCTCTTTAGCTCCCCTGTTAGCTCCCCTGTTAGCCTCTTTAGCTGCGGCTGTTAGCTCCCCTGTTAGCTCCCCTGTTAGCCTCTTTAGCTCCCCTGTTAGCTCCCCTGTTAGCCGAATCTGGGTTTAACATGATTTGTGGAGCTCCCTCTGCAGCTGGTCGTGGTATTCACTGACCTTTGGGAAGTATTTTGACATGTACACCGGGTACCTTGGTCGTGTAGTGTATCTTGTAGACCAGGCCCATTGCAAGTTGCTGTACTCTGTCGTCTACTAGCCATCCTAGGTTGTCAAAGTGGGCAGGGGTGAGGTGGGTTCTAGGACTAAGGTCAAGCAGTAGTCTGACCAGTTTGTTTTGAGATGTTTGTGTAGCAGGGTGAATTCCCTACTTTATGAGAGTAGATGTACACTGTCACCAGGTAGGGGGGAACGCAGCAGATCTGAGTCCAACTGAATCCCCGACTTTAGTGCAGGAGTGGAGCTTTAGCAGAGGGAGTGGATGGGGCCTAGGATTTACTAACCTAGGTGTAGTGCGCTGGTCCAGCTTTAACAAGTTATCTCTGTATATTTTCAATGTAAATAATAAATCAGTAACCTCACAAATATACTAATCTAATTATCTTTAAAGTGCACTATGCAGTGAGCTGCTGGTTAACACTTTCAGTGCCACGAGGTGGCGCCAGAGTTAGCTCTTGAATGCCACCATCGGCGCCAATGTTACGCTTAATATCGCCTAATCTATGTTTTAAATTATGGCTATGTGTCTAATCTGCCCGTCGCTTATCAAAGAATCCTTTTCCAGTCAGTGCTGTCAAGGCAGATTGGTTTTTTATCGCTTCATTTCCGTTTGAGAGCATTTTGAAAAGCACCCGTTTTGAGGTAAAAAACAGTCCATTCTGGACTATTCTATGATAATCGTCTTTTACTGGAATATTCCAGAACGTTGATATTTGTCAGCCTATTTATGAATCGTTTTCAAATAAACGCTAGATGATCAATATTATACGTGCACGCACATTAGAGCCGCGCACGGATAATCGCCGTGTTCATTTCCTCTTGGATCTTTATAGTGAAACCGATAGAGCCCATTTCACAAAACAGCTTATATCTTCATAAAAATTTGTCTGATTATCCTAACACTGATAACATAGATTCCTTACCTGACATCAGATGGTATCCAACTGGTATATTCCAATTCCTGATCACCATTCGAAAAAATCGATAAGTGTATGGATCCAACGTGTGTACAGTGCAGTACATGATTCCGCGGGTCTCAGAGGCTCCAGAATGAACTGTGATAACCCCGGCTGCATCAGTGGACTGGAAAATGTGGAGTATTTTTTTCCCCATCCATTTTCATTGAGTCCATTCCAAAATCCCTTATGTCATCTGGGAGACGATAGGGGCGTTTTTTCCACATCTGATCGCCGGCGGCGCTCGGGTATACTAGGGTAGGCTCGCGTGATGCAATATGATTTCAGATCGCTAAAAAAAAAAAAATAATCAGAGAAATCTCGTGAGTGGCTTTCAACATAACTATCGGAAACCTGAGAAAACTCGTGAGTGGCACTGAAAGTGTTAAAGGCATTAACCACAGTATTGTTATGTTAGCTACTGAGCTGCGGTTAAAGGCCTTAACCAAAGTATTGTTATGTTAGCTACTGAGCTGCTGGTTAAAGGCCTTAACTACAGTGTTGTTATGTTAGCTACTGAGCTGCTGCAGGCCTTAACCACAGTATTGTTATGTTAGCTATGAGCTGCTAACTATAGTTAAAGGCCATAACCACAGTATTACATATACTCTTGTTAGCTTTATGAGGCTACATCAACACGCTCCTATGAGTGCAGCTATGTTAGCTTTATGAGGCTACATCAACACGCTCCTATGAGTGCAGCTATAATGTTAGCTTTATGAGGCTACATCAACAGGCTCCTATGAGTGCAGCTAATGTTAGCTTTATGAGGCTCTGCCCCCCCCCCTCCACTCCTCTAACACCCACCTCGCTCTGCCCCCCCCCTCCACTCCTCTAACATTTTATTTATTCATTTTATTATTATTATTTTATTTGTTGCCATTAAAATAATAGGCAAGCATAGGGCTAAAACATTTTCATAAACAATAATATAATTTTTTGTTATTTGGTTATAATAAGGGCTTTTCTATGCATTTGTCTGATTGATTGATTGATTGATTGAAAGCTTTATTGACAGACTGCAGAGTGGGTACATTACAGCTGTATTCACTCATTTGACGAAGTGTTGCGGTGGTCTCAACGGAACAATTTTGATTGACAGTCGATTCTGCCAATCACACCGCTGTTGTGTGTGGGGGCGGCGTCACTTGACTGAAACTTCGGCTCGGTTGCCGGGCCAGAGCCGGTTTATCTTTGGCGAGCCCGAGTCGGCTCTGGCACGGCAACCATTGCCGGGCCAGAGCCGGTTTATCTTTGGCGAGGCCGAGTCAGCTCTGGCACGGCAACCATTGCCGGGCCAGAGCCGGTTTATCTTTGGCGAGGCCGAGTCGGCTCTGGCACGGCAACCATTGCCGGGCCAGAGCCGGTTTATCTTTGGCGAGCCGAGTCGGCTCTGGCACGACAACCATTACCGGGCCAGAGCCGGTTTATCTTTGGCGAGCCCGAGTCGGCTCTGGCACGGCAACCATTACCGGGCCAGATCCGGCTCATCGTTGGCGTGCCGTGCCGGACATGTGCCGAGTGTGCCGACCGGTAGCCGGAATCGGGCCGAGTATGCTGGCCACCTGGGTTGAGGCAATTTGTGTATGACTCAGACTGAAGCTAAACTAACGTTATTAGCATTGTAGCATGAAGCTAACACTCGACAATTGAATAGCACACAATATTGATTTAACTCACCAAAACCGCAGCTACAGCTACTTTACTGCAACGCTTCTTCGGTTTTGCAACTGGGGGAATCTTCTATAACTGTTTGATAACTGGTTTTATCATACTATAACTATATCTAGTTATTCAGCAACGTTATCATGCGTGTTGTATCAACGGGGATCTGTCTGCATCTGCGCAGTAGCAAGACTCGCGCTGAGAGCAAAACGTGGCTGTCGTGACGTCTACCTTACTCATGTCATCACGCGAATTAAAGGGGCAATCTGTAATTTAAAGGGCTTGGTACTCAATGATATCAACTATGTTCTTACATAATAGCCTTAACTATTCAGGTCCTTATAACTTAAATAGGTACGTATCTGAAACCTGGGTTACATGATCACTTGGAATTATTCTTTTTGGAATACCTTCTGGCTAAGGTAAGGTATATTCTATGTCTATTTTACCGAACCTGAAACATGTTTTTCTAAGGATCACAGTTTTGTGTTTTACCGGACGTAAAACATGCTTGCCAAACACGATCGCGGTTTTGAGTTAAAACGACCCCCCCCCCCTACCTTGATGATTTTGTGAACATGGTATATACCTTTTGATTTGGGAGTATTTGGGGTTTCAGGGGTTCAACCAGAACGGTTTGGGATTATTGCACATAACACATTTTATCTTGCGATCTATGGAAAAAGACTGGATTATCTTGGAAATGCACAATGTTTAGCGTGTAATAAACTACAAACTACAGTGTGTAGAAAAATCTGAAACACAGCGAAAATGGCCATTTTAAGCTGTCTTGAAGCGGCAGAGATGGGGACAGTTATGAGTTCGTTTTTTAAATAGTTTTGTCTGTACAGATGCAGCACTGAAAATCGAACCTCTGCTGCTCCTCTGCTGCTTCTCACCACTCCACGGGCCAAACTGATTTTGTGACTCCTATTGTTCTGGACCGGGTGTTGACAGAATCTGGCTATGTGGCGACAATAATGTGGTCAAGAGGCATGGTTTCTATCTTTAGCCTTTGGCGTGGTTTATTCATTTCACATGGTAGGGCAGCAGCACATGAGTCCTCTTTGTGAGAGGTAGGTGGGGAAGAAGAGATAGAGGGGGAGGAGACGCGTCTATACTTTCCGTAGCCGCATTTCTGGCAGACGCTCTCTGATTGGCCACTGTTGCCCAATCGCGTGACGAGCTGTGTCTTTGCCCATTTCCGCGTCGAACAGCCTGCAAACTACCTGGCGTTCTATCGCCATGCTCTAAGACAAACTCTAACCTTAACCAACTTCGAAAGAGTGCCTAAGCTTAACCGTCAAAAGAACTTGCCGTCACGCTCTAAGACAAACTCTAACCTTAACCAACTTCGAAAGAGTGCCTAAGCTTAACCAGTGTAGAAACAGGCGTCGGCCAATCAGAGAGTGTCTTGCCAGAAATGCGGCTAAAGAAAGTATAGACATCTCTTTTTATACTCGCCACCTGGTGGTATCATGAGTGACTCCGCCTAGAGCGCCCTCTATTGGAAACAGTTATATATGCAGTTAGACAGTTACTACATAGAACCTCTAACTTTAACACTCCC
The DNA here is from genome assembly GCF_963971535.1 of Notolepis coatsorum. Classification (NCBI taxonomy): domain Eukaryota; kingdom Metazoa; phylum Chordata; class Actinopteri; order Aulopiformes; family Paralepididae; genus Notolepis; species Notolepis coatsorum. The sequence continues at coordinate 93,852,589 of NC_140182.1, read as the reverse complement.
ACTTAGGGTTGTTTTAGCACACTGGATAACTTCTCCAAAAACATTTGACAAAGAAAATAATACAATCCAAAACATCAAAAAGAATATGGCAGTCAATATCTACACACCAAACATGACCTCTGCAAATCTCTTCAATTTCAATTTGGAAGCAGATTTCGTCATAGCGTCTGCTACCATGTCGTCCGTTGGACAATAAATCAGTGTCATCCTTTCTTCTCTGATAGTCAAGTCAAGTCAAGTCAAGAGTTTTAAATGTCACGGCATACAGGTATACAATGAAATGCGGGTGGTCTTGCCCGCAACGATGTGCAATACAGTGGTACATATAATAGAATCAAAAGAAGAAAACAACATTGTGCAGTAACAGGTAGCAGGTAACATGGAGTGACATCTCGGTATCTGTACATAGTTATTTACAGAGCATATGGGACATGCTAGTTAGCTTTGGTAGTGCAATACACTGTTCCTGTTGACAGATCTGATGAAATTATATTTTATATCGACATGTTTACATCTCTGCCGGCACACAGGGTTTCTAGCAATCGCAATGGTTCCCTGGTTGTCCTCGTAAACTTGTTGTTAAATAAATGAGGCTACCCACAGCTTCTCTGTACATTTTTACATCTGTCAGTTTCTGAGCATCCTCCTGGTAGTCTAATTTTTGATCACATGGTGTTTCCCTTGATCTACATTCTTGCATGTCAAAACGTTTGATGATCTTTTCCACATATCTCTTCTGGGATATTTTTACACAATTTGCAGACTGTTCAAAGTCCATGCCTAGAAAATGCTTTAACCTTCCAAGGTCTTTCATTTGAATCTGGTGGAGAGCATACCTTTCACCTGTGCTAGGTTTCTAGTGTTGTCTGCTGCGATGATCAAATCATCCACCCAAATGACGATGATCACTTTTCCTGACTCTTTTGACTCCCTTGAGTAAACACAGGGGTCTACTGGGTTCTGTAGGAAGTGATCTTCAATGAGACATGTATGAAGCATCTCGTTCCAATTTCGCCCAAACTGTTTCAGGCCGTAAATGGATTTTTCCAGCTTACACACTAGCTTCTCTCCTTTCTTTTCGTAACCTTCAGGTTGTTCCATATATATCCCTATCTATGGGTGTGTGCAGATAGGCTGTCTTCACATCCATCAAGCCAGCAGGGGGGGTAGAAGATCTGTCGGTAGTAGGACGTCTGGTCAACGATGACTAGGGAGACTTCAGGTACAGAAGCCGGTGCAGTAGCCTCTTGATCCACAGACGAATACAGCTTGGTTCTCTTGTAGACTGTAGCTCCACAGGGAAGAAAGCTAGTCGGCCTCAGGCTCTCTGGGCGCCGACTCGACTTGACTCCTCTCGGGGTAAATCCAACACGTGCAGGCGTCGGCGATTATCCGCTCCATAAATCACAGGACCAAAGCAAATATATTCCAGCCGCAAAGGGCTATGTAGTCGTCGGGTAGATTAATCCAGTGTCCATGTCCATACGGTTCTCGCCTAGGTCTCCTCGGGTGAAAGCGCCATGCGGTCGGCCCAGCCTGGATAAGAACTCTAGCTAATAAGAGAAAGCGTTGGAGATGCTGGTCACTGTAGAATTCTAACCGCACGATACACTATACACAAATAGACTATTAAAGACTTAATAGAAATATGTCGCACTCGACGGTATAGCGCCAAACTCTGACGATTCAGTTATTAATTCGCACGCGGTCTCGATGCTCTATTCTGGGGCCAAACAGGCCATACTTCACCGCACGTTGTATCGTGGGTGAGGCTTCAACTTATCGGTAACATACTAAATGGACGAAGGGTACGGAGGTAAGGGCTAAGGGGCTTCTACATTCACCTGCGCCGTATTTATACGCACAGTGAACAAACTAGTTCCAATCTCATTTCTGTCGCGTATCCCTGGGCAGGGCCGGGCATGTCCAGACACATCTTGACGGTGACTTTGAACCTGGCTCCGGAGGCCGGTCCCTGGCCGCCGGTGGACCGCTGTCCAATAGGAGAATGAACTATTATGGTCTGGGCTAAAGGGATATTCCGTGTATATGTACAAGGAATATACAGGGGATATCAAACGATATACAAATACTATGCAATATATATCAATAAATAAATATATTCGGTTTAATCTGATCCTTTGTAACACTACCCTTATACTGGTCAGATTGGCTGTGGGGGAGAATGTTTCACCGTAGTCTATCCCCTCCCTCTGACTGTAACCTTTAGCTACAAACCTTGCTTTGTACTTGTCGTGGCCTTCAATACCCTCCTTGATTGAGTACACCCATTTCCCTCCCACTGTCTGTCTGCCCTCTGGTAACTTAGAGTTAGAGTAAAGGTGTGGTTGTCCTCTAGGGACCTCATCTCCTCATCCATTGCTCTCTCCCATTTACTTGATTCCGGGGGTCACTATGGCATCTTTAAAGGTCTGAGGTACCCCACTGACTACCCTGTAGCAGTAATCAATTGTGGTAAGTGTACTGTCCTCCTCGTCACTTCCTCTCCGGGCATAGTCTGTCAGGTACTTTGGGGGTTTGTGTTCCCTTGAGGGATACCTCACACTGCTTGGGGCACTTGACGGCACCCTCGGATGCTCCTCGTCATCGCCGTCCGGGGGTGGCTGACTGTCTGTCTGCACGACCGTGCTAAGTACACTGGGCTGAGGTGTCTCTGTTTCTTCACACCTTACTCTGGAGTCCAGCTCTGGCTCCTCTGTCTGTGTCTCGCTCTCACATGTTGTCTTCATGACAAACTTGACCAGCCTGTGTTTCTGCACTCTCCTTTACCGGGATAATAAACCAGGAAAGCGGGGCTTCCCTTGTCGTGCCCTACAAAGAGTCCTTTTTCACATCTGGACTCGAGCTTTCCTCTGTCCTGCAGGTACGCATAACACACTGATCCAAATTTGTGCATTCTAGCTAGATTACACTTCTTTCCTGTCAGTGCTGTATACGGGGTGGTGCCCGTGTGCTTATTAAAGCACCTGTTTCTGGTGTGAGCGGCTTCTTGCACCGCATAATGCCATAGACTCTTAAGTTACTGTCTACTAGCTTACACCTAGCCATTTCGAAAAGAGTGCTCCATTCCCTCTCTGCCACTCCGTTCTGGTGTGGGGAATATGGACATGACGTCTCGTGTCTTATCTTGTTCCTCCTCAACAGTGATTGGAACTCTCTGTTTGTGAACTCGGTTCCGTTGTCGGACCTCAAGCATCTTACGTTACCATAAGGGGCTATGTCCGCCAGGAACTTTTCCGTGGCCTGGAGTGTGTCACTCTTTGCTTTGAGAAAGTAAACAAACACTGCCCCTGTGCACACATCTGTAAAAGACTGTACATATCTAAAGCCTCCTATGGACTCGTTTCTTACTGGACCGGCAAGATCTGTGTTAACTAGCGCAAGTGGTACCATTACTTTTTCTGTGGGATTTCTGTTTCTCGATTGAGCAAACTTCCCCTTTATGCACACTACACATTCTTTATCAGGTCTACGCTTTTTTTTTTTTTTTTTTTTTTTTTAACATTTTTTTTTAGCGTTTATCGCTTTTCTGGTCAAGCATGACTGACAGTTGTAGAGTGAAACGGGAGGGAGAACAGGGGAAGACATTCGGCAAATGACGGCGGGTCCGGGAATCGAACTCGGAGTCAACCAGAACCGTGACGCAGCACGGCTCCTCCCGACGCAGAAATAGCGCCGAGATACGCGGTGAGCTACTGGAGCTCCCAGGTCTACGCTTTTCACCTTCAATGTGCATGCCTTCTGTCACTGCTTGCAGTTTCAGTAAATCCTCGTAATTACAATGACCCATAATCTCATGCCATGTCTGAATATCGTGACTGACAGTCACTTTACACATATGTCAGATTGTAAATTGATCAATCCCATGTAAATTCCCTCACCAAATCCGCCTTCTTTCACCTCAGAAACATTTCCAGACTCCGACCATCACTTTCCGACACCACAGCTGAGACCCTCATCCACGCCTTCGTCACCTCCCGCCTGGACTACTGCAACGGGGTCCTGTCCGGGGTCCCAAGCAAAACCCTGGACAGGCTCCAGTATGTTCAAAATTCAGCTGCCAGGGTTCTAACCCGCACCAAACCCTGGCAGCACATCACCCCCATCCTCATCCACCTCCACTGGCTCCCCATCAAATCCCGCATCACCTATAAAACCCTCCTGCTCACCTACAAATCCCTTCACGCCCTGGCACCCCAGTACCTCACTGACCTCCTCCACCCCTACACTCAGTCACGGTCCCTGCGATCCACGGACACTGGTCAGCTCTCCATCCCCCGAACCAGACTACGGACGTTCGGTGACAGAGCTTTCAGTGTGGCAGCTCCCACCATCTGGAACTCCCTCCCCGCAGAACTCCGCACCGCCCCAACTCTGGACTCATTTAAAAAACTGCTCAAAACCCACCTCTTCAACCTGGCCTTCAACCCCTAACTTTCTCACTTTATATGTATATGTTGTGTCTGTCCACTATGTTTGTCAATTTGTTATCTCCCCCCCCCCCCCCTTATGTAAAGCGACCTTGGGTCCTCTGAAAGGCACTATATAAAACGAAGTTATTATTATTATTATTATATCTTTGTCATCATTACACTTGTCGTTGTCATTACACTCTGTTTGCAGGTAATACATTCTCTGGTACACCTCTATGTTAAATCGCGTACCGTTGGGCTCTACAAGAAAATGTTTACCTTCAATGAAGAACACTCTGGCACCTTTCGCAGTAGCAGCTATTACAGAGAATAGTCCTTGTGGGAACGATGGTACGTAGAGAGCGTTCTTTAACGTCACTGTACGCCGGCGCCCCCCGCTGTTCGTGAGGCATACCTGTGCGTCTCCTCTCTCTTTCGCCAACCCGTAGGTGCGCTTCCCGTCTGCCAGCTCCATGCTGTGTCTCTCCGGGCGGAAAGTGTTGTCAAAGTTTTTGAACCGACTCCTGTCATTGATGACGTGGGACAACGCACCTGTGTCCACGATCAGTCCCTTCCTTTGGGCCTGCTGCAGCTGCGTTGGCCTGGTGACGTACGCTGTCTGCGCCCTGGGGATGAAGCCCTCTCATCCCGCTACTCTCCGGGCATCGCCTCGATTCGTCTCCCGCCGACCATTGCCACCATCTTGTCCATGCACGTATCGCGCGCCCTGGTCGCGTTTCTTCATGCACGCTCTGTCTGTGTGCCTCGTGGATCTGCAGAAGCCACACCAGACAGTCCTTGTGCAGTTACCTCTCCGATGGCCTTTCTCTCCGCATCGCCAACACGCCAGCTCCGTCGTGGGCCTGGTCTTCTCTGTTGGCGTCGCTCGGGCCTTCAGCACCCTCTCTCCCGCCTTCGCGGCGGCTGGGTGGGTATCTTCTGAGGCCTCGAAGTTTATTAACTTGGCCTTGAACTGTCCCAGCGTTTTGTCCGCTGAACCGTGTGTTACCAGGAGTGTGAACGGTTTGTACAGCTCCGGTAGTCCTCTCATCACCATCGCCATCATTAGCCCATCGCTTGGTGCTTCTCCTGCATTCCTCAATGGCGTCGTGATCTGCTCCGCTGTGGTGACGTATTCGGTCACAGTCTCTGTGTGCCCCTTCTTCAGGGCTGTTAGTGCTATGTAGAGGGCCACGACTCGGGGTCTTCCTTGCCCGATGTAATGCTCTCTCAACACCCCCAGGCTTTCTCTGCCTTTGTCTTTAGTGTCGCGGAATATCAGCCCCAAGCTTGTGTCATCGAGCAGTGGTGCTAACTCACAGTACGCGTCTGCGTTACGCTGGTCGTCCAGGGCTTGCTCTTCCGCCGTCAGTGGTCCCGTGGGGGCTGTCAAGATCATCGCCTTCAGTCCCGCACCATGCATGCAGCATAACATGCGCTCTTCCCAGAGCTCGTAGTCCTCTGCCTTTCCATTAAATGAGGGCCATTTGCTCCTTCCCTTGGTCGCCACGAGTTCTAAGACAGGGTTCTCCCCCTTGCCTCCGTTGGGCTCAGCAGGCTCCGTCTCCCCCGGTGCCGCCTCCCCGGGGATCTGCGCGCTGCTCTCCGGGCGGGTCCGCTTGCGCTCCAGCAGCCCGTCGGTGGGGTCGGTGGCCCGCTTCCTCTTGACGGGCAGGATCATCGTGTTGGATTCCATGTTGCTCTTTGATGGTGGGCGTAGCTTTAGCTCCTGTTGGCCTAGCATCTAGCCACACGGTACTCCCGGTGCTAACCTAGCCTATACTTTAGCTAAACTTGCTACCCTTATTATTTCGCCCCGGCGTGATCTGGGCCCATAACCTGTTGACAGAATCTGGCTATGGGGCGAAAATAATGTGGTCAAGAGGCATGGTTTCTATCTTTAGCCTTTGGCGTGGTTTATTCATTTCACATGGTAGGGCAGCAGCACATGAGTCCTCCTCTCCGTGAGAGGTAGGTGGGGAAGAAGAGATAGAGGGGGAGGAGACATCTCTTTTTATACTCGCCACCTGGTGGTATCATGAATGAATCCGCCTAGACCGCCCTCTATTGGAAACATTTATATATGCAGTTAGACAGTTACTAGCAATCCTACATAGAACCTCTAACTTTAACACCGAGCCAGATTTCACACCTCCACTGCCTCCCACAGTGTATCACTGGGGAGACTTTTTCATCTTAAATTTGTATTCGTCCCAAACACCCCAGCTCCATCCGATTCCTTCGCTTTTTTCACTCTTTACTTATCATGCATTGCAACACTAATATATGGGCAGTACCCCAAGTCAGACTGCCCATATACAAATAATAATAATAATAATAATTTAGGACCTGCTCCGAGGTCACCATTTGGCACACATGCGAACCATGCATACAATGCGTATCTGCGATTAACCCATCCCGTCGTCCTTCCCCCCCAAGGGCAGCCGGGAGCAGACAGGCGCCACGTGAGCCGCGCCAGGGGACCAATCCAAGTGCTCCTGTCCGTCTTCGTCAAGGACGCCACAGCGTTAGCGATCTTGTTGTTGTGCATGTTTTTCCATTGGGTTTATCTTATCGGGGGGGGAAACCCTTGCGAGCACGGGGAGAACATGCAAACTCCACACAGAAAGGCCTGGGAGATACCCCACCTGGGTAACTGGCATCATGGAAACCTGGTCCCCAAGCGGGATTCGAACCCTGGACCTTCTTGCTGTGAGGCGACAGTGTTAACCACTACACCACCGTGCCGCTTATCTTGGGGGTCTGAGGGCAGTAGCCCCCGACCCCCTGCCTGGGGGCGCAATTCAGTTATGTACCCTCCCTTTGTTCACTTTGAGAGCCAGCCACCAGCCCCCGAAATATAACACCTGAGTGCTAGTTCTATAGTGGCAGAGGAGCAGCAGACCAGCAGCAGAATAGGTTCGATTTTTCAGTGCTGCATCTGTATGTGAAATTGTAACTGTGCTGTTGCTTATCTTGGCCAGGACGCTCTTGTAAAGATTTTTAATCTTAATGAGACTTTTTCTGGTTAAATAAAGGTTAAATAAATAAAAAAATATACAATAATGTATTCTAATTTAGTGTACAGTATATATATATTCTATGTTCATTGTACATAGACTCTATGTACTCTTTAACACTGAGAATGTTAAATAACATCACTAGCCTGCACATGTACATCTACACGACTCGAAGTATTGAACCCAATGTGCGGATAATGAGAATTGGCAGACAGATCTTGTTTAAACCCAGTTTGGGTATATTTAATAATAAGAGAATAGTCAGGTATTCAGGCAGGGGTCGATACACGGGGGGAGTACTTGTACAGTCCAGGGTTGTGCACGGGACAAGAGAGTCAGACAGGCAGGAGTCGATACACGGGTACGGGATAGTCAACCAGGTAGGGATCAAAACTGGTGCGGGTCCTCATACGTTCCGGGAAAGGGCAAGGAGAGGCAGGCAGGGGTCAGAGCACGTCTTATCGAGAGCCAGAGAACAGGATGAAGAGCCAGGTAGGATGGAAATACGAAGTTACAATCTGGCAGCCTCATTACATCTGGGGCGGGTGTCACCGGTCTTATTTTGTCATGCCCTGAGTGGGAGTCGAACCCGGGTCGGCCACACCGCAGGCGCTATTACAGACCGCTATACCAAGAGGTGAATTCACTTCTTGGTAACGTGTCTGGATGCCTTTTAAGGGGGAGTGAGTTTACTTGCAGTACCGCTACGTGCCACAGTCACTTCACAACACTTGAAGTCCATCGTGACTGTGGATATACTCGCGGTACCTCCGTTACACAGGGTTATATCACTGACGTAATTGGCCCACAACAACGACAATCAGCTGCTCCACTGACAGCAGCACACCTGCACTCCTGACTTAACGAGAGAGCAAGAGAGAGAGGGGGGGAGAGAGAGAGAGAGAGAGAAGCCATGGTCAATTTATATAGTGCTTTTATCCAAAGCACTTTACAATTTTGTTCCTAATATTCACCCATTTACCCATTCACATACTGACGGCAGAGGCAACCATGCAAGGTGCCTACCTGCTCATGGGGAGCAATTAGGGGTTGCTCAAGGACACTTCGACACGCTGCCCCCAGGAGGAGCAGGAATCAAACCGGGAAACTTCTGATTACCAGACGACTATATATGTTATACCTCCTGAGCCACTGTCACCCTCATGAAAAACACATCTGGGTTCAAAAGGTATTCTCAATGTGTGTTTTAAACAGTTGGGAGTTTGAGGTCTATCCCATTAGGGCATACATTGAGTACTTCAAATGAAGAACCATATAATTCTGTTTTAAGTTTTTAGAGCATCAATGAGTTGAAATGGTCTGGACTGACCTTTCTTCTTCATCTGTGATGGGTTCTGTATCAGGTAGCAATACATCTCGGTTGAGATGAGTGCTGTGTTCATTCATCATTAAAGGCAGTAGAGGTTGAGTACTATGATATATTACATTCACACTCCCGAGTGATTTGGATTGACTACAACTGCGAATACATGGGCTGTCCAAAGATAATTCAAAACAGAGTTATATGGTTCTTCAGTGCAAGGTGCAGTGCAGTGTAAATTACAGAAAAGCATGCTAACCTGACCTCTCACATAGTCTCAAATTTTTTTGTCTTCATGTGGCAAACTAACACCACACCTCTCCAGGTTCAAACTAATACTAAGGATTATTTGCATTATTATCTGACCCAGGTCTACTATTTTACATGGACAACCAGTGGTGGAAGAAGTACACAGTTCCTTTACTTACGTAAGTAAAAGTATAAATACCCAGATACAATAGTACTATGGTAAAGGTAAAAGTCCTCCATTCAAAATTCTACTTAAGTAAAAGTAGAGAAGTATTCAATATTGAATGTACTTAAGTATCTAAAGTAAAAGTATGCATTCTACGTGCTGTTTGTGTATTCCAGTGCTTGGGAGCATTCAAGCCTCAAACCATTGACCTCTAAAGCTCAATGGTCATGCCTAGTTCACTCAGATCTCTCACTTCTTACCGGTTATTTAAGATATCTTTATTTACTCATCTACAGACTACTTGCACTTGTTACTGATTTACTGTGTTAGGGTTATATTTACAGATCAAACTATAATTTAGTATGTACTACATTTATATGGGAACATATATATATATATGTTGCCGATCCTCTTGGGAGGAATCAGTGTGGACTGTGGGGGTGAGCTTGGGAGAGCGTCTGTCAGTGTATAAGTGTACTTTGTTAGGGGCGGCTAGGTGGTGTAGTGGGCAAGGCGCTCACCACCAACGCTGGAGACGCTGGGTTCGAGCCCAGCTCTCGGCGTTGCTACCAGCTTGGCTGGTCGCTCATACTAACACAATTGGCAGTGTTAGGGGTGGGAAAGCTGGTGGTGAGTCCTGGTCGTTGTAAAAAAATAAAAATAAAAATCCTACAGTTTGGTCGGGGCGCCTGCTCAGCGAGGGAAGGATCTGGAGGGAGGTAGTGTGACCTTCCACACGTTACACTCTCCCAGTGAGAGTCTGCGCTGCCAGGCTGGCTGCCGGCTGGTTGCACATGTGTCGGAGGATAGCATGTGATAGTCTCCGGCCTCCCGGACCAACAGTAGGGGGGGTGCGCATTTTACGCAACAACCAGGAAGGGGGTTGGGAATTGGCATAACGACTAACAGTGGGATGGGAGAAAAATCGGAAAAAGATATATATTTTAACTTTGTTGTCCTGTGTTTTTGTTTTGTTTAGTTATGTATTGTATTGTATGTTTTGTATCTTATGTTAAAACCCTTTCTCTGCCACGCTTATGTACATCCTTATACCATCCTCTGCCAGCTCTATTTGTCTATGGAGAAGTTCCTCTTCTTTGCAGGGCTATAACTTTTTAAATTGTATTGCTTAATTGACATTACTATGGCCCATTCAACGTCAATTATCTATCGTTTAGGATGTAGCAACGTTCTACTTTTTCATTCACATATTCATACTAAAATACGGTCTAAAGTATAAATATGTTTTTATCGTATTCTGCAGCATTCTGCAGAACGTGATTTATAGCCCTAAATGCATTATATTGATGATCAAATACAGTTTGATAGCGATCGGCGCCAGATAAAAAAATTCAAATGTACGTGCTTCTAGAAGTTACTACTCATCATCTGATGTTGACCGGATGGGGGGGGGGGGTCGTTTATAATTCCGTGGCCAACGTTAGATGATTCATCTAGTGTGGGTGATATGATCATCAGAGCAGTTTGTATCGAACACTGTAATAATAAACGCTGAAACTTACCCCAGTCTCCTCGGGCCGTTGGGCGATGAGCGTGGAGCAAAAAGATTGCTATTATGGGATGTTGAAATATGCGATCCATTTCCAGGTTGTATAATAGTATATACGTCCAAATCATGTTGTTTATCGAGTTATTGACAACGGATCGCTATCCATTGTGTCGAGCTCGAGTCCCGGAAGCTATAGCGAGTGGTCGGACCGAATATGGATGAGCACCAGTTCCTGCTGCTCATTTCCTGTTTGGGCGATCCGCCGATCGGCCACCAGATGGCGCTCTTGAACCGTTGGAGAGTTGAGAGGAGATCAACAGGGGATCTCAAGACTCCGCCGGTGAAATATGATTGCCATCACAGATTTTTGAAATATTGATCTCAATGACGTGTTACGGCGTCATTGGCAGATTACGCATGGCGGAGATTGACGTGTTAACTCGTCCTTGGCATATCTCAAGGGGTTTATCCTTCAAAAAATTTCAAATATGTTAAAGTGGTACAGTATGTGGTCTGATTACGTCCTCTTGAAGTTGGCAGGCTTCAGATAATTTTTTTTTTTAAACATTATCTTCATACATTTTTGCCATGTTTTAGTAGGAGTAAAAAGTACAAGATTTACTTAGAAATGTAGTGGAGTAAAAGTACAAAGTTCCCTAAAATGAAAACACCCAAGTAAAGTACAAGTACCTCAAAATGTACAATACTTCCCACCACTGTGGACAACCCTTGTTTGTCAAGACCAGTGATGCCGGTAACGCGTTACTAAGTAACGCGTTATTGTAATCTGATTACTTTTCCCCGAAAATAGTAATCTAACGCGTTAATCTTTAAAAGCCAGTAATCTGATTGCAGTCACTTGTCCAAGTGGCTGTGCGTTACTATTTCGTTACTATCTCATCATAAATTCATAATGCAGGCGGAATGCAGTATTTTATTTAGTTTTCAACAGTCAAAAATACATTTTTGAGCTGTTTTCTTTATTTGGGAGTGACGTGGTGTGGCAGTGAAAGGGTTACACAAGAATGTGTCCCGCGGCGTGACTGGACTCTCTGTCTGTGAGTGACTCTGCTTTGGCCCAATCACATTCCCCATCCACAGTCTGCGAATCAGAGGCAGAGTAGGGCGGGTCTTCACAGCACGTCATGTGACATATGCGCCAATCGTGTGACAGCAGGGCTCCGTTGCATTCGTCTGAGAATTCCACCCCAAAACGCTTACAGGAAGAAAAAACGCGGCTTATTATTATTACTGAGGCGCGCGGCTTATTATATTATTAAAACAGCTACTTGTGGGCACTGGGCACTCATAAAAACACCGTGGTCTACAAGTTGTTTAGCGAGAGGATGGTGGTAATGTGCTTCAATAGAACAATGGATCAATGCCATGTCAAAACTCGGCTCCGCTGATCTGAAGGGCTCCGCAGTACACACACAGACACACACACGCGCGCGAGCGCACACACGGGATCGCAGCAGCCACACACACATTTCCACTGTCCAATAGACAAGCGCCCTTTTCGACCGCGTGACATTGTTCAGAAGGTCTCGGTCCGCCTCTGTGTGAAAGCAGGCGAACAAAATGAAGAATGCAACAATGTTGCAACTTCACCCCCAGAACCGCACCGAGTCCACCAAAACTATATGTGAAAGCGACCTAAACGTAAATACTGTCTACCGCTAAAAACAGCACATCCAATTGCATTGAAAGCATCTGGAATCACAACACTACAACGCTTCGACTAGGTACAGGAGGACTCGGAGGCCAGCCAAACAGCAAAAGAGAGAGATTGTTTCTTTCCCTATTGATTAATGTATATTTGATGGTGGCAGAGCAAAAGCTCTTATTTGCCAGATTTACAGTTAATTTACATGTTAAAGAGAGACTGATTGTATGTTTATAGAGAGACATTTATAAAAACAATTTAATAGTTACAGTTGATATAATTGAATAGTTCAGCCTGCATTTGTTAGATGTGAATGGATACACTGGTTTTGTAAAACCACTGGCTGGCTGCTCTAATGCTGTGAGCATCATAGACTGTTGCTTTACCATACTTGATGGTACAGAAGCTGAAGCACTAGTTTAACAATTTACGTTATGTGCAGAGAAACGAGTTAAAAACAATTTATGCACTTTCAATAAAGCGTTTTAAAAAAACTGTTGGGGGAACGACGACGACTTCGTAACCTAGTTACTTTCAAAGTAACTAAGTTACTCTGATAATCAAGTAATCAGTAAAGTAACTTGGATTTCTTTTTAAAGGAGTAATCAGTAATCAGTACTTTTACAAGTAATCTGTGGCATCACTGGTCAAGACACACTGAAGAATATAATGCCCCATTATGCTCAGTGTTAAGGAGTGTACGTGTGGATTTGTTTTATCCAAGAAGGTTAAAACAAAGTGTTAGGGGTGATAGGAATAGGATGGTCTTCTCTATTTTCCTTCCTTTGATTAACTTTTTGTATAAGTTGGTTTTCAGTGAGAGAAATAAGGTTAAGTATTGATTTATTGATAACTGAGTGTGTGTGTGTGTGTGTGTGTGTGTGTGTGTGTGTGTGTGTGTGTGTGTGTGTGTGTGTGTGTGTGTGTGTGTGTGTGTGTGTGTGTGTGTGTGTGTGTGTGTGTGTGTGTGTGTGTGTGTGTGTGTGTGTGTGTGTGTGTGTGTGTGCGTGTGCGTATCCGTGTGTGTGTGTGTGTGTGTGTGTGTGTGTGTGTGTGTGTGTGTGTGTGTGTGTGTGTGTGTGTGTGTGTGTGTGTGTGTGTGTGTGTGTGTGCGCGTGTGTGTGTGTGTCTGTCTGTCTGCTGGGGGCCGGAAACTAATGACCTCAATAAGTTCCAGACAGAACGTTGAAGATAGACACTGATGGAGAGGAAATTACGTGGAACCAGTATTGTATTTGTCACCGGACCAACGAAATTATATTAGAAAATAACTTGCTATCGTAGTGACTGGAGGGCCCAGAGACCACCTTGTGGACAGATTCTGGTAAGCTAAGCTATTTCTCTGAAAACCAGTCCTTTTGTTCTGTTTCCTAGTCTTTTCCACAATACTATACTTACATTTTAGAACTAGAACTTGGATTGCTAAACTGAATACCCCTAACCAATACTAATACCCCTTGCCAATACTATTTGACCCAGGTCCGGTGTGAAGCATGTGGCAGTGTGGCACGTTCTGTCGAACTGGCTTCATGGTGGGAGCCTGTCTGTCCCATCAGCCTATTGCTTATTAACAGCGGAGCAGTGCTGCCGTTGCTTCCGCGTTTTCCCTGATTGGCTGCGACACGCCCCGCGGCAGGCGCGGCAACCGCAGAGCGGAGCGGCAGAGCTTGCGGCATTATGTAGCCCTAATCCGCCATGATTTTCATTCGAAGCTCAGCTCACCTGGCAGCGCAGCGGTCCTGCGGTCCTGCGGTCCTGCGGTCCGTTGTTGACAAGTTCGAATCCCATCAAATTTTTTTTTTAACGTGTATTCTTTCGCCGGTTAAGGTTAGGCATGGTTAAGGTTAAGGTTAAGGTTAGGCATTGTTTCGGAGTTGGTTAAGGTTAGAACGGTTAAGTTTAGGCGCTGTTAAGGAGCTGGTTAAGGTTAGCGTTTGTCTTAGAGAATGCCTATTTCCGCACTGCCGCTCTCTCGCGCTGCCGCGGTCACATGGTCAAATTGTCACATTCTTGCACTCCTCCGCTGTTAGAAAGCAACACGCGTCCCATCACAGAACTCCCCTGAGGCAGCAATTAACCCTCAGCCTGTTAGCAACTAATGACTTTCTAATAGCCTCCACAGGGGGCATACCTGTACAGGGAGGTTTAACGGGTACTGTATAAGCTAGACACAGAGGCCCCAACACTCTGCCGATCTCTCTTACCGTCACCTCAGTGTTCTTCTGGATGTCTTCAGTGTGTACAGGGTTATCCTGCGACTCTCCCTGCCGGCATGCTCTGCTGTCATGCTGCTCAGCTCACAGACAGGGACGTGCACAGGACTTTAGAGGGGCAGGTGCTCAAAGGCTGAAAAGGGCACTACACTTGTGTGTATATATTAACCGAGCGCGCGTAACGCGCAAGCACGATTTTTAAGGGCCCTTTTCGGGCGGGGGCCCCCTTTTTATGCTTTTTGGGGGGTTATGGTGATCACATATTGAATATTGAACTATAATAATCAGTGCAGGAGCTCACTTATCCTTGAAAGACACTTTTATCACTGACTTAAAAGGCCCATACATCTCCATAAATGTTTAGGGGGGAGGGAATAAGTGCTTACCCTACAGACCCCAAGAAGTGCTGTATATTCTGTATTGTTTAATATAAATGCATTTTTTATTCCAATCCCAATTTGTATTTGAGATTCCCAAATCCCATCGGACTTGACTTCTTCGTGTCCCTCAATGAGTGAAATACCAGCATTCAACAGCGGTTTCTATCATCATCATCATCATCACCACCCACGCTATGCATAAAATATATAGGTCCGCGGAGAGGCACGCTGAGGAGGCCGTGCAAACTGCAATGGAATATGGGGCATCTCTCTCTGTTTACCTAATATTTTGATTCTATCCTGACATTTTTCAGTTGGAAGGGCAGTCTATATGCTTAACGTCAAAAAAAAAAAAAAAAAAAAAAAAACGTATTAATCTTTTTTTTCAAAAAGGGCACTTTTTTGATGAGGCTCAAAAAGGCAGGTGCTCAGGCACCCCTTGGCCTCTATGTGTGCACGTGCCTGCTCACAGTGGATTCGTTCTTACAATTGTATTGAGTCCCCCCGCCCCTCTACGAATACAGATTGGCAATTGGAGTATCCCCATGCACATTAACCCTCCCACCAACCACTACTAATCAGGTATAGCACAAACCGACACACACACACACACACACACACACACACACACACACACACACACACACACACACACACACACACACACACACACACACACACACACACACACACACACACACACACAGTCACACACACACACACACACACACACACACACACACACACACACACACACACACACACACACACACACACACACACACACACACACACACACACACACACACACACACACACAGTTCAGAATCTGTAGAGCTGCTGAATGGAAATGGAGGAAAACCAAGCTCACAGTCCACTGTGATATATATATATAAGGAAGCCATGACTGCCTATAACAAAGAAATATGAGTGGCAAGAAATAACTATTTTTCTAAGATTATCACAGAGAATGCTGGAAACTCTAGAATATTATTCTCAGCCATCGACCAGCTACTCAACACTGCCCCACCCCTCCTCAGTCATCTGCATCAAAATGTGAATAACAAAAGAACAACTATATAACTATAATAACTATAATAACTTCAATTAGAGCCAGCATTAGTCCCGATATAAACATGGACACCATCAGTAAACCCTGAAAAAAAGTAACCATATTATCTAGTCAACTATATGTGCCTTCTAAAACATTGCGATCATCTACTACTGGTCTATTGAAGGTTCCAAACCACAGCCTAAAGAGAATCGGGGATGCAGCCTTTGCAAACTATGCACCAAAGTTATGGAATACACTACCTATGGACATTAGGGAAGCTAGATATCTTAATATTTTCAAAAATAAGCAAAAAAGTACCTCTTCACTCCGCTGTTGATTGTACTGTAGCACTATTTTACTTTGTCTATTGCTTTTTATTACAGATTCAAAGCTGTCCGGTATTAAACTGTGTGGGTATCAAACAAGAAAGACTGTCAGGCTTTAAAACCCAGGCCTAGAACTGCGCCCTTAGAGAGGGAACTGCGCCCTGAGAGGGAGGTTTGCCCTGAGTTGGAGGTTCGAAGGGTCAAAGTGGGTATCAAACAGGAGGGAAGACTCAGGTTTTAAACTGTGGATACCAAACAGTTTTTTTTTATTGAATACTTTATTTTGACACAATTGTATGACAAACATTTCAAAGACAAACAATAACAGTGTCAACACGCTGGTAAAAAATGGATAAAACACAATAAAGCCAAGGCTTGTTTCCATTGTGGTCCATACATGGAACATAAAAGGCACAAAAACACAAATGGACATCTACAGACACATCCTAAAAATGTGTATAAAAACACCTAACCTGACAACTCATACAGTCAACTAATGTTAAAATAAAATCCGCAAACCCTTAAAAGCAACTCATGATAAAGAGAAATAAAAGCCAATTTATGATAAAAGAGATAAAAAACATATTAAGACCAATTTGAGTTGCTGCTGAGCCATGTTTTTAGGGCGGATTTAAATCCGAGAGGGGAGTTCAGGAGTTTTATGAATGTTGGCAGGGCATTCCACATTACCGTAGCCGAGTAAAAAAATGCTTCTTTCCCCATGCATGTCCTGACTCTCGTCGGGACCAGGTCTGTGGGGCTTCCTCTTGTGGCGTGTTTGTGGACATCTCCTACTTTATTAAAATAATTTACTAGGTACTTGGGGACCGTTTCTTTCAGTACTTTAAAAACCAGTAGCATTTTAAGCTGGTGTACTGTACTCTTTCCTCAACCCTAAGCCATCCCAGACTGCTAAAGTGGGCTGGCGTTAGGTGAGTCCTAAAGTGAAGGTTGTGCAGGAGTCTCACTAGTTTGTTTTGGGAGGTCTGGAGCTTTGTCTTCATTTGTTTGGATATGTTGCTGTACCATGAAGTGCAAGCATAGTCAAAGTGACATTGGATGAGGGCTCCAGCTAGGGTCCTCAGAGCGTTCCTATTTATGAACGAGGAAATTCAAAAATTTTGTTTTTTGATTGACCTTAGTAATCACTTTTTGTGCCATTTTTTCATTAGAAAGTTTGTTATTTAAAATAAAGCCCAGGTAGGTGACCTCATCTTTATCCTCAATAATGTTTTCACCTACTCTAATTTTAAAACCCTGGGATTTCTTTAGGTTGGCGTTTGACCCAAAGAGTATGGCCTCTGTTTTTCCCAGATGTAGAGACAATTTATTGTCACTGAGCCAAGAGCAGATCTTTTTCATTTCACTGCTCAGGACACTTTCCACTTTAGACTTATTCATGTCAGAGACCAGGAGTGCCGAGTCGTCAGCAAACAGGAACAGGTTGCAATCGCATGCCGATTTCATATCATTGATATATATTAAAAACAGTTGAGGCCCAAAAATGCTTCCCTGGGGGACCCCACATGTCACTGGAAGGGACGAGGACAAGGTGCCATTGATGTCTACCACCTGTTCTCTTCCCTCCAGGTAGGACTTGACCCATTTGGCTGACTTGCTATCAAAGCCTATCGCTCTAAATTTTTCTAGTAGGATGGAGTGGTTGACTGTGTCAAACGCCTTTTGCAGGTCCAACATAACCATCCCGCAGTAGTTCCCCTTGTCCATCTCACGTTTTATATAATCGGTCAGGTACAGTAAACAGGTGTCAGTGGAGTGTGATTTTCTGAAACCTGATTGGAACTGGTACAGCAGTCTATGTTCAGTCAGGTAGTTGTATATCTGCTCATATACCAGCCTCTCAATTACCTTTGATATGGAACAAAGGATAGAAACGGGGCGGTAGTTACCTGGATCCAGTTTGCTTCCTTTTTTAAATAGAGGGGTTACCATAGCAAGCTTGAGTTCTTGTGGGATGTGACCCTGGTTGATGGAGAGGTTGGTGATATGGGCTACAATGGAAGCTATGACAGAGAATGTAAAGATGACTTTAAACTGTTAAACAGTAATCCAGAACTATTTTATTGCACTGTGAAGGAAACTGGTGTTTTTGGGTGTTTTTCAATGTATGTGATGTATAGATTGGGGGGAGATGAGAGCATCTAAAGGGGGCTGGGTCAGCGAGATCGAAATGTGCTTGGCTTGCCTTAGCAGAGGGTGGTGGAAGAGGTGGTTCAGAGCGAGCAGGAGTCACTGAATAGCAGCACACTGACCGAGCGGGATGTTGACATTCCGATCTAGGACACAACAAGCTGATACAGCGGCAGGAGACACAGGAGCAGAGCGATGGGGTTTTTGACAGTAATGAAACGTTTTGATGTGTGTAAAGGTTAAAGCTGTTGTCATGACAGCGCGTCGCATGACAACCAGAAGAGGGGCGGGCCGTCGTTGCTATGACGAAGATCCTATAAAGCTGACAGTGGTTCCGGGTGTAAGCCAGACCAAGAGCGACTAAGGGCAGACTACAATCTGACTAGGACTGAGATCACACAGAAGAGACTCTCTCCTCTCATCACAGAGAGGGGGGGGGGGGGGGGGGGGGGGGGGGAGGATGCCACATCATCATTAGCTTCGGCTAACACGAGGATGGTCTTGGCTAACGACCAGGCCTGACCACTATTGGACTGAATAGCAGAAGGACGATAGACTGAACACACCGAAAGATCTTTAGAATAGATCTTACAAGGACAATACGAATCGGTTCCCATTAGAATAGATCTTACAAGGACAATACGAATCGGTTCCCATCTGATTATGAGGTCTCTGTTTATGAAAATAAACAACGCTTCTCCTTGTAAGGTATTACGCTGTGTCGAGTGTCGAATTCTTACGAAGGTGGAGAATTATTATGGTGGCGGATCGCACTAACGGGGAGAGATAAGGATTGTACAGTCAGTATATGAGACGTCAGGATCATTAAAATTACACAACGCAGAGGGATTGGATGGAGAGATGATAACACAAGAAGACGTGATACTGGCAGATTGATCAGAATCACTGTAAAAACTGATTTTATATGTCTGCACTTTATGTGCTCATTTCATGTCTATTCTAAAGTACTACTTATTGCACTGCACTATTGCACTATCTTACTCTTTTTATTATTGTCTGCACTTTATGTGCTCATTTTATGCCTGTCTTTTTTCTGTTGTGAAGCACTTTGAGTTGCAGTTTCTGTATGAAAGGTGCTATACAAATGCATTAGATGCATATATTGTGCAGTATACAGTAGTTGCTTTTTTTTTTACTAGAAAAATGGAATCAGTAGAGTGCAGAACTCAGTAGAGTGCACTAGTGCAGACCTCAGTAGAGTGCAGACCTCAGTAGAGTGCAGACCTCTGTAGAGTGCAGACCTCAGTAGACCTCAGTAGAGTGCACACCTCAGTAGAGTGCAGACCTCAGTAGACCTCAGTAGAGTGCACACCTCAGTAGAGTGCAGACCTCAGTAGAGTACAGACCTCAGTAGAGTGCAGACCTCAGTAGAGTGCACACCTCAGTAGAGTGCACACCTCAGTAGAATACAGACTTCAGTAGAGTGCACACCTCAGTAGAATACAGACCTCAGTAGAGTGCACACCTCAGTAGAGTACAGACCTCAGTAGAGTGCAGACCTCAGTAGAGTGCACACCTCAGTAGAGTGCACACCTCAGTAGAATACAGACTTCAGTAGAGTGCACACCTCAGTAGAATACAGACCTCAGTAGAGTGCACACCTCAGTAGAGTGCACACCTCAGTAGAATACAGACTTCAGTAGAGTGCACACCTCAGTAGAATACAGACCTCAGTAGAGTGCACACCTCAGTAGAGTGCACACCTCAGTAGAGTGCAGACCTCAGTAGAGTGCACACCTCAGTAGAGTGCACACCTCAGTAGAGTGCACACCTCAGTAGAGTGCAGACCTCAGTAGAGTGCACACCTCAGTAGAGTGCACACCTCAGTAGAGTGCAGACCTCAGTAGAGTGCAGACCTCAGTAGAGTGCACACCTCAGTAGAGTGCACACCTCAGTAGAGTGCACACCTCAGTAGAGTGCAGACCTCAGTAAAGTGCACACCTCAGTAGAGTGCACACCTCAGTAGAGTGCAGACCTCAGTAGAGTGCAGACCTCAGTAGAGTGCAGACCTCAGTAGAGTGCAGACCTCAGACCTCAGTAGAGTGCACACCTCAGTAGAGTGCAGACCTCAGTAGAGTGCAGACCTCAGACCTCAGTAGAGTGCAGACCTCAGTAGAGTGCAGACCTCAGTAGAGTGCAGACCTCAGACCTCAGTAGAGTGCAGACCTCAGTAGAGTGCAGCCCTCAGTAGAGTGCAGACCTCAGTAGAGTGCAGACCTAGGCATTGTCCAGGAAAACAAACCGTTGCTGGCCGGCAGACCAAGACACTGTGGTGTTGGTAATGAAATCCCCGGGGACTCACAATGGCTGCCCATAAACCAGTTCTGAAGAGGACTGAAGATCTTCCTTAGGGGCTGATCGGAGGCCCAGCATGACCCACAGAAGTCTGTTAACCCACCCATTGTCCCAGAGACTGGCCCTGAATGCGGCCTTCATTGACCTATGAAACCTCTAGCACAGTCCATTGGCTTGAGGGTGATAAGTGCAGTGCAGCTTCACCCCGAGACCCTGAGACAGTACGTGCAGAATGGCTACTAGACAATCCACCACCTCCAAAAGTAGCCAAATTCAACCCTAAAACGTAATTCAGATGTTGTCACCACCAAGATATGAGTACATGAAAAAGTCTCTTCCAAAATTGGAAACAGGACAACCATGATCTAGACTAGTATGATTAATTATGTCATCAAGTCACACAGTCTGGACCAGCTTCGTTAACAATGAATAGAGGATCAACTTTGTGGACAATTTCCTGGAGGATTTTCCGGGGCTGTGGATAAATGTTCTGGTTCTGTAAGCACAGCAATTGATATAATGTAAAGCTCAATTATTCTAACCCACAAAATCAGTATCCTATCAATGGAGCAACTCAAGAGTGTCTCTCAGTGATATCACAAATGAATGTCTCTTTTACCTGGATTCTGGATTTGGGTCTGTTCAAAATAGAATGTGAATTCCGTTTTGTGTGGATTTTCCCTTTGAACACAGCCCCATTCTTCTGGATTAGTTCAGGTTCATATGGACTTCCTGGTCCATGCCATTATGCAAGATGTTTCTGTTTCAGGCTTCCATTTTGTTAGTGGTGAGTGTTGAGTTGTGAAGAATTAATGCATAACTATAATCAGACAGTTGGTCCTTTTTGATTGACAATGGCTGACAACCACTAATGTCTATCCATTGTCCACAAGACAGATGGGCAGTTCACATTTTGCTCTGCAATCAACCGATACCCACTCCCTGTGTGCAGCCATATGCAGAGCCGGTTGCAATATGAACAGGAATAAACCAGCCATCAGTCATATAGTTGTTGAGGCAAGGCAGTTGTCTAAAAATATAGAAAATATAAGTTGCATAGACACAAAAGCTACAAATATGCATTCCATACGCTGCTGGCCAGTACAACTACTACTACCATACTGTCTTACCTGAATCACTGACTGTACATATTAATACAACAACTCTGTACATACATCTCATTAGCACTACACCCAGTAGTACTGATTTATATATTTGATACCCAGTTTAATCACCTGTACATTGTATATTACTATTGTACTTTACTGTTTTTGCACTCTGGTTGGATTGTACTGTACTTGTTGTACTGTGCTGTATAATGACAATACATTTGAATCTGACCTAATCTAATCTAAACCATGTATTGCTTCTGCCAAACT
Source organism: Notolepis coatsorum (assembly GCF_963971535.1). Classification (NCBI taxonomy): domain Eukaryota; kingdom Metazoa; phylum Chordata; class Actinopteri; order Aulopiformes; family Paralepididae; genus Notolepis; species Notolepis coatsorum. The sequence goes on along the minus strand of NC_140182.1, from coordinate 93,830,405 downwards.
GCCATGAAATCTAGAGAGTGGATGTTGAATGTTTTCACACTTTGCATAATGGAAGGGTATGAAAACAAGTAATGATGTTAACGCAGCGATCCATCATGGTTACGCAGCCCATTCACAAACCTGCTAATAGTGGGTTCTGTGGCAGCTGTGTTTGTCTTCCAAACCCCATCCCCTCTCTGATCCTCTTTAACCCTTTCACTACCACACTATAGAAGGTTAACCTTCTGTAGTGTGTGTTAACCTTCTGTAGTGTGGTAGAGAAAGGTCAACCTTCTGTAGTGTGGTAGTGAAATGGTTAACCCTTTGCAGTGTGGTAGTGAAAGGGTTAAGCTTCTGTAGTGTGGTAGTGAAAGGTTAACCTTCTGTAGTGTGGTAGTGAAAGGGTTAACCCTTTGTAGTGTGGTAGTGAAAGGGTTAACCTGTAGCGTGGCATTGAAAGGGTTAACGCCCATTTGGTTCACATGAATCCCCACTGCTCCTCCTCCTCTTCCTCTATAACTCTACCTTCCTCTTCCTCCGAGCCTCTCGTTTCCCCATCTCTTAAGTCCCCGCATTCTGCCTCAAGCTTCTCTCCACTCTCCCAGTGTTTCAGGTCCACTCTCCTCTCCTCTCTATCCTTCCCTCTCACGTTGCTTTCTGCCCACTTGTCATCGCCAACTCCTTTTGCATGACTCTCTGGTTTCTCTAGAGTTGAGTCTAGAGACGGCAGCTATATTCTATTCCACATCACATCATCATCATCATCATCATCATCATCATCATCATCATCATCATCATCATCATCATCATCATCATCACCATCATCATCATCAGATGGAAACATAGGTCCACCTGCATAGGGTGGACTTTTTTTCACCACCTGTTTTTTCTTAATCCTTGAAGTGTCTATTTTAAGATTCTGACAGGTAACAGGTTGAAATAATGTCCCATGGGGTTCCCCTTTATTACACCTATCCTGAACCAAAACCTGAAAAAGAAGAAAAAGAAAACACCATAACTTTTGAAGTTAACAACATATAGAGACAAATTAAAACATTTCCCCAAACAATATTGACCCAAGGAATTCAGTAAAATTGTTATTTATAAGATTCAAACACATCTTGATTCTATTTCAGGACAATAAAATGCAAAAAAAGCTAAAAATGTCTCTATTTTCCCACTTTACTAAAATGTAGTCCATCGGACGAGATCAATTTGAGGTTAATATTGGAAATACAATGTTAGTAAAGATTGTCTCCATGCTGTTATGCCCTAAATATTGTAGATTTTGTGTAAACCAGGCCAAAAGTGGAAAACGAATGTGAAAGGACTAATTCGTCCTACATAGACAAAAATTAACACATTTTCCTATACAATTTGAAATCCAGTGAAATATGTTTTGTTAAGGTTCAAACAAAGTACTATTACAGTACATATTTTCTGTTGGCACAACATTCAAACCTAAACTACTAATCGTCATCATGATCATCATCGCCAAAGAGATTGTCAAAGTCTTATCTCTCCAATCTCCATCTCTTCCTCCTCATCACACTCGTACTCTCCATCCTCCTCATCCATGTTACGTTTTGCATAATCTGCCTCCTTATTAAGAGCTTCTGATTTCGATTTTGATTTTATCGGATACCCATTAGCTGGTGCCATAGCAACCAGCTAGTCTTCCTGGGGTCCACACAAACAAAACATACAAAAACAATTATTATTGCAAAACAAAATTATTAAAAGTCAGTACTCGAATCCAGCTGTGGTGCTTCCAGATTGGCCGACCGTCCATACTAACACAATTGGCAGTGTTAGCGGGTGGGAAACCCGGCGAGGGTGGGTCCTGGTCGTTGTAAACAGCGACTCCTACAGTTCGGTCGGGGCGCCTGCACAGCAAGGGAAGGATCATGTGGTGGTACATGACTGAGAGGGGGCTGTGGTACATGACTGAGAGGGGGCTGTAGTACATGACTGAGAGGGGGCTGCGGTACATGACTGAGAGGGGGCTGTGGTACATGACTGAGAGGGGGCTGTAGTACATGACTGAGAGGGGGCTGCGGTACATGACTGAGAGGGGGCTGTGGTACATGACTGAGAGGGGGGCTGGTACATGACTGAGAGGGGGGCTGGTACATGACTGAGAGGGGGCTGTAGTACATGACTGAGAGGGGGCTGCGGTACATGACTGAGAGGGGGCTGTGGTACATGACTGAGAGGGGGGCTGGTACATGACTGAGAGGGGGGCTGGTACATGACTGAGAGGGGGCTGCGGTACATGACTGAGAGGGGGCTGTGGTACATGACTGAGAGGGGGCTGTAGTACATGACTGAGAGGGGGCTGCGGTACATGACTGAGAGGGGGCTGTAGTACATGACTGAGAGGGGGCTGTGGTACATGACTGAGAGGGGGCTGTGGTACATGACTGAGAGGGGGCTGTAGTACATGACTGAGAGGGGGCTGCGGTACATGACTGAGAGGGGGCTGTGGTACATGACTGAGAGGGGGGCTGGTACATGACTGAGAGGGGGGCTGGTACATGACTGAGAGGGGGCTGCGGTACATGACTGAGAGGGGGCTGCGGTACATGACTGAGAGGGGGCTGTCGTACATGACTGAGAGGGGGCTGTAGTACATGACTGAGAGGGGGCTGCGGTACATGATTGAGAGGGGGCTGCAGTACATGACTGAGAGGGGGCTGCGGTACATGACTGAGAGGGGGCTGTGGTACATGACTGAGAGGGGGCTGTGGTACATGACTGAGAGGGGGCTGGTACATGACTGAGAGGGGGGCTGGTACATGACTGAGATGGGGCTGGTACATGACTGAGAGGGGGCTGGTATACAGGACTGAGAAGGGGCTGGCTGGTACATGACTGAGAGGGGGCTGGTACATGACTGAGAGGGGGCTGTGGTACATGACTGAGAGGGGGGCTGGTACATGACTGAGAGGGGGCTGGTATACAGGACTGAGAGGGGGCTGGCTGGTACAGTACATGACTGAAAGGGGGCTGGTACATGACTGAGAGGAGGCTGGGTACATTCCAGAAGGCTTTCAGTCAGCTTGGTGCATTGTGGCTGGTGACAGATGAGCTCCAACAGGATATGGAATCCTTCACTTGCATTATGTATGGCCATGGTCAGTTGATGCTGTGCGGGCCAAGATGCTGCAGAAAATGGTGGGTCTTGAAGTCCTGGATGCAAAATCCAAAGTAGACCTTGAACGCCTGCCTCCTCCCAAGGTCTGTCTCATCCCACATGTACAGTGATGCCTCTTTTCCATTGCATAGTACCTACTCGACTCGACCCTACTCTACTCTACTCGCTTTAGGTACCTGGTACTTCGTTCCTTTTCCACTGCAGGTAGTACTCCGTTTGTCTCCGTGTGGGGAGGTGGGGCCGCTGGCGTACAGCGTGAGAGCTCCGTGAGCATAGCTATGTCCGGGAGGGTTTGGAGCAAGCCAGAGTAAACACAGTTTTCAATCAATCAATAACAACATTAACCAGACTCTCGGTGTGTCTATTCTGCTAACGTTAACGTTACCTCTCGTGTCTATTCTACTAGCATTAACATTACTCTCGTGTCTATTCTACTAACGTTAGCATTAGGTAATAACCGGTGAAAAATGGATGATGATGATTACCTCACGTTGTGTCTATTCTAGTACTAGCATTAACGTTACTAGTACAAACCATCAATAGCGAGTTATATTTATCTGTGCACGCTATGTACGCTAGCCGCAATGCTAACGGTAAAAACGCAATCACATAAGATAACAAATCAGCGATCTTTTTGTGAGAGTAAACTCTCCGCTCGGTGGTAAATTGTGTTGATGTTGGTTTTGTTTCATCAATAAATGAGGCAGAATACACAGTGAATGTATCCTTTTTTGTTTATTGCACTTGTTCCTACTCCAAACAAATAATGAAATCCTACGCAAGGCATTAAAGATGGCGGGTTTCTGTTTTTGTGCAGATGCTCCAACGTGTGACGCTTCTCTCTTCTGACCAATCAGTGGTCTGCAGTGTTTCATGTCACTTGTTTTTTTTAAACTTAAGTTTTTATTTTCATTTTTTTCAACAACATACATAGACAGTACATTTCAGCATACAAAATTATAAAGACTCATCAACAAGAAATAAAAATAAAACAGATATACAAAAATGAGAAAAGAAAAAGTGTGGCATGGGTCCTTCGGTCCATTCTATATTTGCATCCTTTATTTACATTTTTCATAATTTCCTTGTATCCTTTTCAATCCCCTCGTTCCTTCCCCTCCTATATTCTTCCCACTTTTCCCATTTCAATTCAAACTTCTCTTCTTGCAGCCTCAGCAGATGTGTGATTCTCTCCATTTCCTGTATCCCCTCTACTATCTCTATCCATTGTTCCTTCGTTGGCACTTCTACCCTGTACCACAGTTTAGTTAAAGCTTTTTTGGCTGCCACTATTAGTATCTTAATCAAGTATTTGTCTTCCCCTTGAATTCCTTCCTGTGATAGGTTCCCCAGATACAACACTTGGCCTTCCTGGGGTATTTCGTATCCTATTATTCCATTTATTATCTCTCCTATCTCTTCCCAGTAGTGCCTTATTTGCGGACATCTCCAGAATATGTGTGTGTGTTTCGCTATTTCTTGTCCACACTCCCTCCAACATGGTTTCTTTGCTGGTGTGTAATTGCCCTGTATTTCTGGTGTTATAAAGAATCGAATTATGTTTTTCCACGCAAACTCCCTCCATATCCTTGATCCTGTGGTTGATTGTTGTGTCTTACATGTGTTATACCATTCCTCCTCTGTTATCTCTATTTTTTTTTATCTTTTCCCCCCTCCATTTTCCTCCGATTTTCTCCCATCCCAATGTTAGTCATATGCCAATTCCCAGTCCTTCCTGGTCGCTGCGCACTTACCCCCCACAGTCAGATCATCTGGGAGAGTGGAGGCTACCACGTGCTTCCTCCGACACACGTCCAGCCAATCACCGCTTCTTTTCACCTGGCAGCGCGGATTCTCATCGAGAGGGCGTAGCGTGTGGGAGGATCACACTATCCCCCTCAAGTCCTATCCGCGCTTAGCAGGCGCCCCGACCGAACTGTAGGAGTCGCTGTTTACAACGACCCGGACCCACCCCGCCAGCTTCTCCCACCCTCTAATACAGCCAATTGTATTAGTGCAGACGGCCAGCCAAGCTGGTGACAACCCCGGAGCTGTGAGCTGGATTCGAACAGGCGAATCCAGCTCACAGCTCCGGGGTTGGTGACGATGTTATCTCTATTTCTAACTCTTTCTCCCACTTTTCTTTTATATACAATGTTGTATTTCCCTTACTGTCCATTATTGCCTGATATAGTGCTGATATCACCCTTCCCTTCCTTCCTTCGTATGATTTTACCATTATCTGAATTACCCCATTCTGTTCTTTGTCTCTGTCTTGCTTTATTTCCTTGTTATAGTAGTCTCTAATCTGTAAATATCTAAAGTGGTCCCTATTCTCTAGTCCGAATCTTTCTTAAAATGTTTGTAGAGTCTGCATCTCCCCTCCTTCTATCATTGTACATATTGCTGTTACCCCCCCCCCCCCCCCCGTTCCCATCTTTTGAACCCATGGTCTTCTATCCCTGGTTTGAATTTGTTGTCGTGTGTTATCCATCTCAGTATCTTGGATTATTTTTCTAGCTTGTATTTCTTTACTATTGTGTTCCATATGTTTATAGTGAATTTGGTAATTGGGTCTAGTAGTTGTTCCTGTCTTCTGAACAGCTCCCTATCTCCTATCAGTGCCTGCACTTTGAATCCCTCTCTTTTGGTTTCTATATCTTTACATTTGGCTTCATAATTCACATTGCACCAGCATGCTACTGTTCTAAGCTGTGCTGCATAGTAATAGCTTTCTAAACTGGGTACTGCCATTCCTTCTTTTTAACAGCTTAAAAAACAAATTGGATGAAATCAAACAAATATTCATAAATGGTAAGGCAAACATACTGTGCTTCTCAGAAACTAAGCTCGACGATTCTGTAAAAGATCCAGAGATAGAGATTGAGAACTACTCAATAATCAGGAATGATAGGAACAAACATGGAGGTGGTGTCTGTATGTACATACACAAGGACACCAAATTCATCAACAGAAATGACCTGAATCATAAATCAATTGAAACTGTATGGGTGGAAATCCTATTCGAAAGGGCGAAATCCCTACTGGTTGGCACAGTCTACAGGCCGCCAGATCATAGTGGCTTTTATGATACACTGGATGGGTGTTTAGCTGGAGTTGAGGATGTAGACAAAATTCTTATTGGAGACTGGAACACGGATATGCAACGAAAAGATGCACCCGTCTTCAAGGCCTTCAGTAGGTTTTGTGATCTGCATGGCCTCAGCCAGCTAATCACCCAACCCACACGTGTATGTGAATCAACTCAGACTACCATTGACCTCATTCTGACCTCCGACAAGTCCAAGATCTCAAATAAAGGGGTTATAGCATGTGGGTTAAGTGATCATTATATGATATTCTGTACCCGAAAAAAACTAAAACAAAAGGCTGGCTGCCACAAAACAGTCACATCTAGAGACCTCAAAACCTACTCTAGCGAGGCCTTCAACCTTGAACTGGAGAGTCTGGACTGGTCAGATGAACTCAATGGTACACTGGTTGACGAAACATGGCTTGGTTTCAAAACCAAATTCTCAGCAATACTAAACGACATGGCCCCCCTAAGAACCACCAGGGTAAAAAATCGCGCTGAGCCGTGGATGCACTCCGAAATACTGGCCGCTATGAAAACCAGAGACAAAAAATGCTCTGAGTTTCGTAAAAGTCAGTCAAAGCTTACTAAAAGCACGAGCAGTGAACTCCAAGCCCACGTGACTGAACTCAAACTAGAAAGAAACAGACTAAGAAACGACGTAAACTCCATGATCAAAACTGCAAAAAAGAATTTCATCAATGACAAAACTGAGGAAAACAAAAACAAACCACGTGAACTTTGGAAATTACTCAATAATCAACTAGGATGCAGTAAAAAACTTAAAACCAGATTCTCAAACATAAACATAAAAACGGACAACACGCTCATCACAGACAAGCTGGATGTAGCCAATTACTTAAACATTTTCTTCACAAACATAGCCACAACACTGGTAAACAAACTACCCTCCCACTCAGGGCTTTATGGGGTAGAACACATAGTAGCTTACTACAAAAACCTAGGGGTCCGCAAGGACGACTTCAAGCTGGAAATGGTAACAACAGATGAGGTACTCAATAAACAGAGCGCCCTCCAACCTAACAAGGCCACTGGCCATGACAACATCCCCTCCAAATTCCTCAGAGACTCAGCAGCCGCCATCACACCAATCATCACACACATAATAAACCTCTCCATAAAACAGGGACACGTCCCCAAGGACTTCAAAATTGCGAGGGTGACCCCTCTGCACAAAAAGGGCAGCAAATTAGACCCAGGCAACTACCGCCCTGTTTCTATTCTCACCTCCATCTCGAAAGTCATGGAAAAAATAGTCTACGAACAGGTCGAAAAGTACCTAGCGGAAAAAAATTTAATCTACGAATTCCAATCTGGCTTCAGAACATCCCACTCCACTGACACATGCCTTCTCTATTTGAATGACCACATCAAACAAGAGGTGGACGCAGGCAAATACTGCGGCATGGTCATGCTGGACCTACAAAAGGCCTTTGACACGGTCAATCACTCCATTCTGATTGACAAGCTAAAAGCAATTGGTTTTGATAGTCTATCAGTGAGCTGGATGCAATCCTACCTTGAGGGGAGGGAACAGATGGTGGAGGTAAACGGTACCCTATCCCCCCCCCTCACAGTGAGCTGTGGTGTTCCACAAGGAAGCATACTAGGACCGCTACTGTTCCTAATTTATGCAAATTACATGTCGTCAGCTTGTGACTGCAACTTGTTCCTGTTTGCGGACGACTCAGCCCTGCTGGTCTCTGACAAGAACAAGTTACAGGTTAAAAAAACCCTCAGCTCGGAACTAGGCAGAATCTGCATATGGCTCGCTGATAACAAACTATCATTACACATGGGCAAAACAGAGTCCATTCTCTTCGGTTCAAATAACAAACTCAGCAAGACCGACGGCTTCTCAGTTACAGTGGGTGACAATATTGTCACAAGGAAAGATGAAATTACCTACCTGGGTTCCATCCTAGAGGCTAATCTCTCCTGTGACAAAATGGCATCCAATGTAATAAAAAAAGTCAACCACCGAACTCGATTCTTGTACCGGATCTCCTCTCTGGTAAACAAGAACACCCTGAAGACTCTGGCAGGAGCACTCATTCAGGGGTACTACGACTATGCTTGCACCTCATGGTACCAAAGCACCTCAAAGGCGCTAAAAACAAAATTACAAACATCTCAAAACAAACTGGTCAGACTACTGCTTGACCTTACTCCTAGAACCCACCTCACCCCTGCCCACTTTGACAACCTAGGATGGCTTAGAGTAGACGACAGAGTACAACAACTTGCAATGGGCCTGGTCTACAAGATACACTACACGACCAAGGTACCCATGTACATGTCAAAATACTTCCCAAAGGTCAGTGAATACCACGATCACAACACCAGAGGGAGCTCCACAAATCATGTTAAACCCAGATTCGGCTCAAATAAGGGACTAAACACGTTTCGCAATTATGCCACATCAATGTGGAACGCCCTACCCAAAGCTGTAAAGGAATGTGGATCACTACCCACTTTCAAAACCTCTCTCAAGGGACACCTACGGGAGACTGCAATTCAACACTGGCCCCTGTAAATATCCTAACCCAACCCCCTCCAATGTACAGTCATTTACCTAGTATGGTTTTGTCAATAGTTCAATGTACAATTGTGTTTGTTTGTACAGTGTCTCCTCCCCCCCCCCCTCAATGTACAGTGTTACTTGTTTATACAGTGTGCCCCCCGCCCCCCCCCCCCCCCAACCACCTCCAATGTAAATTACCCAGTATGGTTGTCAATATCCCAATGTACCCAACCCCCCCCACACAACCTCCTCCAATGTACAGTTTCTACGTCAAATGTATATACTCCCTTTTCTTGACTCCTTCTGTATCACAAACAGTACTGTATTTGCAAATCTGGTATGTCATAAATGTATAGATGTAGCAGTACTGACTATCTGTATGTCATGTATGTCATATATGTCTATATGAATTGAAAATGGGGGACCCTGATGGAAACAAGACAAACGTCTTTCTCAGGTCTGCATCCCCTTAACAATTGTATGTATTGAGCCGTACTGTATTGTACCCATTCTGCAATCTGTTAAATAAAGTTTTCATTCATTCATTCATTCATTCCTTTTTCCTTTGGTAGTTGTAGAGTCACATATCTGATCCTTGCCCTTTTTCCCCCCCAAATTAATCTTGATATCTGTCTGTCCCATTCCCTTAATTGTTGTTGTGGTATTAATATAGGTAGAGACTGAAATAGGTATAGTAACCTTGGTAATATGTTCATCTTAATGATTTCGATCCTTGAGCTGAAATCTAGGGGCATTACTGTCCATCTTTCTAGGTCTCTCTTGATTTTCTGATTGATCTGTGTATAGTTTGCATCGTATAACCCCTCCATCCCTCTTGTAATGTTCACCCCTAGGTACTTGATCCTGTCCATGTCCCATTTAATTTTGTATTTTTCTTTGATCTCTATCGTTGCCGTGTAGTTCAGTGCTAAAGTCTGTGTCTTCGTCATGTTAAGTCTATATCCTGAGTAGTATCCATATTATGTCAGTAAATCCATCAGTGTCGGAAAGCTTGTGTCTGGTTGTCTCATATACACTGTAACTGAGGGGTACAATTCCCTGACTGTATTGATAAGTATGGTATCATTAAACCACTACCGTCTTATGTACATTACTACTGGCCATACAGTACACAGGTATCTTATGATGAACACTTCCCACAATGACTCGGTTCCACACAAAACTGGATTTAAGTATTTATTAGCAGCAATGATAGTACATAATATACTTTACTTTGGATGCGCTTATAAGGCAAAGGAATGTGCGTAGGCAAATCAATAACGTATGTCCATTCTCATATTACGCAGGAGATAATAATACAACCTGAATCTTAGGAATTATATCTATGGTACTCTGGTAATATAGCGGGAGATACTGGTAGGGTCCCTCCGGTCGTAAGCCAGCAAGGGGAGAGGATTTGTCGGTAGTAGAGTCTGGGTCAACGATGATAAAGAGACTCCAAGTACAGGAGACGGTGCAATAATCTCTTGATCCGCAGACGAATACAGCTGTTCTCCGTAGCATGCAGCTCAGCATGGAAGAAAGCTAGACGGCCTCAGGCTTCTGAGAGGCGGGCTCGACGTGGCTCCTCACAGGGTAAATCCCACACAATTGTGGGTGTAGGCGATTCTCCGCTCCATCAATTACAGGACCAAAAGCAAATATAATCCAGCCGAAAAGGGCTATGCAGTCGTCGGTAGGTTATCCAGTGTACATGATCCACACGGTCCTCATCTAGGGCCCCTCGGGTGAAAGCGCCAGGGTAAGCAGCCCAGCCTGGATAAGCACTCTAGCTGGTACGAGGAAACGTTGGTGATGCTGGTCACTGTAGAACGGTAGCCGCACGATACACTATACACAAATAGACTATTACTGACTTAATAGAATCGGTCGAACTCGACGGTACAGCGTTAAACTCTGATACTTCAGTTATTAATTCGCACGCGGTCTCAATGCTCTATTTGGGGCCAAACAGGCCATACTTCACCGCACGTTGTATCGTGGGTGAGGCTTCAACTTATTGGGTAACTCTACTTCTGTATTCACCTGCGCCGTATTTATACGTTAGGTGAACAAACTAGTACCAGCTTTATTCCTGTCTCATATCCTTGCGCAGAACCGTTCATGTCCAGGCAAGTCCCCGGCGGTGACTTTGAACCAGACCTTGAAGGTATGGCAATGGCGCCTGGTGGACCGCTGTCCAATAGGAGAATGAAATATTATGGTCTGTACTAGGCTAAAGGGATATTCCGTGTATATGTACAAGGAATACACAAGGGATATCAAACGATATACAAATATTATGCAATATATATCAATCAATAAATATATATATTCGGTTTAATCTGATTCTTCGTAACAGCCGCCTCCTAATTAGTCCCACCTAATTAGATAAGCAGAGACAGATTAACCGCACTGTCCACTACTCAATGTCTGTTGGGAGGGTAGGACAGTTGACAAAGTCAGGGGGTCATGGTCGTCATCAATAGTGTCGGGGAGCCTTGGCAACTCTATTAGCCTCGCCACGGGCCGAGTGTATATCCGCCCTTGGACGAGCACTTCTGCTGCTCTGACCTTTCCGTCGGCACCGGTAATCACTTTGCTTACGCGGCCGGCCGGCCACATAGCTCGGGGTAGTGACTGGTCGATAATCATGACGACTGTTCCTTCTGTAAAATTGTCTCTCTCTTTCACCCATTTCTGGCGGGTCTGTAGAGATGGTAGATAGTGGAGTAGGAAACTGTTCCAAAACATGTCAGCCAATACTTGACTGTACCTCCACATTCTTCGGCCGTTCGCTTCTTCAGGCCTGTACACTGTCTGTGGTAGCGCGGGGTCCAGCCGCCCCATCAAGAGAGTGTTGGGGGTGACTGGGTCGACATCTGCTACATCACTTGAGACGTAACCGAGGGGCTTTGAGTTCAATACTCCCTCGATCTCCGTGAGGACTGTCGTTAGGACTTCTTCCGCCACGGTCTGGGCCCCAAGCACGGCGTACAGGGCTGTCTTTATTGAACGTACTTCTCGTTCCCAAGTTCCACCGAAGTGAGGTGCATTCGGGGGATTAAACTGGAAATCAATCTGGTATGGAGCGAGGTGGGTCTTAAGTTCTGGGCCCATAGCTTGGAAGCTCTCTCTCAGCTCTCTTTCTCCGCCTTTGAAGTTTGTCCCGTGATCAGACAATAATATAGATGGTTTCCCTTTCCGCAATGTGAATCTTCGGAAGGCCATAAGGAATGAGTCTGTGCTCATGGTTGGAAGGAGTTCTATGTGCATCGCTCGGGTGGTCATGCATTTAAATACAATACCCCACCGCTTCTCGGTCCCTCTTCCTTTCTTTACATACAGCGGGCCGAAACAGTCCATACCGGTGGAGTGAAAAGGCTTGTCGCCAAGTCGGAGGCGACAGGGGGGTAGGTCAGCCATCCGGGGTATACTGGGCTGTGCTCGCCATTTACGACAGTCTAGACAAGTCCGCTGGAAACGTCGTACTGCTTCTCTCCCTTGCAGTATCCAATAACGACGTCTGATCTCCGCGAAGACTCTCTCTGCCCCGGCGTGATGCACGTCCTCGTCGTATTTCTTTATGATAAGCTCTGTGACCTTGTGTCGGCTGTTTAAGACTATCGGGTACTTGACGTCATCCGGTAAGTCTGGAGCTCTCCTCAGACGACCACCCACTCTGATGAGATTATGGGCGTCGCTCTCGGGGGCTAAGTGGAGCAATCTGCTGTCTGACGGGACGGGCTTTGCTCCCTGTAGACAGTCTAGCTCGTCGGGGAACGAGTCTCTCTGGGCTCGCTGTAGGAGAAGAAGTTCTGCTTCTTCGTAGTTAGCTGCAGTAATGTCAGTAGTGGGCTGAACCTCTGGGTGGTGCCACAGGAATGTATTTAGCTGCGCACTCTCAAGGGTGAGGCAGTCGTCTATGTTGGGGTCTGTGGGGACGAGTGTGTGTGTCAACCCACAGAACATAGATTTCTTGTTCTCTGCCTCCTCTTCACTCGCCTCCCGTGGGGTGGGTGTAGGCCACTCTTCTTCCGGGAGCTTGAGGAACTCTGGCCCGTCACTATATAGATTGTGACGGGTGAGGTCATCCAGGGACATTCCCCGGGTGATGACGTCAGCTGGGTTGTGTTTTGTGTCCACATACCTCCAGCTTGCTGCTTCTGTTAAATCTTGGATCTCTGTGATTCTGACTCCCACGAAGACCTTGTATCTACACGAATCAGACCGGATCCATGTGAGTACGGTCGTGGAGTCTGACCACAAGATTGTTCTTTGCACCGAGATGGTGAGTTCACGTTGGATTAACGTGGCGAGTTGCGCTCCTGCTAGGGCTGCGCAGAGCTCTAGACGCGGGATAGATTGTTGCTTGCGTGGGGCTATTCTTGAGCGAGCCAGGATGAAAGCAGTATGTATTTCTCCTCCCTCCTCTCGGGCACGCAAGTAGGCCACCGAACCGTAGGCTACTTCAGAGGCGTCGCTGAAGACGTGCAGGTCCATCTGGCACGTCTCCGGCCTCACTGTGGGTGGGAAGTAGCTGCGGCGTATGTTGACACATGGGAGTGAGCTGAGTTCTGTCTCCCACTCTCTCCATGTGGAGGCAAGGTGTTCGGGTATGGGGTCGTCCCAGCCCTGGTCCTTGTCCCATAACGCTCTTACAATCATCTTTGCCCTGGTGGTGTAAGGTAGAATACATCCCAACGGGTCATATTGTCTGGCGAGTGTTCTGTATACACTCCGTCTTGTGGTCGGTAGTGCAGTCGACCTTCCCTGCTCCTTGGTCAGGGGTGTGTGTTTATAATGGAGCGAGTCTGTTTTGAAGCACCAGACTAGTCCTAATGTCATTTCTTGGGCTTCTCCTGGGATGGTCGCCATCCAGGTCTCGCTGCTTGCTGCCTTGTCCTCTGGGGAGAGGCTGCGCAATACTTGAGGGTCGCTGCTGGCCCACTGCCGGAGATCAAAGCCGCCTTTGATCAGGGAGGCGCGGAGCTTGAGTAGGAGGGCCTCGGCTTCTTCTGGCGTCGAGACGCTTTGCAGACAGTTGTCCACGTAGAAACTATTTCCTACACTTTGTCGGACCTCTTCATCAGCTGCTGGGTCCTCTGCGACGTGTTTTTGCAGTGCATACGTAGCACAGCATGGGCTGCATGTGGTTCCGAAAGGGAGGACTTCCCATTGATAGATGGCTGGTTGCTCGTCCCCGATCCTCTCTCTCCATAGGAACCGCAGCAGGGGCTTGTCCTCCTCCACTAGTCGCACCTGCAGGAACATCCCTTTGATGTCGCCGCTGATGGCCACCTTGTCTTGGCGGAAACGTAGTAACACGCCTAGTAGAGAGGGGCCGAGTGTTGGGCCGGGCAAGAGCTCTTTATTCAGATTTTGTGATCCGATCTGGTAGCTGCAGTTGAACACAATACGATCCTTGCCGTTGTGGTGGACTTTGTGGTGCGGCACGTACCATGATTCGGTCGTCTGATCGGCCTCTTTAATGTCAATTTTCTTTATGTGTCCCGCTGTGATTAGCTTGTCAATCTCAGCGCGGTACACAGTCTCTTGAGCGGGGTCTCTGGCTAGGCGCCGCTCTGTGTTCAATAGATACCGCTCCGTCGCTTCTTTTGGGGCGTGGAAGGTAGGCATACCCTCTCGCCTCAGGAGTGGAGTTGCGTATCTCATCACTCCGTTGACTTTGACTCTCTTTGTCCCCCGCTCGAGGAGGGCTATAGCATAAATGTCTTCCTTGGAACGAATGTCTTTCTTTTCGTTCTTAAAGGGCATTGTCTCCAGTGTCCATAGCCTCTCGACATGCTGTAGGAGGGTGGTGTCTTCTTCTGTCACTCTGGAGTGGAGGCAGCTAGTGGCTGCTGTTCGGTTAGGAGACCTAGCGAGGGGGCCTTGTAGTGTCCATCCTAGGCGGGTCTCGACTGCTGCAGGACAGCCTCTGGGCCCTGTGTGGACCCGGTCCATCGGGACGATGAGGTGTGCATGGTCGGAGCCTATCAGCAGGGTCGGGGTGGCACCGTCTATGAGCGGTATAGGTAGTTGACGCAGGTGCACATATTTATCCATCAGCTTGGCGATGGGGTAGGTGTACTGCGACAGGCCTATGTCTTGGCTGGTGAAAGCGTTAGTGATCCTATACCGTCTCTCTGGCTGCCCGCTTGCTGCGATAGTGAAGGAGACATTCTCGCCCTTTATCGTCTTTAGGTCTCTTCTTATTGTCCGAATCGTCATCGTTTCTTCGCTCCCCCGCAGCCCCAGCTGGGCCGCAGCGGACGCGAGGAGAAGGGTCTTCTCTGACCCGTCGTCAAGGACGGCGTAGGTGTCCATGACCTTGTCTTGGTAACTCAATGTTACGCGGACCACCTTTAAGAGCACCCGGGCGCCCCCGCTGCTGGCGGGGTCAATGTACATAACACTTGCCTTTGTGCTGCTTGAGGGTGCAGGCTTTCTTCTGTTACTGTCATGTAGGACGTCCAAGTGGGCTCCGTCACACCGACTACACCTCTTCTTTAAGCGGCAATCGGCTGCCATGTGACTGCGCGCACATCGGTAACAGCGTCGGTTGGACTTTATCCATTGACTCACCTCGTCGGCGGTCATCTTCTTGAACGTGTCACAGTGTGACAGCCAGTGTTCCTTTTCGCAGTATGGGCACACCATCTTCCACTTCTCTTTCATCGAGGGGGTACTGTGGTTCTTGTTGCTCGGTACTGATTCTGCTTGGTGCATGACGGTCACCAATCTGCGGCCATCGTTTGCTCTCCTAGGTCCCTCTCTGGAGCTTGGTGTGCTCCGCACGAACGTATCCAACCGTAGGCTGTTGACTTCTCTCGCCAGGAAGTCGGCTAGGTCTAGGAGGGATGGCTCGGGACCGTTAGGATCACGGTGGTCTCTTTGCCGCCTGAAGCGCTCTTGTTGGGCGGGCGGAAGCTTCTCTAAAATCCTCTCGACATTAGAGTTTGCGTGCAGTTCGTACATACCCTTTTCCTTTTGCGCCCCCAGCATCCCTACCAGGGATTGTACCTTGATAGACAGGTCATCTAGTGAGCGATTGTCTATGGCTGGGGGTAGACGGTCAATATTCCTTATCTCTTGTATTACGTAGTCCCATATGCGTCCATATCTTTGGTCGAGTGCTGCTAGAGCCGCGGTGTATGGGGTAGTAGAGGTGGAATATGCCAGCGCTATATTGTGCGCTCGGGGCACCTTGAGGTGCTTGAGTAGGATAGCATATTTGTACGGTTCATCAGCTACATCGGACATCATTGTCTCTAAGCACATTCGTAGCTCTGTGTACTGTGCTCTGTTCTCGTGTGTGAAGTCCGGGAACGTCGGTGTGCCAAGGTACGATGCCATGGATGGCTGGCACATCGGTGAGCGTTGGAAGAGAGGCCTCCTAGGCGAGTCTCCTCTTACGTGTCATGGTGGGCTGGTACCTGCTGGGTACCAAGGCCCGCGTACCCAGGTGCTGTTCCTCGGGGCTGGTCGTGCGTCAAGCTCACCCGTGAATTGAGTCGGGGGTCTGTAGCGCAGAGCCGCGGGGGTAAAGCCTGGGCTGTACTGGACCTCCTGGTCCTGTGGAGTACTGTGATGCTGTTGGGCTTGACTCTCCTCCTCTCCCTCTTCTTCTTCCTCTGGCAGGTCATCTAGATCCTGTAGTCGTCTATTTAGCCTCTCCGCGGTATAGACCGGTTCTTCCCTGTAGCTGGGTCTCGCTTGGACCGGTCGGGGAAGGGGTTCGGAGAGGGGTATAGGCTCTCTCTGGTGGTCGGGCTCAGGGTCGCTTGATCGGGTAGGGGAGGGTGCCCTTGACCCTTGTCTTGACGAGGCCCTGGAGCCCCGTGCGGAGGGAGGGGGGGTTGCCCTGGTAATCAGCTGCTCCATTATCTGCGCTTGTAATCGGTCGCGCTCGGCTTCACGCTTGGTGAGAGCGAGGTCGCGCTCTGCTTCTCTTTGGGCACCGGCAGCGGCGCGCTGGGCTTCGGCGGCGGCGCGCTGGGCTTCGGCGCGGTCTCTTCCCATATTCTCTTCCGTCTGGAGGCGTCTAATCTCTAGGCGTATGCGGTCTTCGTCACTCCGTTGCTGCGCTTGAAGGCGTTCTCTTTCCATGGAAGAATGTTCGCGCTCACTAAGCGTCTGTGCTTGGAGTCGATCGCGCTCGGTTGAGGCTGCCAGGCTGGCGAGGAAGGCCTGCGCCAGCATCTTGTCCGCCTCGCTGGGGGAAGACGCTGGTTGAGGTGATCCGCTCCTGGTAGTACTCGTTGGAGATCCGTTCTCCTGTGGCGAATCAAGGAGATCCATCTCCGGCGTGCTCGTCCCTTCTTGTGGTGGGTCGAGTTCCATCCCTGGAGGGCTTTCTTTATCCTGGAGCTCTCCGGGGACTACTTCTTCGGTCTTGGCGGGGGGTAAAGTCATGTCAGGTCCCTCCTGGTCCCCACCGTGAGCTTGGTCAGTTACGTTAGAACCCACTAGGGTCTCTACTGGCGGGGTAGCCTGGTCGGTAGGGTCGGACATAATTTTACTATCTACTTTTTCCGCGTTTACCGTCTGTAGAAAGCGAGGTAGTATACTGGCAACGTAATCCTCTAAGTACTGAGGTGTCTGCCGTCTACGCTGCGGGCGATCTATTTTAGGAGAACCGTTTTGTGGAGTGTTCATCATTGGCCATGTCAATATTAATACCACTATATTAATATTACGCTAGTTACCATCCGGCTCGAAGGACCAATTGTAACTGAGGGGTACAATTCCCTGACTGTATTGATAAGTATGGTATCATTAAACCACTACCGTCTTATGTACATTACTACTGGCCATACAGTACACAGGTATCTTATGATGAACACTTCCCACAATGACTCGGTTCCACACAAAACTGTATTTAAGTATTTATTAGCAGCAATGATAGTACATAATATACTTTACTTTGGATGCGCTTATAAGGCAAAGGAATGTGCGTAGGCAAATCAATAACGTATGTCCATTCTCATATTACGCAGGAGATAATAATACAACCTGAATCTTAGGAATTATATCTATGGTACTCTGGTAATATAGCGGGAGATACTGGTAGGGTCCCTCCGGTCGTAAGCCAGCAAGGGGAGAGGATTTGTCGGTAGTAGAGTCTGGGTCAACGACGATAAAGAGACTCCAAGTACAGGAGACGGTGCAATAATCTCTTGATCCGCAGACGAATACAGCTGTTCTCCGTAGCATGCAGCTCAGCATGGAAGAAAGCTAGCCGGCCTCAGGCTTCTGAGAGGCGGGCTCGACGTGGCTCCTCACAGGGTAAATCCCACACAATTGTGGGTGTAGGCGATTCTCCGCTCCATCAATTACAGGACCAAAAGCAAATATAATCCAGCCGAAAAGGGCTATGCAGTCGTCGGTAGGTTATCCAGTGTACATGATCCACACGGTCCTCGTCTAGGGCCCCTCGGGTGAAAGCGCCAGGGTAAGCAGCCCAGCCTGGATAAGCACTCTAGCTGGTACGAGGAAACGTTGGTGATGCTGGTCACTGTAGAACGGTAGCCGCACGATACACTATACACAAATAGACTATTACTGACTTAATAGAATCGGTCGAACTCGACGGTACATCGTTAAACTCTGATACTTCAGTTATTAATTCGCACGCGGTCTCAATGCTCTATTTGGGGCCAAACAGGCCATACTTCACCGCACGTTGTATCGTGGGTGAGGCTTCAACTTATTGGGTAACTCTACTTCTGTATTCACCTGCGCCGTATTTATACGTTAGGTGAACAAACTAGTACCAGCTTTATTCCTGTCTCATATCCTTGCGCAGAACCGTTCATGTCCAGGCAAGTCCCCGGCGGTGACTTTGAACCAGACCTTGAAGGTATGGCAATGGCGCATGGTGGACCGCTGTCCAATAGGAGAATGAAATATTATGGTCTGTACTAGGCTAAAGGGATATTCCGTGTATATGTACAAGGAATACACAAGGGATATCAAACGATATACAAATATTATGCAATATATATCAATCAATAAATATATATATTCGGTTTAATCTGATCCTTCGTAACATACACTATCACGTCATCTGCAAACAATCCCAATTTATGTTCTGTTCCCCTTATCTCCACCCCTTTGATGTCTTTGGTCTGTCTAATTAGTTGAGCCAGTGGTTCGATGAATACATCGAAGAGCGTCGGCGAAAGACAACAACCCTGTCTGGCAGGGCCAGACTGGGGAAATAATTCATACCGGGAGATATAGCGTGAAATATAGCCCCAGTCAGGCCACTTTCTAAGCGGGGAACATTTTTGTTACAAATACTTAATTTCCTGCATTCTGGTGAATTTTAGTGCATGTGAATCACAAACTAATAAGCCAACAATTGCTTAGTACCATGTACTGTTATGAACCTCAAATAAAACTGTTGTGGCACTAGCAATGCTACTCTCTCCACCTTCAAAAAGAAAAAAGCAAGAGCACAACATATTTTTCTATTTACTATTATAATACAGTTAACCACTCTCTCCACCTATTCAATCAGAGCAAGAGCACAATACCCTATTCAGTTTACTGATGCACTACCCATCAACAGAAATAGCCCCTTACACAAACATTAAATAACAGACCTTTCATTACAATACTATCAGTAGCCACTGCCAGAATAGTGAAACATGTATCGCGTGTGGTGAGCACACGCATGCATGCACAACAAAGACAGAAGATTGCGTTGTCTCAATCATTTTAACTATAAAATGAGCTCAAAGTATGAGCTCACTGACTGAAATTTCCAACAAAAAGCATCAATTGTCAAATAATTATTGATCACATAGATGTTTTTGAGGAAATTGGAAAGGGAACAACAACTTAACCCTTGTGTCTGATCAGATTCTTATTTTTTTGATAACTTTGCAGTGATTATGTTTGTAGCCAATATATGTGGCAAAGGTGTGTAATCTTTGAATTATCTTGGAATTATTTTGACTTTCTCTTTCATAAATTGTTTATTCAACTTCAGCCCCGATCATAACCACCACATATTGTTTTTTGTAATGTCAGATTTAACAACTCCTTTCAGAAAAGTGGGAGTATTTCATTTTTAATCTGAAGTTGAATAAAATATTTATGGAAAAGAAAGTGGGAAATTATTTCAACATATAATCTTTTTATGGCGTTTTTCAATTTAGTCCCCTAATATGGTAAGAGTATAACACTTTAGTTTTCAGACACAAGGGTTAAATTATTTATTTGTTTCTTGGCAGATTTAACATTGGGCTTTTGACAGGGGAGGTGAAGCATTGCATGGTAACGTTAGCTAGCTAACATCCACATGTTTATTTTTATCACTGACTAACCTGCTGGTTCATTGACCTTGGTGCAAGAAAACATTTGATAAATGTTGCCGGATTTAGCAGCATCTCCTGTAAGGGCCTTTCTTTTTCTTTGTTTTATCCCTCTCTCCTCCACCCTTTCTCTTTCTTCCACTGTCCATCTTGACATCAACGTTAATTGACTTTCGCTCTACTAGATCTCTCCTGAGTCCCTCACTACCTGGCTCACTGCCATCTGCCATTCCATTCGCCGCCTCCACTGTCAATCAGTTGTATCACCTGGTCCCGCCTCCACCAATCACAAGCGGCAGCACGGCTCCATTTGTGTGTGATCCGTGAGAGGGAGAGAGTCAAGAGAGATAGTTCTCCAACTCTGTCGCAGACAGTGAAATCCTGGTTGTTCCCCACCCACCTAGGTTATCTAACTATTGCGCCGCCACAACTAGAAACAATGGCCTGACAAAAAATATATATATATAATAAAAAAAATATTATAATTTTTTATATATAATATATATATTTCTTTTTATCTGTGCAGGCCAGGCCACCGGAAAAACTCCTGGTGCTCCCGATGGCCAGTCCGGGCCTGCTGTCTGGTAGCTCTCTCTAGTTTAATCCGGTCCGTCAAACTACCATTTACCTTAATCCTAGCCGTCGGTTCTTGATATAATGCCCTAATTGTTTTCATAGCGTTTTTGTCTAATCCACATTTTTCCAATACTTTATATAGCAATATCCAGCTTACACTGTCGAAAGCTTTTTCTGCATCTAGGCTAACTAATACTGCACTTCCTCCTTCCTTTTGTATCTCCTCTACCACCTGCACTGTCTTCCTTATGTTATCCTGTGTCTGCCTTCCTTTAATGAATCCGGTCTGGTCTTCGTCTATAATATCTGTCATAAATGTCTAAAATCTTTTGGATATTATTGATGTATACATCTTGTAATCTACATTAAGTATGGACACAGGTCTGAAACTGCTACACAGTTATCTATCTTTCCCTTCTTTTGGAATTGTAGTAATTATGGCCTCTTTCCATGAAGGTGGCATTGTGCCTTTTTCTGAATGCTTTTTCTGAATGCTGCTTCTAATATGGGGCTCAGTTCCTGTCTAAATGTTTTGTAGAATTCCGAGGGGAACCGTCGCTACCCGGTGACTTACTACTCTTTGCTTTACTGATCGCATTCCATACTTCCTGTTCTGTGATCTCTGCATTTAATATTTCGTTCTGTTCCTTCCCTATCGATGGTAGATCTAATTTTTCAAACAAATTCTCTATCTCCTCTTCTCCTGCCGCTATCGGTTGTGTGTATAGTTTCTTATAATATTCTTCAAATGTCTTCTCTATTTCAGCTGGTTCTCTCAGTATTTTGTTTGTGTTCGTGTTCCTTATTGTGTGTATTGTGTTCAGTTTTTGTTGTGTCCTGATTCGTCTAGCTAAAAGTCTGGTCACTCTCGGTCCCCCTTCATAGTATGTCTGCTTCATGTATCTAGCTTTCTTCTCTATTTCTGTCAGCAGCTCTTTGTTTATCTTTCCTCTAACTTCCTTTACCTCCCTAAGTGTCTTTTGGTTCTTTGAGCTTTGGTGTTCTTTCTCTAATTATTTTAGTTTCTTTATCAAGTTCTGGTATGTCTCTATTCTAGCCCTCTTGAGCATGTAACTTTTTTGGTACCACTTCTACCCGCTTGGAACCTCGAGAAAGCCGGTACTAAAAAAGTACCGGGTACCAGGTACCATCCGCAAATTTTGGCAATGGAAAACCGAAAAGGCAGAGTAGAGTGGAGTAGAGTCGAGTAGGTACCATGCAGTGAAAAAGGGGCATGAGTCAACTTCAGAGTTGCCTGCTACACAAGAGCAGACCAGCCAATATTTGAGAGGCCCAAACCCTATGATCAGGATATGGGCTGGGAGAAAAAGATGTGTTAGAGCCTGTCTGGACGGTTGGACCCATCCTCCCTCCTTCTCTTGTTGAGGTACTGGCCCAGAAAGCGGAGTCAGAAGAGCAAAAATCTCTTAATAAGGAGGCAGATTATGCTAAACGTAACGTGGATGAGGAGGATGGAGAGTGAGTGTGATGAGGAGATGGAGATTGGAGAGATAGACTTTGACAATCTCTTTAGCAATGATGATCATGATGATGATTAGTAGTTTAGGTTTGAATGTTGTGCCAACAGAGAAGATGTACTGTAATAGTACTTGGTTTGAACCTTAACAAAACATATTTCACTGGATTTCAAATTGTATAGGAAAATGTGTTCATGTAGAACAAATTAGTCTTTTCACATTCGTTTTCCACTTTTGGCCTTGTTTACACAAAATCTACAATATTTAGGGCATAACAGCATGGAGACAATCTTTATTAACATTGTATTTCCAATATTAACCTCAAATTGATCTTGTCCGATGGAAGTGGGAAAATAGAGATGTGATCTAAAGATTTTCATCTTTTTTTGTATTTTCTTGTCCTGAAATAAAATCAAGATGTGTTTGAATCTTAAAAAATTACTGAATTCATTGGGTCATTATTGTTTGGGGAAATGTTTTAATTTGTCTCTATATGTTGTTATATACTCGTACTGACATCGCGTCCCGCTCTTAAGCCATACCGAGATATACCTCATCTCATGTACCTAGTGTACTCCATCAACGAATAAAAACCAATACACGCAGCACCTGCCAGGCCTCGCCCTAGTGGCGTACTATATAGTACTAGGCGTGGTCACCACTCACTCTTCCTCTATTTTCGTTTCCATCATAGCGGATGCATGAGACACCCTATGCAACTAGTTGATATGAAAAGTTTAGAGAAATTGCGTAATATTGAGTGCTTACCGGAGATTTGCTTACCCCTGGAATCTTCGGGGCATGTTCCAACGACACGTCGGGTCTATTCTGATGTTTCCTCGTCTTGTGGCAGCAGATCGAGGGACAGCGTGCGAGGTTTGGCTATCGAGCCGGCTCGCACACAGGTAGGCCCTGTGTCATCAGGCATTGATGCTAGTGTTAGTAATGCTGGTTGTTTTGTTACACAACCGAGTTGTGTGTCGGCGCCAGGGGCGGGATGGTTTGGTGAACATTCCCCTGAAGTGGACGGTTTCCAAACGATCCTGGAGCGTGCTGCTAACACTAATGCTAACGCTAATGCTGAAATGCTGGGTCACTGTTCTAATGTTCCCCGCCGTGGGATGTTGCCGCTTTTCCCTCCTCTTAACCGGTTCATTGATGAAGGTCAGTCGGTAGCTAATGTGGGGGGTTTTGCTGAGTCCTATTTACCCTTTTTACGGGTAAATGGGTTGACAACAGGGTGCAGGGCGGGTGTGCCGTGGCTAAGTAGCCAGGTAGCATCGATCCTGTGCCCCGGCGGGGTTGGACGGTGTCCTACCCGGAAGCCGATGCTTGAGAGCGAGTCGGCCCGGCGGGTGGCAGTATGGACTGATGAGAGCTATACTGCTGCAGGATGGAATTTAGCGGCGGCCAGTGTTGTGGCTCAGCTGACTGTTTTTCTGTCCACATTAGCGTCAGGTAGTGGGGCTACAGGACCAGCCGACGCTGAAAACATTTTGCATGTTTTTGGTGTTATAGAGATCTTGACTCAGTCGCAAGCTATAACTGCGGGGAGGATTAGGATGCTATCAACGCTTGTTAATAGGCATTTCTGGTTGGAGCAATCTCCTTTTGGGGAAAAAGAAAGGTTTTCTTTCCTCACGGCTCCTTTTTCCACAGAGGGACTCTTTGGTTGTTCTGCGGAGGCGCAGGCGGTTGTTGATCTGGGTCCCACACCGCCTCATGCTATGCAGCCAGAGGTTGGAGCACGGCCTCGTCAGCGACTGTGGCAAGGCCCTCGACAGGCGGCCATGTTTCCCCTGCCAGTGGTACCCTGGGCGAAGAGTCAACAGGGGTCCACAAGGCCGACAGCCTTGGCAGCCGAGGGATCAGCCATGTTGGATGTACTCGGCTTGGAAAATACAAGCCGTCGTCATTCTGCCGCGAACAGCCCGCTCCCCGATCACTCCTCTCCCCGTTACCAACGGAAGAGGGGCTCTGATCGTTTTCCTTTGGCTGCGGGCCGCGAACCTTCTTTGAAGCGCATGCGGCCCCACTTTTCGCTTCTCATGGGTCTGTCCATGAGAATGTTGTGCTGTCGCGTGGCTCCCACGCCACACGTTGTGTGATGGGTGAGCCTGGTGTTACGGCTGCCACTATTTACAGTGGTCAGCAGGGGGACTCGAGGCCTCTTCGTTTGAATGCTCAGCACGGGTTACCCCGACCTCGCCTTCGCCAGGCGGGGTATCACGTTGATGCCTCTCACTCCCGTGAGATCGGCAGTGGTCTGCAAAGAAGAGGCGCGCGTGATTTGGGTGGTAGCAATATCACTGCAGGGCTACGGCGTGTAGGGACCCATGGGGTCCTCACGCCTTGCATGTCTAGCTGTAGAACAACTCCTCAGCATGCGCTAGAGGGGTGTTCAGGGGGGGAGCGTGTGTCAACCAGTTTGATGGCAGCTTCTCCCGTATCAAACTGGCCCTTTCTGTCAGGGTCCCCCCTTGGGTGCGACCGCCCTGTCCGCTTTGGCGGGTTCAGAGGCTACGCACAGCGGGAGGGACCGGGCCACCTATCTACTGTTCCTTGTGGTCCAGCGTCAGTTGACGGCGGGTGCGCTTTGGGATTATTATCACATATGGCGACAAGAATGCCGTTTGGAGGGGTAGATGGAGAGAACGTTGAGGCGGGGGCTTGTCTTGCAGTTCGCACAATCCCACCCTCCGTTCTCAGGTTTGGTGCAGACCCTATTATCAGGGTCAGCAGCAGTGACAGCTCTGGCCGACGAGATCCGATCTCTGTTGGCGAAGCGGGCCATAGTCGTGGTCCCGAGAGAGGACGCGATGTCAGGCATCTACTCCCATTATTTTCTGGTGCCCAAAAAAACGGGAGGGGTCAGACCTATACTGGATCTGTCCGCGTTCAATCGTCTGATTGTGGCGAGACCATTCAGGATCTTGACCGTCAAACACCTGCTACTTGCTGTCAGAGTGGGAGACTGGTTCACCTCCATAGACCTGAAGGATGCGTATTTTCACATCCCGATTTTCCCTCCTCACAGGAAGTTCCTACGGTTCCTGTTTCAGGGCGTAGCGTACAAATACCAGAGGTTGCCGTTCGGCTATTCTCTGGCTCCCCGCACATTCACCAAGTGCGTAGAGACTGCGCTGGAGCCTCTACGTCGTCAGGGAATACGAATTATATTCTATCTCGACGACATTCTGCTCCTCAGCCGGTCGGAGGAGGTCGCCAGGTCTCATACCAGGCTGGTGGTGGAATTCCTCACCAAGCTGGGTTTTGCTGTGAACTGGAAGAAGAGTACGCCTCTTCCCAGTCAACAGGTGGAGTACTTGGGCTTGACATTGAGGTCAAGGCCCATGATTGTAACCCTCTCGGAGCAACGGAGGGTGTCTATCCTCCACGCGCTCGGGGGTTTCCGTCCTGGGAAGACGGTCGCAGCGCTGCAAGTGATGCGCCTGCTCGGTATGATGGCATCTGCTCACACGGTGGTCCCTCTTGGCCTCCTCTTCATGAGGAGGATACAGAGGTGGTTCTCCAGTATGGGAATAGACTCGGTGAGGGACAAATGGAAACGGTTGACGGTTCCTTTGTCGATATGGGGGGATTTTGCCCATTGGAAGAGGCCTGGTATCCTCACCAATGGGGTCCACATGGGCAGCAGACGCTCACACGTCACGGTCTTCACCAACGCTTCCCTCACGGGTTGGGGAGGGACGTGTCGGACCAACGCAGTGGGAGGCAGCTGGACGATCCATGCTGCCCGGTCTACCCTGCACATCAATGTGTTGGAATCGAGGGCGGTCCTCCTAGTCCTCAGACGGTTCGCCACCTGGTGGTAGGTGAGCATGTTCTGATCAGAACGGACAGTATGACGGCAGCGGCGTATATCAACAGGCAGGGTGGAACTCGATCCATCCGCCTGCACCGGGCGGCGGTCGAACTCTGGCTATGGGCAGCTCTAAACAGGCTGCGCAGTCTGAGGGCGCTCCACGTCCCTGGCAAGGAGAATGTGGGCGCGGATATGATATCTCGGGGCGGTCCTCGCTTCGGGGAAGCTTCAGTGGATCTGTTTCCGAGCAGACAATCTCACAAGTGCCCCTTGTGGTTCTCGGTCAGTCGGGCAGATCATCCCCCCTTGGGGGTGGATGCCTTCTCAATGTTTCCATGGCCGCCCGGCCTTCTGTACGCCTTTCCCCCTATACATCTGTTGAGTCAGTTGTTGGAGCGGATACGGAGGGAGCGCAGGACCGTGATCCTGGTCGCGCCGGACCGGGGCACATCGGTGTGGTTCCCGGTCCTGATCCAGCTACTAGTAGTCCCGCCGTGGCCTATTCCTTGGTCGGCGAGGGCCCTCTCTCAAGCACACGGGTCGCTGTTTCAGCCCCCGGTGATATGCCAACCCATGATGGTTTGGCTGGTGAGAGGGTAAGTCTGGAGAGGATGGACCCTTCTGTGGTTGACACCATCCGGAATGCGCATGCTCCCTCCACTGTTGCGCTTTACGCGGGCAGGTGGCGTATGTTCCAAGAGTGGTATAAGGCGGGGGGCAGGGACCCGGTGTCCTGCCCCCTGGATGCTGTCCTTATTTACCTTCAGTCTCTCCTTGATAGACTGTCGGCTTCGACGATGAGGGTATATGCAGCAGCTATATCCTCTTACCCTCTTGTGAGGCGTTTCCTGCTTGGCGATCGACGCGTTAAGCCGGTAAAACGCTCTTTGGCTCCGAGCTGGGATCTTCAATTGGTCCTCGGTCGGTTGTCCTTGGCCCCGTTTGAGCCTCTTGAGCAAGCGCCGTTGGAACAGCTGTCGTTCAAGACCGCGTTCTTGCTGGCCGTCACCTCCGCTAAACGCGTGGGTGAGCTTTGTGCTCTCTCGGTACGGCCAGAGTGCCTGTCTTTTCGTTCCGATTGCGGTGCCACTCTGCGGCCTAATCCTGCCTTCGTGCCTAAAAATATCCGGAGTTCTTTCCGCTCCAGGGATATTATGGTTCAGGCGTTTCATCCGCCTCCTCACGCTAGTGAGTTGGAGGCGGGCCTTCACCTGTCATGTCTGGTCCGGGCTTTGGGGGTTTACCTCAGCCGTACTCAGGGCCTCAGGGCTACCGATCAGCTCTTTGTCTGTTACGGTGGCTCTCGTGCTGGTAATGCACTGTCGAAACAGCGCCTGTCCCATTGGTTGTGCGAGGGCATTGCCCTTTGCTACAAATTGGCCGGGCTGGCTCCCCCTGGGGGCGTCAGGGCGCACTCCACTCGTGGGGTGGCAGCCTCTGCCGCTCTGCTGGGTGGGGCCTCGGTGGAGGACATCTGTGCTGCGGCTTCATGGTCCTCCCCGGGTCCCTTCGTAAGGTTTTACCTCATGGACATGACCGGGGGTTCTGTCTCCCAGGCGGTTCTGAGGTCTGTGGCCTCTCCTGCTTCCCGTCCTTTGGTGGGGTAGCAGGAGTGTGTGGGTGTGGGCCACAATGTCTTGTGTCACACGTGGTTCCGCCTGTGCTGTGTGTTCAAGAGGTTCTAGTTCCCTCTTGTTCGCACTCGGGTGGAGTTGACTGCCGCACCCTCTTCATTAGGAAGAATGGGGTGACGGGACTCCCCTCCCCCCTGATGTGGGCTTACGGGTCCTCAGGGGGTACATTTGTCGGGCCTCACGTCCGCTCTACCCCATATCTCGGTATGGCTTAAGAGTGGGACGCGATGCCAGTACGAGTATATAACGACAGGTTATGTATATAACCTAGTTATATGAGTACTGGCTAAGCGTCCCACTCTTAGCGTGCCCTGAGTTCCCTTGGGGAAACTTTTCTTTGGAAACGATTTTCCGAGGAAGAGTGAGTGGTGACCACGCCTAGTACTATATAGTACGCTACTAGGGCGGGGCCTGGCAGGTGCTGGGTGTATTGGTTTTTATTCGTTGATGGAGTACACTAGGTACATGAGATGAGGTATATCTCAGTATGGCTTAAGAGCGGGACGCTTAGCCAGTACTCATATAACTATAGTCGTTAACTTCAAAAGTGATGCTGTTTTCTTTTTCAGGTTTTGGTTCAGGATAGGTGTAATAAAGGGTTAAAAATAAACCCCATGGGACATTATTTCAACCTGTTACCTGGCAGAATCTTAAAATAGACACTGCAAGGATTAAGAAAAAACAGGTGGTTAAAAAAAATCCACCCTATGCAGGTGGACCTATATTTCCATCTAGACTAACTGTAGTGTCCCTGGCCCTTCTCGTGGTATTTATAGGTATTGTCTTGGTGATAGTGTCTTGGCTGTTCTGCTCAGGCTTGGGTCCTAATAGACACATTACTATCACCCCCCCCTTCCCTTACCCTCCCATCCCCCATCTAAATCAGCCTCTCTCCCTCTTTCTCTCTCAGTATTGATCAGACAGGGGAGTGCATTAGTGTCTAAACATGGACCCTAGCCCTCAGCCTGGTAAAGCAATAAAGGATTATTGATCACACTGCACATCTGACAGCCGCTTATTTGTGTGTGTGCACGCGTGTGCATGCGTATGTTTGTGAATGTTAGCATTTGTGTGTGTCTATGTGTGTGCATATGTTTGTGCGTATGTTTGTGCATGTCTGTGAGCGTATGCATTTGTATATATTTATGCATGCATGTATGTATGTGTGTGTGTGTGTGTGTGTGTGTGTGTGTGTGTGTGTGTGTGTGTGTGTGTGTGTGTGTGTGTGTGTGTGTGTGTGTGTGTGTGTGTGTGTGTGTGTGTGTGTGTGTGTGTGTGTGTGTGTGTGTGTGTGTATTTGTTGTGCATGTGCTGTGTATCTGCCAGGCGCGAGTGTTGAGGCATCTGAATGGTTTAGAACCAGAAGGGAATAATATTAACACTTAATCCTTTACGGCGTCCTTTCAAATTAACACATGTAATCTCCTGTCCCACTTCTCCATCTACTACTGTAATTATGAACACTGTACAATCCCAGAGCCTAGTTTTTCATAATTCTGCACCCTATTTGAATGGTATGCACCCGTAGTGGCAGCCCTCCAGTCTCGTGACACTGTGTGGATGCTGTGTCATGCAGAGGCCACATGACCTGAACCCAAGAGATGGCATTAAACGTTTTGAGATGGACTTGCATCCTGCTGAGATGGCTGAGGGTACTGCATGGGATCATTTAGTTTCTGTTGAAGAGGTTTGTGAAATGGAATTTGTGGATACAGCTATATGCTTCTGTATCTCTCTATCCCACTCACATCGCTCAGGGCTTTGGAGCAGAAAATCAGAGTTCACTCGCTGTGTGTGTGTGTGTGTGTGTATGTATTTGCGTGTTTGTGTGATTGTGTATGTGTATGTGTATATGTGTGTATGTATGTGTATGTGTGTGTGTGTGTTCTCGTTCATGTGTGGAGTGGGTGTTGTGTAAAAGATGTGGAGAGCAGTAGGCCTGAATTATGCAGTAATAATATTTCTGGTTCAGTTGAGGGACTTTATAATTGTATAAGGTATGTATTGCACTGCAACGTAATTACAGTGATTATAAATGCCAGTTGTACAGGTAAGCAATGCTATTTAGAGTCTGTGTGTGTGTGTGTGTGTGTGTGTGTGTGCGTGTGTGTGTGTGTGTGTGTGTGTGTGTGTGTGTGTGTGTGTGTGTGTGTGTGTGCGTGCGGTGCGTGCGTGCGTGCGTGCGTGTGTGTGTGTGTGTATATGCAGTACATGCATACTAATGTGTGAGTTTGAGCTTGTTTGTGTGTGTGTGAGTGAGTGAGAGAGAGAGAGAGAGAGAGAGAGAGAGAGAGAGAGAGAGAGAGAGAGAGAGAGAGAGAAGGAGGTGGTGAGAATGGAGGAGGAGACAGTATGTGAGGCCATGATTAATGCAGCATTGCCCTTGTGTGTTTGAGCGAAGAGAGAGAGAGACGGGCTGGGGGGGGGGGGGGGGCGTAGGTGAGCCTAGCGACATTAGCATTCCGCCAGTGCTCCTGGAGGAGGCTGCCATGCCCCATACAGATGCTCAGCTGACTTTCACATGACTGAACAGACACTTCACAGACACTTTAGCCTGGATGCACACCAACCGGCTGGCTTCCCAATCTTGTGTACATTTTCTGGTATACGCACGTTTGTTGGTAATACAGTTTCAGCGCTGCATTGTGTCGGTTTACAGTCTAAGGTTAATCTCTTACTGCTCATGGAGATCACAGTAGAAAATCAGCATTAAATATCCAGTGCAATGATGTTTTAACTCAGCCATAAATTGCTTATTGTGGAAACATAATGTCACGAGTATCGTTATTTTTTTGCTTTAGTGCACCCTTTCTGAGCACAGCCAACTTTATGGTGAGGGGGCGTGGTCTTCTGTTCATTGAAAGGAGATGTCAAGTTAGTATCATACCAAATTCATGAGCCCAGTATGATCGGTTGCTATGGGAGATTAACATTGGCTAACTGTGCTAGTAGATGATAAATAAATTGACATAGTTGCGGATGTTTTTGAACCACTGAGTACATTTTCACGTCAAATATGCATGGTCAGTCGTAGCCTCAAGTACAGTAATTGTTGCCAGTTGAATTGCGAGATAGGATGTGCCGTGATATGAAGGGATTATGCAAATCCAGGAATAAATTGCCTCTCCACAGACCAATCTGCTTTGCTGGCTCATATCTTGGAAAAAGAACAATTGCCAAAAAGAATAATACCAAGTCTGTAATTGCAGAATAACTATACATGCATAACACAGTAGTGCAAAACATGGTGTTTGATGCCAAGGCAAACTTGATTGAAGTAGCAAGATGTAGCAGGTCTTATTAGTAAAATTGTTGCAAACCTTGCCCCAGACACACTATACCAGAGGTAGTCTGATATACTATTGTAAGACTCTTTAGACAGCTTTTTCTCTACATTCATGGAATATTTGGAGAGGCCATCATGAAAATAATGACATTTTGAATGAAAACTCCAAGGTTATATTACATAATTGTTTCAATCAATGTTAGCCTATTGTTTTTGTTTCAAGTTTGCTTTATAACCATGCTTGTTAATTCAGCCAAATAGACAGTTCAACATTTTTTGTATTGGCTACAGCCTAATGTAAGTAGAAAAATAACAGTCTAACAGCTTTTTCTGCCAACTTAATTGTATATAATAGGTCCATTTAAGTTAAATCTTAAGCTAGCATATTAGGCTATTAGATTGAGCTATTTAAACTAAACATTTCCATTGATAGTGAAATCTGACAGCACTAGGCTACCTCCCAAGCTGAGGCTGGTGGTGAAGACACTAAAGCCTGGTGGATTCTGTTGGAGGTTCCATCTTTGGAAGTATTTGCCATGCATGAGGCAGACAAGATACTGCTCCACTTTTTAGGGTCCTTGACGGAAGGTGCCCGGTAGCTCAGAAAGCTGATGCAGATACGGACCACTAGCCTAGCTGCTGGCCAGAAACACCTCTCCCTGAGTTTTAAGCTACTGTAGGCTAGTGCAGTGGTTCCCAAAGTCGGGGTCGCGACCCAAAGGTGGGCCGCGAACAGCCACGGGTGGGCCGCGAGATGATTAAAAAAAAAAAAAAAAAAATATATATATATATATATATAATTTTTTTTTTTTTTTTTTTGTCGGACCACTGAACTTAGAAGCAGGCCAGGACAGTGTTTCTAGTTGTATTCTAAAATTCTATTCTATTGTATTCTAAAATGTGACTATATGGTTTTATATTAACTTAATAAATAAACAAAAACGAAAATCTACTTATTTCAACGAACATTTCAAACTAAATAACAGATTATGCACATAAAACGCTGAAAACAACCGAAGCAACAATAGTATTTTAATGAGGCTATTATTATTATCATTATTATTTTGCAACAAGTTAGCCCTCTCATAAATAGCACATATAAATGAATAACTAACTTGAACTAACTTAATAGGATTGAAGTGATATTTGGCTTAAAAAATCGGTCGCCTGGCAAAAAAAAAGAAAAAAAAAAAAGCCTGACGATGTGCATTGGGCCGCGGCTCTCTGACGCCTTATTTTCTGGGCCCTGGCCTGAAAAGTTTGGGAACCCCTGGACTAGTGCAGTGGTTCTCAGCTGGTCTAGCCTCGGGACCCAACATTTTCCTCAGTCATTAAGTTGCGACCGAAATTTTTTAACCACTATATGATTTATTTCCATTTGTTTTTGTTGCAGTAATATACAATCTTGCATGCACTGTTAAAAACATGAAATAAACACAAAGATTTGCAACAAAAGTGCAACTAGGGCTAAAAACCCAATGAAATAAAATAATAATAAATAATATGCTTCTTAGCAGATTTCTTAGCTTAACATAACAAACCTAAGTTTGGGGGAACTAATGGGATAACTGGGGTTGTAAAAAAAATTACAACGTGATAAGTGGATTCCACTAAAACGCTATTATCGTGTCTTTTCCTGGGATTACTAAGAATCACAAACTATACTCATATTCAAAACGGTATAAAACGAAAGTGTACGGATGAAAAAACAAACAGTTTTTTGCATGTTAACCAGAAGCAACTCACTGACAATCGACAGTGTTATTAGACCCATAGCTATAATATAAGATTTGATAAGCACTAAGATTTTAAGCACTCGCTAATTTCGCAATCTCCCCATTGATTAAAGCGATGGCGTTCTAGCCAGAAGGTAGACAGCGACCCCTGGCGCTGAATGAGTTAACATAACAGACCTACAGTAAGTTTGGGGGAACTAATGGGGATAACTGGGGTTGCAACAAAAGTGCAACTAGGGCTAAAAACACAATGAAATTAAATAATAATAATAATAATAAATAATATCCTTCTTAGCAGACTTCTTAGCTTAACATCCCAGGGAACTAATGGGATAACTGGGGATGTTGTTTGCTCCTGACAAGAGTCTCAAAGTCTGGGGTGATGGTAGACAAAGCAACTCTGAGGTCATGCTCAATGTCCAATCTGTTCCTCTGCTTTGTCTTCAGCTGTACCAGAGCTGAGAAGCCACTTTCATAAAGATAGGTAGTGCAAAACAAAAAGTATAAAAAAAAAAAAAAAAAAAATTAACTTATTTAAAAAAAAATATATTCACATCCGCAACCCACTCAAAATGGCACCTGCGACCCACCAGTTGAGAAACACTGGGCTAGTGGACCATATCCGCTTCCATGATTTTGTGCTAAGCTAGGCTAGCTTGCAGCTGGATAGCTTTCTACTAAACGCACAGAGAGGAAATTGGTATCTTCTTGTCTGCCTCTGGAGAAGACGATGTTGGCGTGTTCCTTTAAGTGAGATTAAATACTTGACAGTAGTCTAATCAATGCATAAACATTAGCTTACTTACCAATTGGGGATAGTTCCAAAGCATTACAGTCTGAGAGAGGAATCAAGCATCAGCTCGCTCGGGACCTGGCCAGAACTCAGACTGCGGGACTCAGTAAGTAAGCTAATGGTTAGCCAATCGTTACTGGCAAGTATTTCATACCACTTAAACTTAAAGGAACATAGATAGATAGATAGATAGATAGATAGATAGATAGATAGATAGATAGATAGATAGATAGATAGATAGATAGATAGATAGATAGATAGATAGATAGATAGATAGATAGATAGATAGATAGATAGATAGATAGATAGATAGATAGATAGATAGATAGATAGATAGATAGATAGATAGATAGATAGATAGATAGATAGATAGATAGATAGATAGATAGATAGATAGATAGATAGATAGATAGATAGATAGATAGATAGATACTTTATTAATCCCCTAATTCAGGGTATCTCGCAGCTCACATAGTATACAGACATTGACCATTCCCATACAGTAGTTACACGTTATGTCTGCATCATGAATTAAAATAAGTACATGATAAAATTCAATTAAATCATACCCATCAATATTAAAATTAAAATTAAAATAGGAGCGTGATTAGATAAAAGCAGGTGTATAAAAACAGGTGTAAAAACAGATGTAAAAACAGGTGTAAAAACAGGTGTAACTATAATACGCTGTTGTACAGTCTGATGGCTGTGGGGACAAAGGACCTCCTGTGCCGCTCAGTCCGTGAGTGCAGGGAGATGAGCCGTCCGCTGCGACTGCTGCTCTGCCCCACCAGGGTGTGGTGGAGAGGGCATGCCAACTTCTTGGGAAATTCACTTATTTGCCATCTACCAATTTATTATTATTATTATTATTATTATTATTATTATTATTATTATTATTATTATTATTATTATTATTATTATTATTATTATTATTATTATTATTATTATTATTATTATTATTATTATTATTATTATTATTATTATTATTATTATTATCTACCCTGGAGTTAGACAAGCAGATACATACTGTTGTGGAATATTTCAAATGAGCCAAACAGTGAAGCTGTAGAAATTCAGAATGAGTCAATTGTATAAAAATAGAACATAGTTTATTTATCTATTTCCATGGCCATTAAAAAAATGCCCTAGTGAGGAAAGAAAACAAAGATGGGCTCTAGGGGCTTTGTTATGTCTTCACACAAAGAACTGGAGAATAAGCCAAATGTCATATCTCCTAAACCTTGGTCGTTGCTATAAGAACACTGTTAAAACTGTCGCCCAGTAGGCGGCCGGGTAGCGCAGCGGACTAAGTGTCTGTCTACCACCACAGAGCCAGTGGGATTGAATCCGGCTGTGGTGCCTCCGGCTTGGCAGACCGTCCATACTAACACAATTGGCAGTGTTAGCGGGTGGGAAGCCGGCGTGGGTGGGTCCTGGTCGTTGTAAACAGCGACTCCTACAGTTCGGTTGGGGCGCCTGTGTAGGGGATGCAAATAGATGGTTATCCTACCATTGTAATTCTACACATAGTGGAATCATTATGAACAGGTACATGGTCCTATCACAAGCGGGGCGGGAGTTTTCAGAACCAGCCTATCAGAATGGAGTACCTGAGTGGAGTCCCACAGTGACGGGCGTGTCCAGGCATGTTGGAACAAGACGTTGCCCATGCACGGAGAATACCGTCTCTTCACGAAACTACTAGAAGTTGACGTTAAGCCAACACAACTTCTAAGAAGAAGTAACAGACATTAGAATGGACAGTCTAATAACCGTGTGTGGTCGCATTGTTATCGTAACGTGAGTTTTATGCGACAAGTACCCTCGTGTCTGAGAGAATATCATGCTAACCGCGACAATGGCAGCGTTCGTTTCTGAAAAGTAACATTAGACTGAAAGCGAAAGAGGCTTCGTCAGTGCTGTGAGTTTCAAGAAAGTGAATGACCTTGTTGAAGAAAGAAGCAGATGAATATTCTGTGAGAGTCAGTAGCTACCACCGAGACCTGCGGTCAGGACGTGAAGTGTTAACGTGAAATGTAGCTTCGCGCCTCGAACGGCACGCGCAGTAAATACCAGTGAGTTCGTTATTGCGGTCGTGTTCATTGATGTTCCTATCGTATCCAGTACAGAAGATGAAAGACAACCTCAGCAAAGACTGAATTGAAGAAGACGTGGTGCCCAGACTGAATTGTGCATTCGTTCTGGATTGAAGAAGACGTGGTGCCGCTGTCCAGACAGAACCAGGATCTGAGGGAGACCGGCTGGTGTCCATTAACAGCTAACACACACACTATCCCGCACACAAACAGACTGGAACACACACATACACAAACAGATTGGAACATACGTACAAGCCCAGTGATCAAGCAGTTACACGCATTATTTAGAACATTTGAAATAGGACGTTATATATCAACTGGCTATCATGTCCCACTCTGCCTACTGAGATAACCCCTTATCTCCACGCACCTAGTGTGCTCCAGGAAACAAAACAAATGCACCCACTTGTACGTGACCACGCCACTCCCATGCGCCCTATATTACGCCGGAAGTGGTCACGCCTCACCCTTCCTCATTCGTTTCCAACGCGGAAGCAGCTAGATGCACTTTGGAACTGGAGATTGTTATGAAGCAAAAGTAGACGTTACACAATGTTGGGAATTCGCCAGAAGTTCGCCAGCCCCTGGAACCTTCTCGGCACGTCCTGACAGCACGACGGCCCTATCCTGTTTGTTCCTCGTCGCATGACAGCAGACCGAGGGACTTTGCGCGCCGGTTAGCAGTCGAGCTATGTTCGTATGTTCGGTAGGGCCTGCACTAGCAGGCATTGGTATATGTAATACTGCTCGTTGTCTCGTGAGACAGCCGGGTGATGTATTGGTGCGGGGGGCAGGATATTTGGATAAACGTGGTCATCATGACTCACTTTTGGATGTTTTTCCAAGTATCCTAGCGCTCAGCTAATGCTAAATTATGATACTGGCTGAGCGTCCCGCTCTTAGCGCCCTGAGGTCCCTTGGATGTTTTCCGCTTATGGAAATCTAGCTGGGAAGGGTGAGGCGTGACCACTTCCGGCGTAATATAGGGCGCATGGGAGTGGCGTGGTCACGTGCAAGTGGGTGCATTTGTTTTGTTTCCTGGACCACACTAGGTGCGTGGAGATAAGGGGTTATCTCAGTAGGCAGAGCGGGACGCTCAGCCAGTATCATATAACTAGGGTTATAGGATAACCTTACGTTTCCCTGCCGCGTGTATGCTTTCTACAACGCAGTTCGGCGATTTGCGAATCTGATTGGCCACTGATGTTTCTGGTCATGTGACATGTGCGCCCAATAGCGTGACGAGTCTTTGCCCATTGCCACGTCGAACAGCCTGCAAAGCACCTGGCGTTCTATCGCCATGCTCTAAGACAAACTCTAACCTTAACCAACTTCGAAAAAGTGCCTAAGCTTAACCGTCGAAAGAAGGGCAGGCATTCTATCGCCATGCTCTAAGACAAACTCTAACCTTAACCAACTTCGAAAGAGCGCCTAAGCTTAACCAGAGTAGACACTTGCGGTCCCACGATTGGGCGTACATGTCACATGACCAGAAATTACCTGGCCAATCAGATTCGCAAATCGCCGAACTGCGTTGTAGAAAGCATACAAGCTTCCCTGCCATCAGAAGACATTCTCCAGTGACTCAGCTCATCTCGTATGCAGTCTACAGAAGTAACCAACTGAAGTATCGTGTAAAGTGATAGTTAACTGTATCAAACCCATGTCAGTTGTGAAAGACTGAAGTAATGCGTTAACCCTTAATGGGTGACAGATATCCCGTTTATATCCAGAGTGAATACTCCCTCTGTGAAGTTATAAGAGAGCTTTTGTTCTGAGGTAATTACAACTGTCATAAGTGAACTGTCATAATTATATGCAACTGTTATAAGTGAACTGCCATAATTATATGCAACTGTTACAGGTGAACTGCCATAACATTGGGATATATTGAGTTATACACTATGAGTCCATGAAGTAGAAATTACTATCCAGGTTGGGTATTGATTAAGGAGAACTAAGAAAGATGTTGTTGCTGTGAAAATGAATTGTTATATTGTTTTTGTTTGAAATAATTGTCCTTGAAGGAAAGAGATGTCCAGCAGAAGGAAGGACTGAGAGAGAGAGAGAGAATATTTCTCTTCATGGAAAATAAATATTTCATTTTGTTTTGACAAACTGAATTAACTTCTCAGGTGTTCTTTAGTAATAGTTTACCTTGGAGTAGGGGCGTCTCACCTATCCTGCTAGACTTGGGGAGGGAGGGTTTATGTTTCAGCTAAAGCTGTTGAGGGTTGAGCATAATTGTACACTTCAGGTTGCCACTGTGTCAGAGTTAAACCCTGAAGCCCACCTCGTCATATCTATTTATATTCATACTAACGGTAGAGTAGAGCAGGATAGTTACAAACATACTTACACACGTAGGTAGTGAGGTCAATTGTATTGGGGACGGGGACTTAGCTCCTTTCGTCGTCTCAATCTTCCAAGGTAAGAACACACCATATTAAACCCTACAAGGGCGGGCATACTTACCCCCGCTACACCTGCACAGCAAGGGAAGGATCTGGGAGAGGTAGTGTGACCTTCCACACGTTACACTCTCCCAGTGAGAGTCCGCGCTGCCAGGTGAAAAGAAGCGGTGGGCTGGCTACACATGTGTCGGAGGAAGCATGTGATAGTCTCTGCCCTCCCAGACCGACGGTAGGGGGTAGAGTGCGCAACGACCAGGAAGGGGAGTGGGAATTGGCATAACGACTAACATTGGGATGGGAGAAAAAACGGAAAAAAAAGGGGGGAAAAGGTAATAATTTTTTTTTTAACTGTCGCCCAGTGTCTGAGCTGTATACTAGTTAACCCTATATTAACGTATCAAGGCTGTAAGACATAGAATATGTATTTGAACACAGAACTATATGACATGATAATATTTTGCTATCACAATACACTTTTCTTCTCTGTTAGCCTAGCTTAGCGTCATTCACTGGAAGTAGGTGTGAGTGTGCCAGTGTAGCCTAGTTCCCAACAGTCACTCCAAATACACTCCAAAACGTTCCTGTATACATGTTGTGACCTGTGTATTTACCATGTGGACAAATACAAATAAATTAGATATTTTAGTTTTTTAAGCAGATATACTCT
This sequence comes from Notolepis coatsorum, assembly GCF_963971535.1. NCBI lineage: Eukaryota > Metazoa > Chordata > Actinopteri > Aulopiformes > Paralepididae > Notolepis > Notolepis coatsorum. The sequence goes on along the minus strand of NC_140182.1, from coordinate 93,791,791 downwards.
AAAAGAAATTTGCCAAACCACTGCTGCCTTGGTGCAGTGATTTCACGCATCACCTCTGAAAGCCCCGTTCTAACTTCCATCAATAAAAGCAATCTGACTAGTAGCTACTAGCGTCAAGACTAACCTGACTGCTGCTAATCATAGCCGACTTTGTAAGAGAGGAATCCTCAGAGGATGGTGATTACTTCTGGACAAACCAAGATCCAGAACCTTATCTTTTTGAACCAGAATATACAGAGGAGGAACTACAGGTTTTGGAAGCTGACCGGGCAAGAAGGGAGGCTGAGGCAGAACAGCCTGGGGTCGAGGGGAGAGTCAGAACCAACTTGGACTGGTGGTGTAAATGTGGATCATGCCAACCTATGCCGACAGAAATCTAGTGTTTTTGCTGTACTGAATGGGACTCTGTGCTGCCATCAATGATTGGAAGACTTTATATATCGGACGAAGAGGACGGTGCACAAAGGCACTGTCTAACAACAAAGTAAGATTTCTCAGCACTAACAAATTCTACAGTTGTTGAAACCTTTTTCCATGTTCCCAAAATAAATTGGAAACAACGCCCCATGCTGAGTGGACCTAATGGACAGTTGTCTATTGAGTAGGTGACTATTATAATCATCATGATGCATGGGTCACATAGGCTATTGTATACATTGCTAACTATATACAATAGTCTATCCAATATATTACCTGGGTGTTCATTGCCTTGTGGCTAAAATACCCTAGAGGTCCAGTTTCATATAAACTAAATGATGTATATAGCTAGGCTAACTCTTTCATGATGGTTTGATTGTTTATTTGTTATTCATACAGCATTTTCTGTTTTCTCAGTCAATACAGATTGGTGTCCTACTGCATCATTTTGGAGTGGGCCCTGAGGGGAGAGACGTTGGGAAGAGGCAATCGAAAACATGTGTCGTTTGGGCCATTCGCCGAATATATCCTTCAGCGACATGGATTTATGTAGGATTCCAAGAGGCAGAGGATGCAATGGATATGCTGTAACTGTACAATCATTCGATGTGCCTATCAACTCAAGGGACATCAACAAACTTAACAAGCTGAAGGCTAGCTCCATGGTGGGAGTCGAGCTGGTGAGACTAGAGGTGGTGGTGTGACAGATCATATGTTACTCCTTCTGCATTGTGTTAAATGTCGATGCCCCGAGGGTTTCGAACCCCAGGTAGGCCGCACCGCAGGCGACAGCATAGACCACTATACCAAGAGGTGAATTAACTTCTTGGTAACATGTCTATGTGTCTTTTAAGGGGAAGTGAGTTTAACTCACAGTACCGCTTACTGCCACAGTCACTTCACAACACACGTCCATCGTGACTGTGGATATTACTCACGGACCTCCGTTACACTGGCAGAGAGGGGGATGAGAAGGAAATTCTGGCTGCTACCCTGGAGAATCCCTCCCACCCCCTCTACAATGAGCTAGTCAAGATGAGAAGCACGTTCAGTCACAGAATTATACCCCCCCCCCCCCCAGACCATAAGCTGTGTAGTCATTATCTGTGATTAGACATTTCACTTTACAACTCAAATGATTAGGCCTACATATGGCAGATTAGCACAAATAACTAGTTTACATTACATAGAAAATGTGATTCCCGGACTGTATTTTATTTTATTATTATTATTTTATTCTTAGGCTTATTTTATTCTTTATTCTTAGGCAATTTTTTGTTATTCTTATTCGTGATTTTTTTGTCTACCTAAATGTTTACTGTGAGCGATTTGTAGTGCCAAATTTCCTTCAGGATGATTGAAGTATTTCTATTCTATTCTATTAACTCAAACAGAGAAATCCTGTAATTTATTTGACAATAAGCGGTGCAACAAGATCGCACCACCTTGGCCATCACCACGAGACATCCACCACTTTGGCCATCAGGAGACATCCATCACCATGGCCCACTCCAAGGAGAGCTTCATAGGGTGGTCGGACAGTAACCAGCTCCAACTCAACGTCAGCTAGACAAAGGAGCTGGTGGTGGACTATCGGAGAGGCAGGAAGGGTCCCCCTTCTCCCATAATCCTCGGAGGGGAGGAGGTAGAAATGGTGGAGTCCTACAAGTTCCTCAGAGTTCACCTGAACAATAAACTGGACTGGTCAGACAACACTGAGGCCCTCTACAGGAAGGTACAGAGTAGGCTGTTCTTCCTGAGGAGACTCAGGTCGTTCGACGTGTGCAACCGACTGCTGCTATCTTTCTACCAGTCCGTTGTAGCCAGCGTCCTCTTTTTTGCTGTGGTGTGCTGGGGCGGCAACATCAACTCAAGGGACTCCAGCAAGCTGAACAAGCTGGTGAAGAAGGCTAGCTCAGTAGTGGGTGGTGAGCTGGATAACCTAGAGGTGGTGGCTGAGAGGAGGATGAGGAAAAAGCTAGAAGCCATCCTGGAGAACCCCTCTCACCCCCTATACGAGGAGCGTGCCAGAATGAAGAGCACGTTCAGCCTAAGGGGGCTTTCTCACTCACCGTTCGGAGTCGAATCAGAGCCGGATCGCATCAGAAAAGGGTGTGTCTGTCCTAGTGAGAACGCTCCCCCCTCGTCCCCGGGGACGAATCAGCGTCCCCGGGGGCGCTGAACCTGGACCGCTGAAATAGGTGGTTCCGGGTGCACGCCAGTGGGAGCAGGGGAGGCTTTTGTATCAACTTGCTGACACACACAACGTCGTTACTTGCTTGAATTTTGGGCAGATAAAAACACACAGCAACAACTGGACAATACCCACAAAAACGATATTTATGGGCAATTTGCGAGTTCAGACCTCAACCAAAACAAGCATGTGGAGCCTCACAGCTCAGTGGATGAAAACATGAAGCCGCGTTACAACACTTCCCTGGCTCGCATTAGGCCTGGCAATTTGGTTTGCCATTGCTATGTCTATACATTGGTTTCTTGTTCGAATGCATTTATTTCTATTAGACCAGTGGTGCCCAACCAGTCAGCCGTGGTCGACCAGTAGATCAATGACATGCAATATAATTGCCATGAGCGATGAGCTAATGTTAGCTGCTGAACAGCTGCTGAACAGGCTAGCTTAGCGTTAACCCTGGGAAACGCTCAAAGCGCAATCCACGACACCAGTTCCATCAACTGACATGCAATATAATTGCCGCGAGTGATGGGATAATGTTAGCTGCTAACTAGTAGATAGGTCTAGTAGACTAGATAGACTAGTAATAGGCTAAGCTAACTAGCATAAGCTAACTAGCGTTAGCTTAGTGTTAACCCTGGAGCGGACTGCACGACACCAGTTCCATTTGTGAGAAAAGGGGGGTGGATTATATTGACAAGGCTTGACAACAGAGGTTCAAATATAACTTCATATTTATTGGTTATTTGTTTCTTTTATATCAGCATCCAGTCTCCACCGCCGTGTTAACACTCTTCCTGTGTTTACATTTTCGAGCATGACATCATCGCCTACGGCAAGCTTACATGCTCAAAACGCAAACCGTAAACAAAACAGCGCACCAAGACTGAGTGTGTACGCAAACTAGAGGGGGGAGAGGGAGGGGGGAAGTTCGCACCCGAGGACGGTACGGACCGGACGGACCCGAATGGTGAGTGAGAAAGCACCCTAAGACTCATCCCCCTCCCCGGCCACACCACAAACCGCCTGGGCTGGTCCTTTATACCGGCAGCCATCAGTCTCTACAACAAAGGGCTTGGGGCGGCCGGATCTGCTGCCAGAACTATATCACTGTCACAACTCGGGACTTGAGAATTAGAGACTCACATCACCGTACTGAGTGACTATCTTGTATTTTGCACTAGAGACTAATATCACTAGACTCTCATCACTGGACTATCTTGTGTTTATACTTTTTTTTATATTATATTGTATTTGTATCTATACTGTGTGTACCTATAGTGTATAGGACTGTGAAGCTATGCATCCCCCACCCTGTATCCCCCCCATGCTGCTTTGACACCCGAATTTCCCCAAGGGGATCAATAAAGGATCATCTTATCTTATCTATCACCACAAGACATCCACTAACAGAGAGACAGGATGAAATACATGTAATATAAGCATATATGAATAGAATAGAAGTACTTAGCCCAGCAATGAAGTAGAGCAGGCATGGTTTAGTCCAGACCTGGGCATTGTACGGCCCGCGGGATGAGTCTGACCTGCCCGCGAAAGATTTCATGATAATACTTTTTTTTTTTTTTATTTAGAAAAAAATAAAATTTATTAATTTTTATTTTTATTTTTTTTATTTTTTGTGTCAACGTTCACACGCACAATATACGCTTAGGAGACATGCTCAGAATATGTTGGTTCTCTTTGGATCCACCTACATATGTGAACAGACATTCTCAGTCATGACGTTTACCAAGTCCAGGTACAGATCCTCTCTCACTGATGAACATCTGGCAGCTGTGCTTCGCATCTCCACCTCAGACATGCAACCTGACTTTGATGGACTTGTTAAAGCTCAACAGAGACTGGATTTATCACACTGAATGAAAAAAAAGAGCTGAAGAACACTAAAATGTGGAAATATAACAAGTGAAATGGGACACTTGAATTTTTTTTTCTTTTTTTTCCACAGTTCTGAAAACATTAAATGTTTAATATAGGCTTGTAAAGTAAAAAAGGCTACAAAACTGGGACACTTTTCTTTACACAGTTCAGTGACATATCTTGTTTATTTTTGCTATAAGATGATGTGATGTCTTTAGAAAGCTAAGAAAATCCTTGTTTCAATAGTATATGAAACTCAAAATGCCCTTTGTTATTAATGTTTCACATTTTGTTTATCATTTTGGAAATAAATTCTATTTGAATAAATGATATTTTTGAAAGCTAACCTCGCCTTTTAATTGCCAAATAATAACATACACTCTTACCAGGGGTCAAAAAATGCCATTTACTGCTTTTTATATAGAAATAAAATGTATATTATGCATAATTGAGTTTGGAATTTTGGCCCGGCCCCCCAACATATTTTCAGTTGCTCATTCGGCCCCCTGGGAAAAATAATTGCCCACCCCTGGTTTAGTCATTGGTCAGTGCAGGGACGTGCACAGGGCTTTAGAAAGGCAGGTGCCCAATAGGAGAAAAGGGCATCAATTATTAAATGCAATGCGAGCGCGCACAGTGCGCAAGCCCGATTTTTGGGGAGAGAGAGAGAGAGAGAGAGAGAGAGAGAGAGAGAGAGAGAGAGAGAGAGAGAGAGAGAGAGAGAGAGAGAGAGAGAGAGAGAGCGAGAGAGAGAGAGAGAGAAGAGAGGAGAGAGAGAGAGAGAGAGAGAGAGAGAGAGAGAGAGAGAGAGAGAGAGAGAGAGAGAGGGAGGGGGAGAGAGAGAGAGAGAGAGAGATAGAGAGAGAGAGAGAGAGAGAGAGAGAGAGAGAGAGAGAGAGAGAGAGAGAGAGAGAGAGAGTATTCTGCGTGATTTTCCTAGCACTAGCAGCGGACAGGGAGGGGCTGGGGAGGGGTGATCTGGCGACGTGTTTCACGAGAGCCGCGCATCTTGCAAGTGAGGCGGTGAGATGAGAATGTGATAAAGCATGAAGTAAAGAGATAATGCAATGCCACCGCCCACCGCGGTATGAATAATAAGAAATGTAGTATGGGGGATTCAGGGGAAGTGCAGTGTTGCCACTTCTAGCCTGCCTGCCGCCTGATTGCATGAGACTAAAGCATGGATAATCACAACTTCACAAGGCAATGCATGCCCGAAATATACAGTGCACTGCAAACCCGACATTTTATTTTGTTGGGCAAATACCTTACCTGATGAAGTGTACTCTTGCTTTGTTTTAGTTGAAATAGTAACTGTAAAAAAAGAGGTCTCGACTCGAGTGTGAGCTCAACAACAGCTGGATATCAATTTCGTGTTCAGTGCAGTTTACGTGTTCGTGGCCCGGCGTGCAGTTTACATCATCTCATCATCACCCACCCACGTGCTATGCGGTCCTTCCAGGCTGGAAGGACCTATTACTTACGAGAGGGGTGGCATTTCTCTCTCTTTCTTTACCTAATATTTAGATTCTATTGTGACATCTTTCATTTGGAAGGGCAGGGCAGTATATCTATATGTGCAACAGTAAAAAAAAAAAAAAAAAAAAGAAAAGGGGGGGGTGGCATAAAAAGGGCACTTTCTAATGAAAAATGAAAAAGGCAGGTGCCCGGGTACCCCTTCACCCCTATGTGTGCACGTGCCTGGGTCAGTGTAGGATCCACTCCAGTGTGTTTACAATATAAATATGGAGGTGACAATGGGTCACAGCAGCAGTTAAAAGTGTCTTTAGTGACTCACAGTTTGGGGGAAGGGTGACAGTGAGGTCACAGCAGCAGTCAGGTCAGAGTGTCTGCCTGGCACAAAAGAAAGAAAAGTGGGGGGGTCACAGAAAGGGTTAGAGAGGTCCCGTATTTGCAGTGAGCTGACATATACAGTGAGCAATAGATACATGTAATAAGCACACAGTATATATATATGCATACATAGAAGCAATAGAATCATAGTATATAATGTAAAGACCCTGTCGGGGGCCAGTCGGGGGTCATTGGTCAGCCGAGCTGTCACTCAGCACTCCGCCATCTAGGGCTGGCAGTGACGCTATTGGTCGCGCAAGCCGCGGGGGGACAGAGGCTAGAGTGCAGGGGCTGACGTAGAACAGGTGGACGTTAGCAGAGCAGGTGCAGACTAGTTCGGGCAATGAGAGGTGATGCACCCAGTATTGCATGCTGTGCCAAGTGAACTTCCAATAAAACACAACGTGAGAACTAGCCCCCTGAGTCGGTGAGTCGTCAATAACGTGAAAAGTTACACTGGTGTCAGAAGAAAAGAATGCAGAGAATTATAAACAATAAAAATGTCGGAGGAGAGTGAGCTAACGTGGGCTAGCGCGAGCTAACGGGAACTAACGTGGGCTAGCACGAGCTAATGGGAGCTTATGTGGGCTAGCGTGAGCTAGCGAAGAGTAGCCTAGTTTAGCTTACAGTTAGCATCAGGATTAGCATGGCAAAAATGGAAGCCTGCGCCGATAACATTAAGAAGGAAAAAGAGGAAGATGGAGAGGAGTGGTCGGGTGACACGGACATGGAGTGTAAAAAACCCCACCACTGTTTTGCGAGCCAACGGTTCCCGCCGGTCGAGGGTCAGGGGTGACCCAAGAAGTCAACAAATATGGCGGCGCCCATGCAGTGATGGCAGGCTCAGCAGCAAAGGCGCCAAAGTATGCGGGGACGTCGGACTGGGAGGCTTTCCGTGCACAATTCGAACTACTAGCCATGGCTACAGGTTGGTCAGAGGAAGATAAAGCGCTACAACTAGCGGTGTGCCTCACCGGTGAGGCTTTATCGTGCCTTGTGCTAATTAGCCCCGAGCACCGACAGAACTATGGAGTGTTGGTGGGGGCCTTGCGGAGGCGTTTTGGACTGTGTTCATGTCTGGAACTCCTGATAAATTAACTGAGTAGCCGGGGTAGAAGACCCGGAGAGACATTGAGGGGGTTGGCCAATGACATTGAAAGCATGACCCGGCGGGCATACACACATATGCCGTCGACTGTACAGGGCGAGTTGGCCAGAGACCAGTTCATACGGCCCCTTCTTCCAGCGGACCTGCGGGCCGAAGTGCAGCTAAAGCATCCTGCAATGTTACAAGCAGCTTTGGAAGTGGCTACAGAGAGGGAGGTTGTGTGGGAGTGGTCTGCAGAGGACCGACGACGGGAGAGCGCGCCGGCGGTGAGGACGGCAGAGAGGAGCCCCCCAGCTGAGGAGAGGCCAGCGTGGTTGACGAAGCTGATACGGGCCGTGTCACTACAGACCCCATGCAGAGCACCAGCAGGGCCCCGAATGTGTTGGGGATGTGGCCAGCCAGGACACTTCATCCGAGAGTGCCCCAAGTATTCCAGGGTCCAGGGAAACGACCCAGGGTCTGCCTAGAAGGGGCTGCGCAGACCCAGATCTCAACCTCAACCCTTACTGCATCTTCCCAGACCCCGCCGGCATCGGGGTGGGCCCGACAACACAGCCGGGGGAACCAGGCCTCACTTCCCCCAGAAGCAGACGACAGCACTGCCCGGGGACCGGTGGTAGTGGTGGGTCTCACCTGCGTGAGTGCCTCGATATATACCTGTCACAGTGGAGGGGGGCGCCGTGCTCCGCCCTGGTGGACACAGGGTCGATGGTGACATTGGTGAGGCCGGATGTGATACCCAGCTGGACGCAGTATGAACCCACCACCGTGCAGTTGTGCACAGTGACGGGGGAATTGACACCTCTGAAGGGTAAGAGCATGTTGACTGTAACTGTCGGGGGGAGGTCAGTGCGCCATCCAGTATGGATAGCCGCTGTGCAGGACCCTTGTATTCTCGGGCTAGACTTTTGTGGTATTATGAAGGCTTCACAATACCAGTTTTCAACAACCAGTGTTTATCTCTTAATATAACTCAAGTTGTCTTATAACAATCTGACCAGAAATAGCCTCAAGGCAGGTTAATACTAAGGCGGATTTCTGTGTGTGTTGCAGAACTTGGAATGTTGTCAGCTGGGCGGCTGGGTGGCGTAGCGGAGATTGCGCTCGTCACCAATGCAAGAGACTCCGGTCTCGAATCCCGGTGTCAGCATTGCCTGCGGCTTGGGCCAGTCGTCATACTATCTCAATTGGCAGAGGTAGCGGGTGGAAGTCGATGGGTGGGGATTGGACTTTGTGGACAGCGACTCCTATAGGTCGGTTGGGTGACGCCTGCACAGCAGTGACAGGAAGTATCGGGGGCAGCGTGAGCCTCCCACACGTTACTCCTCGCCTCTGAGAGTCCGCTCTGTCTGGTGAAAAGATGCGACAGGCTGCCTCCTCGTGTACCGGAGGGGACACGTGATGCAAGGCTTCTATCCTCACTACAACCGACCAGTGGGGGGCATAGTCTAGCAACGTTCAAGACAGGGGAGGGGAGAATTGGCAATACGAAATTGGGATGGGAGAAAAATTGAAAAATAAGGAGAAAAAGTGGATACAAAAAGAATGTTGTCAGCTGACACCAGCATTTTGCATATAAACACCAGATTAGCAGCTGGGGACTCAATAACAATAGAAGAATTGTCAGGCCAGCCTGTGAGACAGACAGCATGGAACTGGTCACAGGAGGAGTTACTGAAAATATATGTAGGAATAACTCTTTTTCTTTAGAATATGATTTGATATATTAGAGACCAGTGCAACAAAATTTTCATTACCATTAACACTTTGAGTGCCACGCCGGGTTTCCTTTTTACCCCCTTGATGCCACCATCCACTCCCAATGTTAACGTTAATATCGCCTAATCTATGTTTTAAATTATGGCTATGTGTCTAATCTGCCCGTCGCTTATCAAAGACTCATTTCCCAGTCAACATTGGCAAGGCAGATTGTATTTTTATTGCTTCATTTCCGTTTGATAGCATTTTGGAAATAACCTGTTTTCCGGGGGAAAACAACACATTCTATGATAATCGCCTTTTACTGGAATATTCCAGAACGTTGTCATTTGTCGGCCTATTTATGAATCGTTTTCAAATAAATGCTAGATGAGCGTGCCGTGCGCTGATAATCACTGCTGTTATTTCCTCATGGCTTTTACAGTCAAAACAGCTATATCACATATAGTGGAAACGCTTATATCTCTGTGAAAACGAGTCTGATTATCCTAACACTGATAACATAGCTTCCTTACCTGAGGTCAGATGGTATCCAAATGGTTTATTCCAATTTCCGATCGCCATTCGAAAAAATCGATAAATGTATTGATCAACCGTGTATACAGTAGAACACATGATCCGCGCGGCTCAGAGGCTCCAGAATGAACTCTGGTAGACCCCGGCTGCATCAGTGAGAAGTAAAATGTGGAGTCAGAAATCCGTTCTCCCATTCACTTTCATTGAGTCCATTCCAAAAGGGTGATTTACCATCTGGGAGACGATAGGGGGCGCTTTTTTCAGATCTGAGCGCCGGCGGTCCCTGGATCTCCAACGGTAGGCTCGCGTGATGCAATATGATTTCAGATCGCTAATAAAAAATAAAATAACCTGAATATTCTCGGGCGTGGCACTCAACGGTCGGGGCGTAAACCCGAATATTCTCGGGCGTGGCACTCAAAGTGTTAAAGAGATATGCTCAATCAGGGGAACACATGGATATTAAACTTTAAATGGTTTAGAGTCTAATTCCTAGGCCAACATAAGAACTATGGTTGTAAACTATTGCAAATATTCAATTGGACATCGAGTAATTCAACTGGTTAGAATGATATGTTTTCAGGTCAAACCTAATTTAAAATAGTGATTAAAAGGATGGTGGGATGACTATAACTGTCAATTGTGTTATATTTTGGTGAAAAGTGTGATAAATAACATTGGAATGTGCGCCAGGAGAAGACTTAGAATAATATGTGTATCTTGTACTAAAAATGAATGATTTAATCTAATTTGGACATAAAACAATTAGGGTATTAAGAGTTAAGGCTGGCAGCAGTTGGGTGCTAGGACCGCCCTTATTTTCAAATTCAAACATAACTAGCTCCTGATTGGGGGAAACCCTTTTGTGATGTCACTTTCTGGACAGGGACCCTGTTATAAAAAGGAGGGCCCCGGGAAACAGGTCAGAACCGCTGAGGCGGTTAGCAGGGTAGGACAGGGCAGCCAAGAAAGAGTGCACCTTCGAGAGGCTGATGGACCGGGTGTTAGCCGACATCCCCCATCAGCAGTGCTTAGTCTACCTCGATGACATCCTGGTACACGGGGGCTCGTTCGGGGCCGCTTTTGAGTCTCTAAGATAGGTGTTGGAGAGGATAAGAACGGCGGGACTGAAGCTACATCCGGAGAAGTGTCACTTTATGCAGAGAGAGGTATCTTTCTTGGGGCACAGAGTGGGTGGGGAGCAATGTTCCCCCTAAGGTGCGCCCGTGCGCGCGCGCGCACATGGCCAAATGCTCCCGCGCACATCTGAAATCGGTTGCGCACAGAAACGTTTGTGTAAAGAAAAAGAAAAAAAGGAGTTTGTTTGGATGCACGTAATTTACATGTTCTGGGTTGGCTAGCTCTTGGATACGATCCAACCTATTGCGCGGCACCACAGAGAGACGTTTTAGTATCGGCGTCTGTGATTTGCCTAAACGTTTGGCCCTCCCTTCCTGAATCTGCAGCAGCCGACGCGGAAGTGAAAGCGTTAGGGAAAATATATACACGCGGACGGGCGAGAATTGTACAGAATGAGACTATGTGCAATATTCGAAATGCCCCGTTTCATACTTTGATAGTAGATGAGAGCACAGACATCACAGTGCACAAAATGCTAGTTCTGTATATAAAATACAGGGAGGAAAATGATGTCAACTACAAAACTGAGTTTGGTGGCATGATGCATCATTCAGTTAACGTCATGCACTGCTCCAGCTATTGTTGAGGCCATCACACAGTTTTATTCCAAACATGAATTAGACATGCAGAGAATGGTGATGCTGACCTCTGATGGTGCCTCAGTAATGCTAGGAAAGAGGAGTAAACAAGTGACTCTTTTCTGATGTGCAGTGTTCTGATGTGCAGTGTGCACACAGACTAACAGAAAGGACTAAGTAAGAGCTAAGACCAGACCAGAGGAGTCTGGAAACAAGTGACTTTTTTTTTTAATTGTGTGTATCTGAATAACAGAAAGGAGGAATGAAGCAGAGGGGAAGGTGAGAGGTTTAGAGGGAGGGAGAGAGAGAAGAGGGAGGGAGGACGTTGCTCTGTATCGTCAATGGTCAAATAAATAGTTTGTGTATTTCTGTGTATCAGCTAAATGTGTAGATTTTTATGTTGGATATTAAGGTAAATTATTTTTTACAAACCGCCGCTTATCAACCAACCGGTTAATCGGAAGGTGACGTATGTTGCTCAGTAGTTGCTGATGTCTGCTCAGGAGGTTTGAGTGTTTGCTCAGACCGAAAAAAATTTGAGGGAACATTGGTGGGGAGGGCATTGGCACACTGGAAGATAAGGTGCAGGCGGTCAGAGACTGGCCTACTCCCATCAATCACAAGCTTAAGAGCTTCATGGGACTGGCCTCGTATTATAGGAAGTTCGTCCGAGGGTTCGCCAGCACGGCTTCTCCGCTGCACCAGCTGCTACAGAAAGACAGTGACTATATATGGACTGAGCAGTGTCAGGGGGCGTTCGAACGTGAGGCCCCGGTGCTGGCCCTGGCCGACCCCAGCTTACCGTTCGTACTGGACACTGATGCTAATGGCACAGGGGTGGGAGGGGTACTGTCTCAGGTGGGGGCGGGGAGAGGGTGTTAGCCTACTTCAGTAGCTCGTTTAACAAGGCCGAGCGTCGGTACTGTGTGACCCGTAGGGAGCTGCTGGCCGTAGTACGGGCAATTAGACATTTCAAATACTACCTGTGCGGCCTGCCGTTCCAGGTGAGGACTGACCACTCGGCACTCCAGTGGCTTATGTCCTTCAAAGAACCAGAGGGGCAAGTGGCCCATTGGCTGGAAGAGCTGCAGGCTTACAACTTCAACATAGAGCACCGAGCGGGTGTTTGCCACACCAACGCTGATGCGCTCTCTCGCCGGCCGTGTGCAGCGGAAGGGTGTAACTACTGCAACAAGAGAAACACCCAGGAGAGGGAGCTTCGGGCAGAAAAGGAAGACAGCACGGTGGAGTGAGCAGGCCAGGAAGTGACCTGCCGAGCACTGCAGATTGTGGGCGTCGCGGAGTGGAAGCGGCGGCAGGAACAAGACGCGGATCTTCAGCCGGTACTTCAGTGAATGGAGGCGCAGTGACGACCACAATGGGAAGAGGTAGCGGTATCCTCCCCCACCACCAAAGGACTATGGTCCAAATTTGAGGCTCTACGCCTAAACCAGGGCGTGCTGCAGCGGGCCTGGAAGGAGTAAGCCACGGGGGAAGGGAGGTGGCAGATGGTGGTGCCCAAGGGCTTACAGGGGGCCGTGTTAGAGGCCATGCATGGGGCTACAGGGTCTGGACATTTTGGGGTCACTAAGACTATCAGGCAACTCCGCCAGGGGTTCTATTGGGGAAGGTTCAGGAGGGATGTTGAGGACTTTTGTCACTGTTGTGACCTGTGTACAGCCTGTAAGGGCCCTCCGGGTCGCTCTCATGCCCCACTACAGCAGTTCCCCGTCGGGGGGCCCATGGAAAGAGTGGCAGTGGACATTGTAGGCCCGCTTCCCCGGTCCGACCGGGAAAACTGGTACATCCTGTCCGTCATAGACTACTTTACCAAATGGCCGGAGGCCTACGCCCTCCCCGATCCGGAGGCAGAGACGATAGTGGACGCTTTGGTAGAGGGCATGTTTAGCCGGTTCGGTGTGCCAGATAGCATTCACAGCGACCAGGGTAGGAACTTTGAATCTCATGTCTTCAGCGTCATGTGTGAGCGCCTGAATATTTATAAGACCTGCACCACGCCATTGCACCCACAGAGCGATGGGTTGGTAGAAAGATTTCACTGTACACTAGGTCAGCAGCTGGCCATCCTTACCTCCCAGCACCAGCGAGACTGGGACCAACACCTGCCATTGGTGCTCATGTCCTGCGGTTCGGCAGTGCAGGAGTCCACGGCATGCACGCCCGCCCTTCTCATGATGGGGAGGGAGCTACGCACCCCAGCAGAGTTGGCGTTTGGCCGGCCGCCAGATGCCTCAGACATTGCTCGCAGGCTCCCGAGAACGACAGGAGTCGGCACACGCATTTGCCCAGGGGCAACAGCAGAATGCCGGTGTGAGGCAAAAACGTAATTATGACGTGAGGGTACGGGGCAGACATTTTGTGCCGGGGGAGTTAGTTTGTGTTTACAACCCCATGAGGAAGAAGGGCCGGTGCCCTAAGTTGGATAAAAACCAAGGGACGACCTAGCAGGCACAGTCATGATTACTTAAGCCTTAAAAATCACCAGGAGGGGTGACCAGAGCACAAGTCTCACTGAAGGGTGAGACCATATTGTTGTTGAGAGGTGAAGGGGGAAGGGCATTATCAACACCAAATAATGATTCATTAAGAGTTCTGGACTAATGATGCACCATACAGAGTGAATGAAAGAGTTGAAAGTAGTATTCTCTATAATTAGAGCTCAAAGAGTTTGTTGGGTGGAAAAAGCACAAGCCCTCCCCACAATTATGTTAGTCCAAAACTGGCTAACTAGTCATATTGACTGAAACATGTTTAATGGCAGTAGGGAAAAAGAAATACACAAATACACAGATATTGAGGCCAGAGGAGATTTGATAGACACACACAAGATAAGACTAGAAACATGACACAATAAGAGGAGTCATACACAGTGAAAATTAGAACCAAAGAGAGGAATCTCTGAATAAATAAAAATTTGAAAAAACAGAGTACAAAAGTAGATAATAAGAATCAAGGATTTGTCAGAGTGCCGTTGCCTGGTTGGAATGCTGAGTTGAGAGAAAGGAGAGGAGAAGGTAAGTCGGAAAATATTAAATTAATGGAATTTGTACCCGAGTCAATGGAATAAATTAGAATCAGAATCAAATTCAAAGTGACTTTTCACATACAAGGAATCCAACCTATCCCACGATTTCACAGCACAAGAAATCGAGCAGGCCATCAGACGGCTAAAAACCGGTAAGGCACCAGGCGTTGACAACATCCACCCGGAATACATTAAACACCAAGGCAAGAAGGCAACCGACTGGCTGTGCTCCTTCCTCTCCATGTGTGTGTGTGAGAGCAGGGAAGGAAATTAGGCCATTTTACTCGCCAAATGCAAGTATTTTTTATGTTTGGGGAGTGATTCATGAAGACCACTAGCCACACTGGCGAGTAAAGAAAATAAAACAAAAAAGGATCGGTTCATATTGCGATACTCTTATTTTGAAAATCCGGCAAGTCGTATCCGCCCAGTAGTGTGAACCGCTGTGTAGCTCTGTACAGCAGAGCAGGGCTACAGAGTGCCTATTTTGTGACCCGATATAAGTCTGTGCAGTTTTTTCCCCACAATGGGTCAAATGCATCTAACATGTTTGCATCGTCGCCATTCCTTTATGCCCATGTTGCGTTAAATACCTAAATTAACGTTACGTTAGCTGCTTACGCTAACTAAGCTAAGCAGCTAACCCTGAGAGAGAACAGGAGAGGGGACTGGGGAAGGAGGGGGGGGGGCAAACAATTGTAGGAACAGTTTTGGAGAGGAAGGGGGAAAATGAACACTCACCATGCCCTGCTCAATCCAGTATTTAGTCCAGTCCATTCCAGCATCTCTTGTCCAGCCCAACCCAGTCCAGTGCAACCCAGCACAGCCCAGCCCAACCCAGCCTAACCCAGTCCAGCCCAGCATCTTTCACTGCCCAACCCAGTCCAAACTAGACCAGCCCAACTTTCCCTGCCCAACCCAGTCCAGCCCAGCATCTTGCACTGCCCAGTTCAGCCCAACCCAATCCAGAATAGTTCCCTCTTTCATGTTAATATGTTTTATGCTAATATTGTGAAGAGTAGAGACACTGTTATTAATGTTTTATGCTAATAAATATTTTAAAGAGAGACAAGGTGTGATTATTACTATGATTGAAAATCAATTTAGACGAAGACATACAAAGAAGTAATTATCACAATTAGCAATTTATTTTTGGCTGGTAAAAAATCTGTTTGGCTGGTAAAAAAAATCATCTACTCGCCAGTTGGCTGGTAAGGCAAAAAGTTAGTGTCCTCCCCTGTGTGTGAGTTTGTGTAAGTGTGTCTATGTGTGAGGTGTGTGTGTGGTTATATGAAAGTGTAAGTGTGTGTGTGTGTGTGTGTGTGTGTGTGTGTGTGTGTGTGTGTGTGTGTGTGTGTGTGTGTGTGTGTGTGTGTGTGTGTGTGTGTGTGTGTGTGTGTGTGTGTGTGTGTGTGTGTGTGTGAGAGAGAGAGTGTGTGTGTAGTAAGTGGTTGTGTGTGTGGGCCAGTTTTAAGGCTCCCCATCTATGATTAACAAGTCATTCCTGTCCCTAGGAAACAATGGGAGGCGATTTCACATGATGCAGTCAGCTGCTGATTTAATCAGCGTTTTTCAGTACACTTCCTGGTCTGTGGGTCTCCAAGATATGGGGAGACAAATGTAAATTCTACCTATTCGCTTGTTTTAACTCGTTTTTAACCAACGGCCATATGAATATTAAAATTACACGTCATTCCTCTCCTGTAAAGTCCTAAACATCAGGGTTTTTCATATTTTCATCTCCTAACTTACTTAAAATTTTTCCAGATTGATTACCATTATTTCTAATCTATTCCTATATTTAACTAACCAAATGAAAACCTCAATACCTTTCAATGTATTTAACTATCAATAGTAAGATAAACATTTATATACAGTTTTCCTAGACATTTTTTAAATGAAAAAAATTATAATAATACTAAAATAATTCTCTATTTACATTTACATTTACATTTAGTCATTTAGCTGACGCTTTTATCCAAAGCGACTTACAAGTTCTGTGCGACATGACAGCAAGAAGGGTATAACTCTATCAGCTGAGTAACAATGTTCATCAAAGTGTTGCGTGTTACAGTGTAGGTTAGTTTATTAGGACAAGTGCATGACATTAAAGGTGTCATGCAGTGCTATTCCTAGCACTATTTGGGCAACTTTACACACTTCCTGTGAGTCTATGTAACACATGTGTAATTTTTATTCCAAAAATAATCATTGTTTTATATTTCTAATCTTGTACTCAAAACCAGCATTTTTCAGCCTCATGAAATCAGGCTATTATTGGCTTGGCTCCACCCACACTTTGAGTGACAGCCACCCACCAAATAGCTCCGCCCATCTCCCCGTCATTCCATCCAGGTAGAGGTCTGAGGTCTTAGGTTTCAGGTTTTTATTTCGACACGCAAAAACATATACCAATTTTACTAACTAATACAACATGGCTGTACATTATGTTTGGGATCCAGAGAGCGACCCACAGTTTGATCCCGAAGAAGAAGAAGAAGGCGATTTGCTACAGCGAGGCTTACATTACATCGTTTCCGATTGGTAAGTTGATTAATTGCACTATTAGTTACTTACTGTTATATAATAGTTGTGTACTTCTGTCGCGCGCGGCCCGTCGAAAACACACACTCACTAACGTTAGATTGTACTGACACTAACCCCCAAACAACAGCGATCGAGGCTTACGTTACATCGTTTCCGATTGGTAAGTTGATTAATTGCACTATTAGTTACTTACTGTTATATAATAGTTGTGTACTTCTGTCGCGCGCGGCCCGTCGAAAACACACACTCACTAACGTTAGATTGTACTGACACTAACCCCCAAACAACAGCGATCGAGGCTTACGTTACATCGTTTCCGATTGGTAAGTTGATTAATTGCACTATTAGTTACTTACTGTTATATAATAGTTGTGTACTTCTGTCGCGCGCGGCCCGTCGAAAACACACACTCACTAACGTTAGATTGTACTGACACTAACCCCCAAACAACAGCGATCGAGGCTTACGTTACATCGTTTCCGATTGGTAAGTTGATTAATTGCACTATTAGTTACTTACTGTTATATAATAGTTGTGTACTTCTGTCGCGCGCGGCCCGTCGAAAACACACACTCACTAACGTTAGATTGTACTGACTGACACTAACTGTACTTGACGATTGAAATTGGGGGACCCTGATGTAAACAAGACGAAAGTCTTTCTCTGGCCTCCATCATAACAGTTGTTGGTATTGAGCAATACTGTAGCAATAGAAATATAGTATGTCATAAATATAGAGATGTAGCAGTACTGTCTATCTATATGTTACCATGACGATTGAAATTGGGGGACCCTGATGTAAACAAGACGAAAGTCTTTCTCTGGCCTCCATCATAACAGTTGTTGGTATTGAGCAATACTGTAGCAATAGAAATATATTATGTCATAAATATAGAGATGTAGCAGTACTGTCTATCTATATGTTACCATGACGATTGAAATTGGGGGACCCTGATGTAAACAAGACGAAAGTCTTTCTCTGGCCTCCATCATAACAGTTGTTGGTATTGAGCAATACTGTAGCAATAGAAATATAGTATGTCATAAATATAGAGATGTAGCAGTACTGTCTATCTATATGTTACCATGACGATTGAAATTGGGGGACCCTGATGTAAACAAGACGAAAGTCTTTCTCTGGCCTCCATCATAACAGTTGTTGGTATTGAGCAATACTGTAGCAATAGAAATATAGTATGTCATAAATATAGAGATGTAGCAGTACTGTCTATCTATATGTTACCATGACGATTGAAATTGGGGGACCCTGATGTAAACAAGACGAAAGTCTTTCTCTGGCCTCCATCATAACAGTTGTTGGTATTGAGCAATACTGTAGCAATAGAAATATAGTATGTCATAAATATAGAGATGTAGCAGTACTGTCTATCTATATGTTACCATGACGATTGAAATTGGGGGACCCTGATGTAAACAAGACGAAAGTCTTTCTCTGGCCTCCATTGATTGATAATTTCATTCACCCTCAAATCTACTAGGTGCACGTGCGGAAATTGTGAACGGATGCCAACAGAGACTGAGAATGTATGCTGCATGGAAGTTCCACAGGTAAAGTAGTAACACAAACTTGCATCTTGGTAGCACTGAAAACCATGCATATGGCTAACGATTTAATTTTCTATATATATAGGTCAGACGTCGAATTAACCAGGAACCAACTGGACTACTGTGCATGGTTGATCATCCGGGATTGGATCCAGTGTGCTTCAACCCCTATACCATCCAAATGGCAACTAATATCTACAAGGCAGATTTTGGCCGGATACCAGAAAGCGGAATCAATAAGTAAATAATATTTATTACAGATTTATATTTTTTTTTACAGGTGTTTCTCCATCTTGCATCTCTCAGACTATACTAATCTTTCTTGCAAACACAATCTAATCCTTATTGCACATCACATATAATCAATGCTTGCTACTGTCCAATGACATGACATGACAAATGGTTATTTCCCAGCTTTTTTTAATTTTATTTGTGCATAAATATAATACTTGATTTTCTTCAGCCGTTTCAGATATATCGCGTACAGATGCTTTGTCGCGTGGTGCTTCGGCTACTTAGGCCGCAGAGTGAGAGTAGTAATCCCATCCTGTGTCGTGGTTCGAATCCGCACAGAATTTCCGGATGTTGATGGTGTCTATACTGGCTTCAGACCGGTACAGGATTGAATCGTGACACATAGCCGGCAACCGCTTCTTCCATGGAAGGCCTGTCGAACTGTGCGCACAAAGGTTCTGGGATGGCAATCGCCTCTACCACCTGGATATATTGTTGGGGGTCACGAAGGACGAAGTCAAAGAGTAGCGCCATCAGCTGGTTGACATAGTCTGTAAATGAGAAATTGTTATTTGTTTTGTCATGTTAAAAAGGTTATTATTTATTCAATTTATTGTATTCCACTGTAAGTGGAAATATTTTTCTATTTATATAGGTCATGTGTGTGCAATAATAAATGTTGATATTTTTACTTACTGAATGTCGCTGGGATTTTCCTTGGTTTTATTGTGTGTCCACCTTTTTTGGCCTTTGGAAAACTCATCTTGTACGCCGGCTCTCCAGAAGCGTTTATGGCTTGCTGGCGATTTGAGTTTTCATTGAAATGCATGGCAGCTAGGTATAGTCTGAAAGGAAAATTTCAATAAGCACAAGCAATATATTTGTAGTTGATCTGAGGTTATCTAATGCAACATAATGAGTTATTTGACAAATCAGGAGTCCATAATTAGTCATTTGTACACAATATAAAATACCTGCAAAGCATTCCTATGTACGAAAAAACCACGTTTTTTGGGGCAAAACGTAAAATCACACTGTGATAGGACTCCAATGAAGACGTTTGATGGTGTGGACTCAATTTGGCGACATCTTTGATGATCCTTGTGTTTAGCAAAACCTTCTCGAGCTGGTGGGCTGGTTTTGAGTCTAAAGTAAGTAGGTTGGTAGGAGGGGTGGAATTGAATGTGGGATGCCTTTCGACATACCTTTGGCCACGTGCCACACATCGTAGAAGTGTTTGATGTCGTGATCTCTCAGGTACTTTTGGATCTGCGGGTGACGGTCTGTGACAATACAGTCCAAGGTCACGGATTTGGCGTCCAGAAGAGCGAGGCTTCTCCTCAAGCCCTCCAGTTCCATATGGTAGCTGCCTCCCACCTCATTGCTCTGGAACAAGGAAGGGAAGATCAATGAAATAGCCTTTTCAAAATTCCACAATTAACATTTCCTAACCCCCGCTCACACACACAGCCAGCCAGACCACTTCACACCTACAGCGATTCAAGATTCAAGACCGAGAGCTTTGTGTTCGTTTGAGCACAATGAAGGGTGCAGTGTCTCTTCAGACTTGTTAATTACCTGAATTAGTTGGACGTCTATGACATGATTGGTGGCGAGTTCCATCACAGAGTAACTTCCGTACTTAGCACTGTGGCCTGTTGAAAATAATAATAACAATTTCAATCAATGTAGTGCAATATTAAAAATGTATTCATAAAGTAGGAATTTGTCATTGGGGAGCTTTTTCTAACCTGGACTATCGGCTCGCATGTCACCGCCGATTATCACGCTTTCTTTCTCGCTTAATCTGGCGAGGGTAACGTCTTGGTCCTTGGTCCACAAACTTAGAACAGCAGGTTCCAAGAACTTCTTGGCGTGTTCCCGAAACGCTCTGTACTTTATTGTGGAGACGTGTAACGCATTTAGGACCTAAAAGAATAAATGAATAACGCTTTGTTAATATGCACGTGTGAATCACAAACAAAAACATAATGTATATCTGACTTGTCAATCAAATCAATCAAATCAAATACCTTCTCCATTTGGGTGAAAGATGAGCCAGTGAAAAATACTGCTGCAGAAAGCTGAATATTTCCAGCTGGTGTGATGCCGATGAGAGGCTGACTCGCCCATTTACGGCTGTATTTACAACCGGGGAAAACTTGGGAGACAGCCAAGAAGGTCCCTCGCGTAGTTTTGGTGATATGACATTGAGCATTGCACACCGGACACTGTTGAAATAATTCCAGTAGACTGTCTTCGTAAACGATGTATTTCTGGACCTCATAGATTGGTTTTGACGGTTCCCTGCTCGAGAAAAACACAAATAAATAACACGGCACAACTATATAGCTTTTGTATTTTTACGGGCCATGGAGATGTTTGTAACAACTAACTTACGCTAGAATCGAGGGCTCGCTAATCAAAGAGTCAATGTTGAAAGTGGAATCCTGCGGCGGCTCTGGAACATCGATCGAGCTGTCGGTCACTCCATCGTCATCGTCATCAGACTCCAGTCGTGGTCTTTTACTGGGTCTAAACCCCTTCACAGGTGTTGACGTGGATGGTCCCTGTTGATTAGACCAGTATCCAGTATTTTGTGTCCCCACCGAGACCGACACGACTTTCGCCTGAACACCTATTTACAAAACATAGTTTAGTCAAACAAGGGATTTATTGATAACTTTGCTCACTCACTCACTCACTCACTCACACACTCACACATTGTGACCTGCTCTGGCGTAACAGCAACATGGTCACCACACTAGAGCTAAATTTGATTTGCAAATACAGTACTGTTTGTGATACTGAAGGAGTCAAGAAAAGGGAGTATATACATTTGACTGTATATACTGTATATATACTGTATATTGACAACCATACTGGGTAATTTACATTGGAGGTGGGGGGGGGGGGGGACACTATACAAACAATCCACATTCCTTTACAGCTTTGGGTGAAAGCGGTGGGTGAAGGGGGCCAATCTAAACAATTCTGGGTCACATTATTACACATTATTACATTACATCACACTGAGTTACAAACCTACCTTGACTCTTGACATGCGAACGAAGTGTTTTCATAGAAAGCTGTGTACCAACAGAACGAATCTTTGGGTTGTCTGTCTGGCAACTGAAGTCCCTTGAAGCAGGAGAAAGGCGTACATTGCCGCTGGAACTTGTGGTGGCCTAAGAGTTACCAAATCGTAAATCAATTACAATATAATACAAGCCACTAAATATAACGTTACCTTGTTTACCTCTCACTAGTTGTGTTCTTTTATTTAGAAGTTATGACTAGCTTGCTTCAATAGTTTTCTATAACGTTACTTTATAAAGAGCAGCAGTTACTATAACGTTAGATGGTATTTATGATAACATATCTCACACGACATATCTACTTACTATTTCTTGTGTCGGGTCGCGTATTGAAGGCACAGCTCTTTTGGTTAGCACCAACATGGAGACCACTCCAGCATCAAAAATACCTTGATTGGTGACGTCGTCGGCGGAGAAATGTGCAGTACAAACCCGAGTATTAGACGTTGCAACGGAACTTGGAGGGTCACCAAAAAGGAACTTGTTCCATTGTTGGCGAAGTTCGGCATCAACGGGGAAACTGTGCAAAGACTTCTCGGTAGCTCTACAACCAGGAACATTACATCTGCGGGGTTTGCTGCTCATCGTGAAATTGAGGCGAGTGACGGCAATTTCTGTTTCCAGGTTGTATCGGCTCCAGGTACCAAGAATGGAGGCGGGCATTAGGTAAAACCACACAGCCAATCACATCACCTTGCGCTATAAACAGCGCCCTGTGACGTTGCCCAGCTCGTCAAATCAACATGACCTGATTTACTAGAGGCAAACAGGGGATGGGCTGTAGCTGAGGAATTCGTCAATATAGTATTTAGGCCCAAAAACACATTGATACGAACTCCTATTACTATAATACAATGCTAGAGACTGAAAAATGACATTTATAACGCATAGCCCCTTTAAGGTTAGTCGGGGTTAGATTTTTTTTTTTTTTTTTTATCATTTCAGATAATGGTTGAAGAAGTGAGTCTTTAGTCGACGGCGAAAGATTGGACGGGATTCGGCTGTCCTAACTGGGATGGGTAGTTCATTCCACCATTGTGGGGCAAGGACTGAGAATAGGCGGCTTCTCTT
Organism: Notolepis coatsorum; assembly: GCF_963971535.1. Classification (NCBI taxonomy): domain Eukaryota; kingdom Metazoa; phylum Chordata; class Actinopteri; order Aulopiformes; family Paralepididae; genus Notolepis; species Notolepis coatsorum. The sequence goes on along the minus strand of NC_140182.1, from coordinate 93,768,822 downwards.
TGATGACCCTCCGGGAGCTTGGATAGGAGTAGATCTGAGGCGGCCAGAAGATGCAGAGCGTAGGGGTCTTGAGGGTGTGTAGTTAGAGACCATTGACCGGAGGTAGGCGGGAGCGGTTCCCTTTGCCGCACGGTATGCTAGGTCGAGGGCCTTGAAGCGGATACGTGCAGCAATGGGGAGCCAGTGCAGGTCCCTAAGAAGTGGGGTGACATGGGCCGACTTCGGTAGGTTTGAGATCAGGCGGGCCGCTGCATTTTGAATGAGTTGAAGAGGCTTGGTGGCAGTGGCCGGGAGGCCAGCTAGCAGTGCGTTGCAGTAGTCGAGGCGGGAGATGACTGTTGATTGGACGAGGAGTTGGGTGGCTTCTTTTGTCAGGAAGGGGCGTATCCTTCTGACGTTGCTCAGGAGGAATCTGCAGGTTCTGGTTGTCGCTGCGATTTGAGCAGAGAAGTTCAACTGGTCGTCGAGGACAACACCAAGGTTCTTGGCGGTCGGCGACGCGGTCACAGCTGCATTCTCGACTGTGATGGAGAGGTCGGTCAGGGGGGAGGATTTGGCCGGCAGGTGGAGCAATTCTGTTTCTGACCACATCAAACACGAGGTGGACGCGGGCAAATACTGCAGCATGGTCATGCTGGACCTCCAAAAGGCTTTCGACACTGTCAATCACTCCATTCTGATTGATAAGCTAAAATCAATTGGTTTTGATAGTTCATCAGTGAGCTGGATGCAATCCTACCTGGAGGGGAGAGAACAAATGGTGGAGGTGAACGGTACACTGTTCCCCCCCTCCCAGTGAGCTGTGGTGTTCCACAAAGAAGCATACTAGGACCTTGACTGTTCCTAATTTATGCAAATGACATGTCATCAGCTTGTTTTTTTTATATTTTTTTTTATATATATCTTTTTTTATATATTTTTTTTATATATTACTTATTGGGATTTCAGCACCCAGTGTCGAATTTTGAGAGCGCGGTCTATCTTGACATTTGATCAGCTTGTGACTGCAACTTGTTCATGTTCACGGACGGCCTGCTGGTCTCTGACAGGGACAAGTTGCAGGTTGAAAACCCCTCAGCTCTGAACTCGGCAGAATCTGCACCTGGCTCGCTGGTAACAAACTATCATTACACCTGGGTAAAACAGAATCCATTCTCTTTGGATCAAATAGCAAACTCAGCAAGGCCAACGGCTTCTCTGTTACAGTGGGTGACAATATTGTCATAAGGAAAGATGAAATTACCTAGCTGGGTTCCATCCTAGAGGCAAATCTTTCCTGTGACAAAATGGCAACCAATGTAATAAAAAAAAGTCAACCAACAAACAAGATTCTTGTACCTGATCTCCTCTCTGGTAAACAAGAATACCTTGAAGACTCAGGAGCACTCATTCAAGGGTACTACGACTATGCTTGCACCTCATGGTACCAAAGCACCTCAAAGACCCTAAAAACAAGGCTACAAACATCACAAAACAAACTGGTCAGACTACTGCTTGGCCTACTCTAAGCCATCCTAGGTTGTCAAAATGGGCAGGGGAAAGGTGGGTTTTAGGAGTATCCTCACAAATATCATGCATTAGCTGCTGCATCGTTAATAAACTCTAGATTTATATGGAATTCGTTAATCTATTCTTAGTCTATTCCACTATATCCGCACAATTGGGTGATTAACGATGCAGCAGATGAGGCAGGCGCTTTAGTGAAGATACTGTACATACGGAGCGTGTGTGTGTACAGTATCCTCACCGTATCCTGCATCTTAATAAGCTATAGATTTCATTCATTAATCTATTCTTCATCTATTCTACAATATCCGCGATTGTTTTTAGTTCTTATTTATTTAGTTTGTAGTGTGTGTGTCTAATGCTCACAATGCCTCATTTGAGTCATGATTATAAATGCAAAACGTGATTGTTAATGATAGAAATATTGTTGTATTTATCTTTATTATAATTATTCAATTCCGAGGATGTCTGTAGAATCAATGTGAACGCAATCACTAACTATTTATCCCAAATGAAGCCCATTACCAGTTTCATCACTTTGTAACTGTGCATTGTATGTTACTATTGCACTTTACTGTTACATTTGCACTCTGGTTGGATGTTGTATTGTACTTGTGCTGTATAATGACAATACATTTGAATCTAATCAAATCTAATTTTGATCGGTCATAAATTGCTTTTGCGCTATAAGGGTCAACACGAAGCAGACACAATGGATAGCCTGGCGGGGCGTTTCTGTATGCAAATGAAGGTGTACGAGAACGCGTTTTTCATTCATGGGAATCCAGCTGCGATGATTTTGGCCACTTTTTCACACGTTTCATGCGTTCAGGAATCCGGAGGAGGACTTTTGTAAATTTGTTAGTACCTACTGTACAAACCTTTTACCAAGATAGTTACAAAGGTACTTACGAACATGTTCGAGAATGAGGACTAATGAATTTAGCTTCGGAAGGGACTTCAAATATTACATTTTAGATCTACTTCTCGGCAAGCAGACATGAAAAAGGCCTTCAGCCTCTGGCTGTCCACGTCTTGAGCTACAGTACACGTCTGAGTAATGACTGTGTTGGTCTCACAGCCATTATACAGTACAGGAAGTATTTTTAGTTGCTTTCTGCCTCAGTGCACCGTGTAACCGGATGACAGCATCAGTGTAAACAAACACTACAGAGTTATGGACGGTTGACCCCAGAGAAACTCTGGATTTTGCTTTACAAGCACCTCTCTCTGTTTGCAGTATCACCTGTTCACTTATCATGCCCCCCCCCTTTAATCCGGTACTGGCTACTGTCATAGTTCAGCTATACTCAGTCTAGTAATCCAGATCTACAGGTAATACAAACCAGCTGGCCATGGCATGTTAATAATTAGGCTATTTTGACTGGGCCATAATGGATTAGGCCGACCTTTACAACCAGTATTCTTGCCATTTGCTTTAATTATTAATTAAAGCAATTGGTAAGCTACCTCCTTATACTACATCATTATTGGAATGGAATTTTGGAACATATGGAACCCGTTCTAGTGAATCGCTGGTCCTTAAGTAAATCTGCATTTTGCTATGATGCCTGATTGATTGAAAATTGTATTAACAGATTGCAGAATGGGTACAATACAGTACGGCTCAATACACACAATTGTTAAGGGGATGCAGACCAGAGAAAGACTTGTTTACATCAGGGTCCCCCATTTTCAATTCATCATAACATATATGACATACATGATATACAGATAGACAGTACTGTTACATCCAGACATTTATGACATACCAGATCTACAAATATACAGTACTTTGTCAGGGACGCGACAGCGTTAGTGATCTGTTGTGCATATTTTTCCATTTGGTTTATCTTATCGGGAGGGGAAACCCTTGCGAGCACGGGGAGAACATGCAAACTCCACACAGAAAGGCTCGGGAGATACCCCACTTGGGTAACTGGCAACACGGCAACCTGGTCCCTAAGCAGGAATCGAACCCAGGACCTTCTTGCTGTGAGGCGACAGTGTTAACCACTACACCACCGTGCCGCCTTACCTTGGCTCAGTGTGCCAGTGGTTAATATATTGTTTTAATACAAGCCTTTGCGTTATTCAGAAGCTTGTCGTGTACCAGTTGTCTCGAGCTGTTAATGTTTTTACACAGGGAATAAGCCCAACACTTCTGCCACATAATGCAAAATAATTCATGTGGAATATTCAATGTCTGATGTAAAACCTGCGAGGAAAATCCAATTGTTAGTCAGAATTAAATCTGAAATGTAATTATGACCTAAAAAAAATAGAATGAGTAGTCGTTCATCTAAACTCTCATCCGTTCTCTCTTTATCTGAAAAGTCAATTTCATGGCTAATAGGTTCACTGTGGTCATGCTCTGAAGGCCCTTTCTGATAAATCTCACTCAGGAGCTGAGAGAGCCAAACCACTGGGGTACTAGAGTCTTAATCTCTCTCTCTCTCTCTCTCTCTCTCTCTCTCTCTCTCTCTCTCTCTCTCTCTCTCTCTCTCTCTCTCTCTCTCTCTCTCTCTCTCTAAAATGGCGCGACCCAGGTTAGTCGCTGTTGGCAGTGGCGGCCGCTGCCGCTGGTGCCTTGTGGGTCGCAGTTCACGTTAATAGGTCGAGTTGAAAATGTAATGCTCTGAGATGCTCTGGAGCAATCTCTCTCTGTCTCTCGGATCAATCAAATCAAATAATTAACACATGTATGTTGTCATTTTAAACAACTCACCATTCATTCATTATGCATCAGCAGCAGCTAAATAAATGTTAGTTCACAACACAGCAGCGCGTTTTGAATCGCCAGCCTATTATCGTCTCAGCAAGCACAGTCAATACTTTTTTCCGTAGCCGCATTTCGCGGAGACAGCTGTGTATAGCGAGAGAGAGAGCGAGAGAGAGAGAGAGAGAGAGAGAGTTACGTATCATGTATTAAACTAGAGTTAAGATCGCTAATCTACCTTGTTGTTGGCTTGTTGATAAAGTATATCCACTCTATGGCATTGTCCATCCAGCCTGTGTTGATGTCCATCCATTGTGCGCATCCATATAGCTTGTTGTTAGCCAACAAGCTGTGTGAGTGAATAGCTGTGTCTTTGTCCATTTCCGCCTCGAACAGCCTGCAAACTACCTGGCGTTCTATCGCCATGCTCTAAGACAAACTCTAACCATAACCAACTTTGAAAGAGTGCCTAAGCTTAACAGTCTAAAGAACTTGCAGTCACGGTACGCTCGTCTAAGACAAACAGCTGCCTGCATCATTCTCACAACAACACTATCTCCACCGATCACCAACCTAGGAATAATAACCTAGAAATTGGATTCGGCCAATGATTTGTCCGTCTTTCAAACGGTGTTGATTTGATGGATTTAACAGAATTATCCAATTCCATGGTGGTAGCTTTAGCTAACTATAAATCGAAATGAAAATACTCAGTCCTTGAATAAACCTGGCGCATTCTCTCTCTAAGCAAGAACCCGAGAAATGCGGCTATGGAAAAAAACTGGCATCGCGTCGGCCAATCAGAGCGTCTCCACGAAAATGCGGCTATGGAAATTCTTCACGGAAGTTCACGCTGCTGGGCTAGACCGCTTCAAATTGCGCTCGGATTCCAACATAATAGTCATATTTCAACGCACAACGCCGTATGCACTGATTGGCTGTGACGGAGACAGCGATCAAACTGTGACGCGCACTCAGAGCGCGATCGCTTCTAGCCCTCGGGCGAGAAATACGAAAAAATAAAAAAACGTCACTTCCTGCTCAAGAAAACGATGTTTTTTTAATTTAGATAATAACGTTATATTGTGCATTGGAAATACAAACATACTTAAAATGAGTAAATAGTATTCATTTTAAACATGTTTATATTATTTATAGGGCTATAAAACACAAAAACGAAAAAGTTTTATTGTCTTCTTCTCTGATTTAACAGCAGCTGGCCAGCAGGTGGGTCGGCGCCCTTGCGCCCACTAGTGGCGAGCCGCCACTGGCTGTTGGTTTAGCTCAGCAACGATTGTGCAAATTTTTTGTTATTATGTTTGTTTTTACTACTTTTTTTATGGAAACATCACTGGCGGGGACGTCATACGACCGCCAGTCACTTATTGACCTAAACTCCGGACTCAAAGAGGAGTTTAGAGACACTTTATGCCTAGATTTACCACCGGAGATCAGGCGCCACAACAAGGAGGACAAAGGAGCCGGCAAGAAAAAGAAACACAGAGGGAAGAGAGGAGGAATCAAACTGAAATTAAGAAGAGCTGCTTACAGCCCGGCAATTCCATCCATCTTTCTGGCGAATGCACATTCGTTGGAGGGGAGGATGGATGACCTGAGGGCGAGGGTCCGCTTCCAATGGGAGATGAGAGACGTTAACATCATGTGTTTCACGGAAACATGGCTCAAGCCAGCGACTCCGGACCACAGCGTCTCTCCCTCGGACTCCTTCACCGTCCTACGAGCGGATCGCACGGCAGCCTCCGGTAAGAGCGTCGGCGGCGGGGTCTGTCTCATCACGAACAATGTCTGGGTGAACTCCAAAGAGGTGCATGTTCTCTCAAGCTCATGCTCCCCAGACATGGAACATCTTTCAATTCTGTGCCGTCCGTTCCACCTCCCCCGTGAGTTCACCGCGGTCATCATGACCGCCGTATATATCCCTCCACAAGCGAACACTGGCAAAGCGCTGGTGGAACTACACAACCATCTCAATAAACACCAAATCAAACACCCAGACGCGCCGACGATCGTAGCTGGTGATTTCAACCAGGGGAATCTGAAAAAAGTGATTCTGTCCTTTTTTCAGCACATCGCCTGCTCCACAAGAGGGGGAAACACACTCGACCACTGTTACACCCCGTTCAGAGCCGGCTACAAGGCTGTAGCGGCTCCACCATTGACGGGGTCTACAAGCTCAAGCGATCACGACTCCATCTTATTATTTCCTGCTTACAAACAAAGATCATGTGACGCCGTCGTGTCACGTGAGACAAAAAAATGGACTGACGAATCAGAAGCCACGCTTCAGGATGCGCTCGCAGACACGGATTGGAATATGTTTCAAGGAAGCGCCAGTGACGTCAGCGAGCTAGCGGACACCGTTGTGAGCTTCATAATAACACTTGCTGACGGTGGGCGGCTACGTGGCGTAGTGGGCAAGGCGCTCGCCACGAATGCTGGAGACGCTGGGCTCGCCTGTTCGAGCCCAGCGCTCCACATTGCTTTCAGTTTAGCTGGTCGTTCATACTAATACACATTGGCCGTATTAGGGGGTGGGAAACTGATGGGTGGGGATCGGGCATTGTGGACAGCGACTCCTACAGGTCGGTTGGTGCGCCTGCGCAGAAGAATCAGGAAGTGTCGGGGGCAGCGTGAGCCTCCCACGCGTTACTCCTCGCCACTGAGAGATCGAGCTGCGCAGGTGAAAAGATGCGACTGCTGTTACCTCAAGTACCGGAGGGGACTTGTGCTATGTATGACTTAGTCCACATTGCAGCCGGCTTGTGGGAGGCAAGAAACAGCGTTCGTGACAGGGGAGGGTTGAATTGGATGATACGAAATTGGGATGGGAGAAAAAATATAGAAAATGGGAGAAAAAGTGGATACAAAAAAACACTTGTATTGTCCCCACGAAAAAGGTGCAGGTTTTCCCAAACCAGAAACCGTGGGTGGACAGTACTATCAGAGCAGCCCTGAACTCTCGCACCACTGCTTACAACCTGGGCAGAGAGTCAGGAAACATGGAGGAGTACAAGGCTTCAGTCTATACTCTGCGCAAGGCTGTAAAACTTGCAAAACGGACATATGCTGATAAACTGGAGACACAAATGGCACAAAACGGAGGAAGTAGCCCTTCTTAAAAATGCATGAACATTCACTGATAATTGGTCTGTAGTGGAGTCTACAAGGTCTACATTGCCGGACCATGTAGAATCCGGACCTTGTAGACTGACATAATTCTGTGCATAGTTTAGTCTACACAGGCCATATTTCAAATAATCAAAATCTTACTTCATTCATTCATCTTAAACATTCTTGATTTGGGGGATTGGTAGTTCCCATGAAATCTGAAGTTGTTCAAACGACAACAGCGATCCACCTTGAATTAAATCACACAGCCGAGTGAAACCTTGTTGGCTGCGTCACAGTCACGAAAGGGGCTACTTAATTCATTAATCCAATCCACTTTATTTATAGAGCACATTTAAAAACAACAAAGTTTACCAAAGGGCTGTACAAGTCCCACAACATAACACAAATAAAAAAAAAAAAAAAAAAAAAATGTAATTTAAAATTTTTCGAAGCTTCAAATTCAAATCGAAGCTCAGCCCCGAAGCTTTGATTGCCAAAAAAAGCTTCGAAGGTCAGCCCTAGACCTCACACACATTGTAGAAGAAGGTCATCTGACTCAAATGTCTTTGGGCCATGAGGAACAGGATTGCATACTCTATGTATGTTACATCTTTATGAGAAGAACTAAAGAGCTTAGAGCTTATGCTTCTAAGACCCTAACATTGCAAATAACCCTCCACTACGTTTACTGGTATAAGCAATTTTATGTTCCACTCCATTCATTTCAGGACTCTCAGGTCTGTATATTTGTCCAGAGTTGATGATGGAAGTAACCAGCGAGACCAGTGTTTTGAAAAATATGCAAATCTATAGCTCATGGAATGAACTCCAACAGTCCTTAACGCTTGATATTCTCCCCTCTGTTGCAGAATTTAAAACCTTAATCTCCAATCATTGTCAATCAAGTTGTAAGTGTTTTAATTGATTTGTTATCCTTACTTTTGTCTGGCCTTGTTGTCTTATTGTTATGATTTTATATGCTGTGATTTTATATGCCTTTTTTTTGCTTATTTTTGTATGTACACTCAACGTGATTAAATGAGGGAAACCTCAGTTGCCTTTCGAGTTTAATTAAAGGTTTGAAATTAAATTAAAACGAGTCCAACCAGGCATCTGTCTCTGCAGACTAGCCCAAGCTGCAGTGTGCCGGACTGGGAGTCCCATTGGGTTTCATAAAAATAGACACAACAAAATAGCCTATACTTTAAACAACCAAACACTAAATGGATACGCAACCTGGACACACTAAATGGAGATAAATCACTTGGGGGTCAATCTATTTGTGGCAGGTGGGCGTCTCTGTGCTTGCTTGCTGCCATCTTAACCCTTTCACTGCCACGTGCCACACGACAGAAGGTTAACCCTTTACTATCACACAACCGACGGTAAAACAAAAAAAAAAGCTCTCGTGCATTTTGACACTACGAACATGATTGTGTTTACCCTTATTATCAAGACCACAGTATTACATAGGCAATCATAATTCCTAAAGCATAAGGCTATCATGTGTCAATTTACTTGATAGAGTTGTTCTCTGGGTGCCCATTATAGTGCGGAAGACACATTCTAATTTACCTCTCTCGAGCATTGACCTCTTTTCCTGATCCTCCAGTCGCAACTGTTGCTGTTGCGACGGTCATGATTGGTGGATCAAGAAAAGCGGGTGGTGCTTTTGAAGATAGTTCAATTACAGCTCTCTCTCCTTCAAGGTTGAGGTGGTGGTGTTTGTCATAGATGAATGTGTATGTAGGGTGGATGTCTTTGAGAGAAGTGGAGTTAAAAGTCAGAGTAAGGAGGAGTGTGACACGGGGGCAGCCATTAGCGGATGAGATTCCCTTCTATAATCCGCCCCCTCCCACGGCTCCCAGCAGCTCCCAGCACCTGGAGGCCCTTGGAGGACTATAGTGTCTTTGATGCAGCCGTGATTTAATTGTGGGCTGCCGGAGGAATCTGCTTTCAAGTCCTCCATCTGTCTCTGTCAAATGGCGTGCCCCTATGTAGCATCTTTTTTATATTATTTTATGCTCCCCCCCCCCTTATTGGCCCCAAATTATCACTAGGCATTCTCCCTCCATTCATTTCTACACGATTACATTAATATTCCAATATTATTCGGGATACTCGTGTACTGTATGTTTTGAGTTAGGGCATGTAGCACATACAGGTATACATGAGTTCATATCCCAAGTTCCAACTATGACAAACCCAAATATGATAGCTAGGATACATTCTGCAGGGGTTTCGCAGTCAGTGTACAGTATATATATATATATATATATATATATATATATATATATATATATATATATATATATATATATATATATATATATATATATATATATATATTTAAACTAGATAGGACTCGTGCACATCTGGTTGGACCCCGACTGGAGGTGCAGGTCAGCGCAAGAGAGATAAATAAACTAAAAGGAGAAAACCTTCAAAGGAAAGAAGGGACCGCACACTCCACAGGACTCGTTTTTGCTTATTTATTGTTTGCACAACGCGTTTCGCTGTCGCTTCCTCAGGTGCTCCCTTCTTTCCTTTGAAGGTTTTCTCCTTTTAGTTTATATATATATATATATATATATATATATATATATATATATATATATATATATATATATATATATATATATATATATATATATATATATATATATATATATATATATACTGTATACATAATCTTGTCTAGTATATCTTAGATGTAAAATTACCATAAATAAAGGTTTGATGATGATGATAGACCCTACATGTATATGTTAAAATTTCCAAGTTTTTTGCCAAATAAGCTTGCTAGGTAGGTTAATCACTCTGACCTGTTATTTAAGACTAGATGTCTATCAGTGAGCTGGATGCAATCCTACCTGGAGGGGAGAGAACAGATGGTGGAGGTAAACGGTACCCTATACCCCCCCCCCCTCCAAGTGAGCTGTGGTGTTCCACAAGGAAGCATACTAGGACCGCTACTGTTCCTAATTTATGCAAATGACATGTCGTCAGCTTGTGACTGCAAGTTGTTCCTGTTCACGGACGACTCAGCCCTGCTGGTCTCTGACAAGAACAAGTTACAGGTTTGAAAAAACCCTCAGCTCGGAACTCTGCAGAATCTGCATCTGGCTCGCTGACAACAAACTATCATTACACCTTGGTAAAACAGAGTCCATTCTCTTCGGTTCAAATAACAAACTCAGCAAGGCCGACGGCTTCTCAGTTACAGTGGGTGACAATATTGTCACAAGGAAAGATGAAATTACATACCTAGGTTCCATCCTAGAGGCTAATCTTTCCTGTGACAAAATGGCATCCAATGTAATAAAAAAAAAAAGTCAACCAACGAACTAGATTCTTGTACCGGATCTCCTCTCTGGTAAACAAGAATACCCTGAAGACTCTGGCAGGAGCACTCATTCAAGGGTACTACAACTATGCTTGCACCTCATGGTACCAAAGCACCTCAAAGGCACTAAAAACAAAATTACAAACATCACAAAACAAACTGGTCAGACTACTGCTTGACCTTACTCCTAGAACCCACCTCACCCCTGCCCACTTTGACAACCTAGGATGGCTTAGAGTAGACAACAGAGAACAGCAACTTGCAATGGGCCTGGTCTACAAGATACACTACACGACTAAGGTACCCATGTACATGTCAAAATACTTCCCAAAGGTCAGTGAATACCACGACCACAACACCAGAGGGAGCTCCACAAATCATGTTAAACCCTTGATTCGGCTCAAACAAGGGACTAAACACGTTTAGCAATTATGCCACATCAATGTGGAACGCCCTACCCACAGCTGTAAAGGAATTTGAATCACTACCCACTTTTAAAACCACTCTCAAGGAGCACCTACGGGAGACTGCAATTCGAAACTGGCCCCTGTAAATGTCCTAACCCAACCCCCTCCAATGTACAGTAAATGTCCTAACCCAATAATACACAAGACCCTCTTCTTGGGACCAAGTAAGGTTTCGTCGATAATCCAATGTACAGTTACCCCACCCCGCCTACCCACCCCCCCCACCCACCCAACCACCTCCTATGTACAGTTCCCCCCCCCCACCGCACCCCACCTACCCAACCCCCCCCCACCCCCCCACCCCACCTCATCCAATGTACAGTTTCTTCGTCAAATGTTTATACTCTCTTTTTTAAACTCTTTTTGTATCACAAACAGTACTGTATTTGTAAATCTGGTACGTCATAAATGTATAGATGTAGCAGTACTGGTATGTCATGTATGTCATATATGTTATGATGAAATGAAATGGGGGACCCTGATGTAAACAAGACGAAAGTCTTTCTCTGGTCTGCATTCCCTTAACAATTGTGTGTATTGAGCTGTACTGTATTGTACCCATTCTGCAATCTGTTAATAAAATGTTCAATCAATCAATCAATGTTGCAAGGTCAGCATACCTCAGCTTCTTGCTCCTCCATTGCTTCCTCCCAGGGCACTCAGGGCCAGCTGAGATTGTGTCAAGCAACCTCAGACCAGACCTTGTGCTATGGTCTGGTCGATTACATCATGGAGCTTACAGACCATAGCACAAGGTCTGGTCTGAGGTTGGTTGACACAATCTCAGCTGGGAAGCAGAGCCTCTGGCCTAAGTCTGCCACTATCTTCCAATTACGTGCCCTTCCTAGCTGCCTGTCTTGTCTTGATGTGGTGTGTCTGGCTTGACCATCACACACCTCGCTTCCCAGACAAATGCTGTTGCTGACCAGCATGCACACACACACACACACACACACACACACACACACACACACACACACACACACACACACACACACACACACACACACACACACACACAGACACACACACATGCATGCACACACACAAGTACACACAAACACGCATGCACACACACAAGCACAACTACACACAGACACGCTTGCATGCACGCACACAAGCACAAGTAAACACACACACATGTGCATATGTACATAGACTAACATACAAACACTATATACAAACACACACGCACCTACACAACCTGCATTAACTTGTTAACATAAACTGCATATGTTTTAGTTTGTATACATTTTATTGTCACTTTTTATGTGATAAATATTACAACGCATTAGTATTTTAATGTCATGGAGGTCTGTTTTCATTGTTGTTTTTGTCAATTAAACAAGCGCCACGTACGTGCATGCATTAACACACACACACACACACACACACACACACACACACTCACACAAACACTTGACCTCCATGTAGAGCTGGGCGATATGGCCAAAAATGATATCGTGATATATTTTGGCTATATCGCGATACACGATATATATCGCGATATTTTTACATTTCCTCTAAATCACTTAAAAATGCTTGATTTAACCCTTTGATGCATACAGTCACGCCAATATGATGATTATAATAAGTCCCTGCAATATATGTTTGCATTATTAAACCATGACGATGCTTTAAAAAATTATTTAATGAAAATGTACTAAGAGTAGTCTACTGACACACTAATAAAAAAAATTATTTACATCTAAGACAATTTATATAAAAACTCTTGGGTGCCTAAGACTTTTACACAGTACTGTGTTTTCTATCCACTTTAGCCAAACACACACACACACATATATATATGTATATATATATATATATATATATATATATATATATATATATATATATATATATATATATATATATATATATATATATATATATATATATATATATATATATATATATATATATATACACACCCTACTGTGAGAAAATAATAATCACACACAAAGGTATAATGGCTTATAGCAGACTTAATAATTTTAGAATATTTCAGATAATGAAATTAAATGTTTATATCATCAACTATCCAGTTAGTATTTATACTGTCTGTAACGTTTGGCTACTTTAAATCATTGAATGTAGAGAGAGAGCGAGAGAGAGAGAGAGGGGGCGAGAATGAACAAGAGAGCCAGCCCCCCCCCCCTCGGGGTTTGTTCTAGGTTCGCGTTTTGATCGTCTAAGCTGCCGTAGGTGATAACGTCACACTCGAATGTAAACAGGAAGAGATGGAGACACACGGAGATGGAAATTGAATGATATACAGAAACGAATAACTAATAAATATGAAGTTATGTTTAAACTGCTGTTGTCAAGCGTTGTCAATATAACCCACCCCCTTTCCTCACGAATGGAACTAGTCTTGTGGAGTCCGCTTTGACCGTTTACCAGGGTTAGCAGCTATCGCTAGTTAGCTTAGCATAATCCTAATGGATACCTTGGTTAGCAGCTACCGTTAGCTCATTGCTCGTGTCAATTAAATTACATGTTATTAAAGGTCCGCGCTGGTCTGTCTAATGAAATTACAACCGCAACATTATATCGCACTGTACAGCCCTGACTACACTAACGTTAGCCTATAGCTCCGCCGTCCCTTCTCGAGGAAAGCACTGCGAGTGTCTCTTGGCCGCGGGCGGCGCCATATAAACTAAATACTCGATGTTCGCGATATAGTACAGTACTACATCTCGGGTAGAACAATCCGCGATACATCGAGTATACTCGATATAACCCCCACCTCTACCTCCATGCCATGCCAATGTCAGCCTCCTAGGGTGAAAACTGTGGCTGCTAGAGTGGAGAAATCGTGTGGACCAACCAACAGAGCAAGCTGTAGAGCTGCTGGTTGCAGCTAATAAGTATCAGCATTGGTGTGTGTCGGGTCCTGAACTAGCTAGTGTTTCTGGACAAGAACCAAAGAGATTAAAGCGTGAGTGTGCACTTCCTATCTACACAGTACAGGAAAAGCATTCCCACTGTGTTATGGCAGCGGTAGCTGAACCCAATAGCAGAGACACAGGGAGAGAGAGAGTGGAGCGTTTTAGGGTTGTTTATTCCCAATAGGTACCATGCGGTAATATAAACAACACAGAATATCTATAATATAATATAATATTATATTATATTATATAATTATATAATAATATATATGCGAGCAGGAGCAATCCTCGTTCACCACAGGAACGTCCGGGCGGGCGGTGTCTCGATAGACAACATAGGCCGGCAGCGAATGGTCCTGGGTACAGGGAGAACAAAGGTTAGAGAAAGGTAGGCCGTTTAGGAAAGAGCCACAAGGTAGGATACGTCCTCGTACCTAGGTTGGTTTTGTAACTCGGACGAGGAGTAGCAGGATCCGTAGAGAGTATATCGGGGCTGCTGATGAGCGGATCACTCGCAGCTGCGTCAATTGATGCCAGTTGACAGCGTGTGAACGCTGAGGTAGGAAGCTGCCCATGTAAGGGCACAGAAGGAGGGGGAGAGAGGTAGGCCCGGGCCGTGATTGTGACACACTGCTACTGCGCTATTTAGGCCACAAAGTTTTCCGCAAACACGAAATCGTCTCAAGAAATATTTGCGTCCAAACTAAACCACTGAAAATGCTGTAACGCTGCCACAAATGTACAAAATAAACGTCTTTCAATAGCTTCTGTGTTTTAGACTTTGCTCTTTTATTTTGAAACCACCCGACCGGAAGTATTATTGTTGTTATCGCTAGCGGAACAACTTGTGTCATCCAGGTTCTGTGCTTTTGAGCTAACGCTAGTTAAGCTAGCTAATCTTTGTCTTCCTTTGACTTGTTGAAAATGTCTATTTTCTAGATTTGTTCACTCTGGGACCCGTGTGGACGAAACGTGCATACGATAAAATACTTTGGCGGATACACCCAAACTCGTCTCCGTGTGGACATGGCCCTAGAGGACAATTCGGAAAACTCCACCTATTTTCTACCCAGAAGACAACACTGCTTCCAGCCACGTTGGAACTTTAAATCGGTAGGGGGTGCTGGGGGGTCGCCAGATGATAAAAAAAATAAAATAAAAAAGAAATGTCAATTTTTTAATTTTTTTTTGCGGCTAGGCCACTGAACTTAGAAGCAGGCCAGGCCAGTGTTTCTAGTTGCACCAGTGCAATAGTTAGATAACCTAGGTGGGGAACAACCAGGAGATCACTAGCTAACCTGTAATAATCCCCCCCAGAAAAATGTACTTTGCATTTGATATATTGCAAATATATGCCATCACACACACTGGCATTTAAAGGGTTAGAATTATAAAATTAATATGTGGTGTTATGATCAGGGCTGAAGTTGAATAAAATATTGTATTTATCAATTACAAAAAACTGAAAATCCATAAAAATCTGTGTTGTTGCTAATCATACATATGCTAGCCTGTTTTTTAACAATCATTTGTGATGCCATCACAAACACTGGCATTTAAAGGGTACAAATAAAAAAAATTCCTGCACCAGAATGCAGGAAATGAAGTCTTTGTAACAAAAAAAATCCTGGTGGGGGACCCCCAGACCCCCTGCTTAAAAAGTGGCCTGACTGGGGCTATATTTCCTGGCCTGAATGATTTCCCCAGTCCGGCCCTGGTTAAAAGCCTCCAATGCTTATTAGTGTGTGTGCGTTTGAACGTTTACATGTTTCAACCATACATTTCCGTTTACATTTTTTTATTTTTTTACCTCCTATAATAGTGGGGGTCGCGGCTCTCTGACACAGTTTTTTTTGGGTCGCGGCCTGAAAAGTTTGGGAACCCCTGGTCTAGCCTGTACCCCCCAGACATGTTGCTGGCCCCGTCAAAACAGTATCCTATCAGCCTCTCCATGGGCAGGTCGAGGCGTAAAAGTATTTTATACACAAAAACAGCGTCTCGGCTGTTGTGTCTGGGCCGGGCATTGTAAAAACCCCAAAAGAAGTTCTGAGCTTCCAAGTTGCCATCGGCGAACTGTATATTACATGAGAATTGTTCTTTTCCAGTGAGTGACATCAGTGGTTCCGTCAGCGCTCAAGCCAAAGAATGGGCTTTTGGATGCTTTGCCTCTAATTTGTCGCTGAATATCATGGGCAAACAGCTGTAAGATTTCGTTTTGGATGTTGTTGGACATCCAGTTGTCTCTCTTTTGGAGCCAATTCTTTAACTCAGGATCAGACAATACACACAATACACACAATATTCAGATTCAGATTCAGAGTTTTATTTGCCACATGGAATCATACACTCAGAGTTTCTTCATTACACAATCATAAATAACATTCCATGGACAAAAGGAGCAGGAAGAAGAATACATCTTATAAATACCTGCTAAATATTAAAATGGTGAAGTGCTTTGAGCAGGATAAACTTATAATATACAGTGTGTAGCAGCCTGAAAATATTGTATATTATTCAGAACTGCTGACTGGTGTTTTATATTCCCTTTGTACACAAAGACATCATTGATATTCCCACGAGCAATGATATGAGTTTCTCTTCCTTCTATCGACTGAAGTATGGACTATACACAGTATCGCTGGACCATAATCAACATCCTTCCCTGTGTGACTAGTAGGCGGGACCAGCAGGGGGCGGTGTCTGACAGAGAGTGTTGGAGAGAGATGGAACGTGATATATGGGAGCGGAAGACGGAAAGAGAACCTCTTCGGCAGTGAACTTGAACACGAACAGTCGCAACAGACGGAGGCTATGGAGAGCCCTGTTGCAGAAGTTATGCCAGAGGGCCCTGTGAGATAGCAACGGGTGATAGGAAGTACTTGCTAGTGGACACGATATCCTAGCAGTACCAGCGATAGTGTGTGAACAATTAGTGCAGAGCCAGGCACTAACAATCGGGTTATAATAGTTACTGTGTGCGGTATAAGTAACGTGCGGCTAACCAAGTATCAAAGTCCTTAACAATCGAGTTATAGTAGCTACGGTGTGCGGTATAGAGTGCGAGCCCCGAGACGAGCGTGGGCCAACAACCGGGCTGCTCCGGCTGACTTCAACCAGATCTGCACCCGGCTGCCTGCAATCAGTCTGCTCCGGCTGCCTTCAATCAGACCTGCACCCGGCTGCCTGCAGCCTACGGGAGTTCGTCCCGTCCAGCAGGGGTCGTCATTGCTCAGCACACGCTCTCAGACGGCGCTGCCTCTCTGCCCAGCTCCGCCTGCTAACATCCTCACCGAGAGCGTTCGACGCCATCTTGCTTTCCGGACAACAGTGGCGTGGCGAGGCGGCCATTGTGGATGAGTACAAATGGGCATTGATGTTCCCGAGTTATTATACAGTATACAGTGTGGTGCAGCCTGCGGGCGAAAGTAACGTTGCTACTACCATTCCATAGGGATACCCCAAACAATACATGCCGGCATTAAGATAGGACTTTACTGGTATTTTGTGGGCCCACTCTTTTGTTTTCTGATTATTTCTTTTGAGTGTGATACCGTGTTGGTGTAATAATATTTTCCCATTCAGTGAACCCTGTTATTCCTCCCCTATGTCCTCCCTTCTTTCCCCATATTACGGAGTAGAGCAGTATATGTAAACCCTTAGGGAAGGTATTGATATTGTGTCTAGCCCAGACGTGGGCCGCACTTAGTCTGGGTACAACGAGAGCACTTGGTGCCTAGAGCGTAATCACCTAATGATCAGACTGTAATTATTGTGTAACAATAACCATGGTGCAATAATCACCAGACGTAGCTATGGTGTAACTAGGCCAATGATATAATAATACTCAGACTGAATGGGAGCACGGTGTGTGTAACTGAGGGGTACAATTCCCTGACTGTATTGAATAAGTATGGTATCATTAAACCACTACTGAGTTATGTACATTACTACTGGCCATACAGTACACATGTATATGAGATGAACACCCACACAATAACACGGCTTAACAAGAAAGTACTGTTTATAATATTTATTAGAAGAGCACCAAGATTATCTTACATTTATTAAGATTGAGAGTTGCGCTTGTAAGGCGAAGAATGTGCATGAATAGGTCAAGAGCGTAAGTCCATGAGCATATTACGAAGGGGATAATTAATACCACCTGTAGCATAAGAATTATATATGGTACACTAGTAGGTCAGCTGGAGATACTAGGGGGGTTCCCTCCGGTTGTAAGCCAGCAGGGGAGAGGATTTGTCGGTAGCAAAAGTCTGGATCAACGAGGAATAAGGAGACTCCAGGTACAGGAGACAGTGCAATAATCCCTTGAGACAAAGCAACAGCTATTCTCCGGTGTGCAGTGCTGCATGGGTGAAAGCTAGCCAGCCTCAGAGTCCTAGAGGCGGGCTCGACGGTGCTCCTCACAGGGTAAATCCCACACGGTAGTGGGGGTAGACGATTCTCTGCTCCAACAGCCACAGGACCAAAGCAATATAATCCAGCCGAAAAGGGCTCTGTAGTCGTCGGTGTAGGTTATCCAGTGTACATATCCACACGGTTCTCGTCTAGGGCTCCTCGGATGACGGCACAAGGTTAGGCCGCCCAGCCTGGATAAGCACACTAGCTCGGTACGATGAAACGTTGGTAATGCTGGTCACTGTAGAACGGTAGCCGCACGATACACTATACATAATAGACTATTACTTAATAATAGAATAGGTCGAACTCGACGATACAGCGTTAAACTCTGACACTTCAGCTATCAATTCGCACACGGTCTCAAGGCTCTATTTCGGGGCAAAACGGGCCCCCTTCACAGCACGTTGTATCGTGGTGTGAGGCTTCAACTTATTGGTTAACATTACTGCTGTATCCACCTGCAACGTATTTATACGTAAGGTGAATAATCTAGTACCAGCCTTATTTCTGTCTCATATTACTGCGCAAAACCGGGCATGTACAGACATGTCTTAGCGGTGACTTTGAACTAGACATTGGGGGGTATGGCCGTGGCGCCTAGGGGGTCGCTGTCCAATAGGAGAACGAATATTATGGTCTGGCCTGTACTAGGTAAAGGGATATTCCGTGTATATGTACAAAGAATATACAAGGGATATCAGACGATATACAAATACTATACAATATATCTCAAGTAATAAATATATATATTCGGTTTAATCTGACCCTTTGTAACAGTGTGTGTGTCTTTTATTGAGCCTAATCCTAACCCTTTGATACGGGTAATATATCTATTATTAACCCCTTCCTATTCAACCTTCCCTTTTCCATTGTAAGGTTTCTGGTGTTAATGAGGGAGGGTACTGCTTGCGGGGGGAACCAAGTTATTTATTTACCATTCGGTCATTAGGTGTGGGGGGGTGCTAAGGGGACAATTGGGGAGAGTGAGGGCGTGTTGGGGAGTACTGCTGACTGCCCAAGAGAGAGGGAGGAAGACCAGAGTACCGGACTAGTAGTACCTAGTAGTACCTACCTACCTAGTAGTAGTATGTTGTGTGCCAGGTTAATGTACTCTACTATTTTTGTATCACAAACAGTGCTGTATATGTACAGTTTATTCCCCCTCAAATGTATATACTCTATTATTACTATATGCGAGAGAGCCCCCCCCCCCCAACAATGCTGTATATTTGTAGACCTCTTCCAATGTACAGTTTATATGTCCAATTAGGTACAATTTACAGTAAGGTGTAATGAGGTATGGGTTGTAGTGCAAATTCTTTGCCAATAAATATAAAGTCTGTTTAGGTGTTCTAAAGTGTGTGCTGCAGTCAGTTGTTTGTTTAAAGTGAGTGTGTGCGTGTGGATGTGTGTGCTGTGAGTGCATTTGATGGTTGTTACATAGTGTTATTGTCATTTGTATGTGTGTAATGTGTAACTAGTACAGTGGAGGGGTGTCCAGGTCCTGCAGGGTCTCACTCTTGTACTGGCCGAAGCCAACAAGGGCCAGGAGAGACCTCTCTTTGGCCGACTCGAATGCCCGGATATAGTGGACCAACTCCATAAAGTCCACATAGGCATTAGGGCGGCACTCGAGTAGCGAGTTAAGGCATCCTAAAGACAGATACAATGAGACAGTTCAGTTATTAGACAGTTCAGTTATAGAAGTTTTCTATTTGTACCTACCCCTAGCAGACTGTACAGCATGTATTGTGTTCAATTACACTTGCTTGACAGAACACACACAGAACATGGAATATTTACTATTGAAGTGGGACAGAACACACACAGAACATGGAAGATTTACTACTGAAGTGGGACAGAACACACACAGAACATGGAAGATTTACTACTGAAGTAGGACAGAACACACACAGAACATGGAAGATTTACTATGGAAGTAGGACAGAACACACACAGAACATGGAAGATTTACTACTGAAGTGGGACAGAACACACACAGAACATGGAAGATTTACTACGGAAGTAGGACAGAACACACACAGAACATGGAAGATTTACTATGGAAGTAGGACAGAACACACACAGAACATGGAATATTTACTATGGAAGTGGGACAGAACACACACAGAACATGGAATATTTACTATGGAAGTGGGACAGAACACACACAGAACATGGAATATTTACTCCTGAAGTGGGACAGAACACACACAGAACATGGAATATTTACTATTGAAGTAGGACAGAACACACACAGAACATGGAAGATTTACTACTGAAGTAGGACAGAACACACACAGAACATGGAAGATTTACTATGGAAGTAGGACAGAACACACAGAACATGGAAAATGTACTATGGAAGTATACAGGACAGAACACACACAGAACAAATGTATATATTCTCTTTTAGAAACGGTCTATATATATAGACAGAGTTGTCTGTATATCCTGTATGTCATAAATGTCTGGATGTAACAGTAGTGTACAGTATATCTGTATGTTGTGTATGTCATAAATGTCTGGGGACCCTGATGTAAACAAGACGAAAGTCATTCTCTGGTCTGCATCCCCTTAACAATTGTATGTATTGAGCTGTACTGTACTGTACCCATTCTGCAATCTGTTAATACACTTTTCAATCAATCAATCAATCAATCAATCAATCAATCAATGAATTTAAAATGGGGGACCCTGATGTAAACAAGACGAAAGTCTTTCTCTGGTCTGTATTGTACCCATTCTGCAATCTGTTAAAGTTTTCAATCAATCAATATATCGTTGAGTAACGTTAGCTATAGCTAGCTAGTGATTGATCGATCGAAAACTTTATTAACAGATTGCAGAATGGGTACAATACAATAGCTTAAAGACGTGTTTTCACCATGTTAAGGCTAGACGAGGCATGATACAATACATACAATACAATACTATATATTTTAGCCAAAACATGTGGTCAGAACACAGTGCATTTAGTCCATTCGCTCTCATTCTCTCTCGGGACATCCCTATTGATTACCAATAACCGTGTTAGCCTCAGTAGCCACATACGCTGATCGGAGTGTCATTCATAGTGTAACACCCAACAAGAATGTGAAACAACTTATTAGTATTGGGTTAGAGTTGTTTGATTTCCACTAACGTAATGTTAGATTGCTATCTGAGAAAGTTATGTAACGTTAGTCTACTGTATGTGAGCTGGCTGGCTACACCATTTGCGGCATTTGCCATGTATAATCTGTAGGCAAAACGGACTGCATATATAAACGGCTGATGACTCATAACTTCCTATCACGTTTGAATAATGCTGTAAAGTTAAGTAAAAATGCATTTCAATAGTAATGTATATAAATTAAGAGCTTACTGATTGAGAGCTAAATCCACTGCCGACAGAAGAGACGCAATATTTACTTCCTAGTCCACGGCACTCTCTCTCTGCCTCTCTCTCATTTTGCCGAGGGCGGAGCTCGTCCAGCACGTTGTCACCAGCTGTATGAGAGCGCCCCCGCTGGTCATTGTTAACATTAACCACACCAAAACGACGTCATAACGGCAGGCAAACAGCTGTTCCAGGACTTTTCCCAGCTGTATCTGTATATACGTGTAAATAGTTTGTATACGTATATATAGTTTCTATGTGTGAGTGAAAACGTTACAGATATTGACGTCATCGGAAGTCGTCACCAGTTAGACTTCCGTTTAAGAGTTCACATGCTCACATGTGCTCAGCGGAATGGACGACGGTGGAGAGAGGAGACGAGACGGAGACGATCAGTTTGTTGCCACCGCCCAAGTACTTGTGACCCAATTGCTGCTCTTCCATTGATGTTCCAAAAGCACACCAAGAAGCCAATCCTTTCAATGCCGCCACATATTCCGTGAGCGACTCACCAGAGAGCTGTTTGCGATTTCTGAACGTATACCTCTCTGCTAGCACATTCTTCTTCGGTGAAAAATAGGCTCTCACTTCCGTTAACAAGTCTTTCAAGTCCACGTTGCCTGGCTTGTCTGGCGCCACCAAATCCTTGAGCAATGTAAACGTTTTAGCTCCTACCACGGAGAGAAACACAGCCCTTTGTTGGCCTGCCGCGATGTTGTTTGCGATGAAAAACTGCTGAAGTCTCTCTTCATAGGCTTCAAATGTCTCTATCGTCTCATCAAACACCAGTCCCGTTTCTAGACTGTACAGCGCCATTCCTTTTTGCACTTGCCCGCCACGAGTTCCAAGAAAAAAAAACGTGGAAGCTAGCTTGACTATTACTCTTTCTTCGGCTACAAGCCTACAACCTCTATTTCCGAGGTGGACACAAACGTGTGTTTTCCTTTATCCTCGTCGCCACTGTTGTATCTTAATAGAAGAGACCGTGGTAGTGCTCAGTTGTGCTTTATTCACAGTTTGTATTAATGCAGGTAAACAGTAGAACCGCAGGCAGTCCCTCTGGCGGCTGCCTCACACTGGCCCAGAGCGCTCCGAGGCGCCTCTGGTTAACGTAACAGTAACCAATCATACGCAAGACACGTGACACAATAACATTGGGAGTTGTAGTCCTACACTACACTACAAAGTTGATAGCCCGATTTTGATGTCCCAAAAGGCAGAGAGGGTTAGCCTTATTCTGCTTCTTGACGAAAGTATGCAATCCACTGATTAGATCCATTTAGAGTTGATTTGAGTATAGTCCGGTAACCGGCACGAAACACAGAGCATACAGTAGCAGCCTCTGGCTTCATGGAGCAGTAGAGGCGGCGGTAGGAACGGCCTTGAGGAGCCTGGGGAGAGGAGAGAAATGCGACTGTCTCTGGGAAGGGCTGTGTATTTCTTATTGTCCTCCGTTTCCCTGTGGTTCTATGTTTCTTTGTTTTCTTTGTTTCTTTTTTGCCTATTGTCAGCGACTTTGGGTCTTTGAAAAGCACTATACAAAATAAATGAATTATTATTATTATTATTATTATTATTATTATTATTATTATTATTATTATTATTATTATTATTATTATTATTATTATTATTATTATTATTATTATTATTATTATTATTATTATAGTATAGCTACATTTTTCAATATTCAGATTATGTGATCACAGTACAACTATGTGTGCCTATACCAGGCTCATATTTCTTGACATGCAAAAGACCTGGCCCAGTGTGTTTGGGCCGCATCTGGGCTGCTTCCGGCAACCGGACCTGGACCGCTTCTGGCAACCGGACCTGGCCCAGTGTACTTGGGCAGATTCCGGGCAGTCAGTCATTCCGCATTCTGGGCCGATTCCGGCAACCGGACTTGGGCAGATTAATTTCTTCCGGCCTGCCGGATACGGGCCATTAATGGGTCAGAACTTTTTGGCCACCTGGGTACCTTATCTTGCAAATGGTTAGGCTACAGGTAAATTTCATTATAAAAAAAAGACCCCAAGTAAGTACAATATTCTATAATACTCACATCTGGTCTTCCACGCTGGCTATTAAGGCAAAACGCAGTCCCTCATCTTCTTCCTCATCATCATCATCGGATTTCAATTACAGAGAGGTAATGGCTGTAAGACCTTTCTGGTCGATGTTCTGTTGCTGGTCGGTGGGGTATTGCTGCAGGGCGTGCTGCTCTCCAGTGGAAGGCTGCGGGGCGCCGACGTTGTGGGCTTGTCTGGCTGGTCGCCGACAGCATTACGTCGTCTGCTTGCTGCTCTGGTGGTGACTGACGGCACCATCTCTACTCTGTAGACCAGGAGACACACACTCTGTAGACCAGGAGGAGACACACACTCTGTAGACCAGGAGGAGACACACACTCTGTAGACCAGGAGGAGACACACACTCTGTAGACCAGGAGGAGACACACACTCTGTAGACCAGGAGGAGACACACACTCTGTAGACCAGGAGGAGACACACACTCTGTAGACCAGGAGGAGACACACACTCTGTAGACCAGGAGGAGACACACACTCTGTAGACCAGGAGGAGACACACACTCTGTAGACCAGGAGGAGACACACACTCTGTAGACCAGGAGGAGACACACACTCTGTAGACCAGGAGGAGACACACACTCTGTAGACCAGGAGGAGACACACACTCTGTAGACCAGGGGGAGACACACACTCTGTAGACCAGGAGGAGACACACACTCTGTAGACCAGGAGGAGACACACACTCTGTAGACCAGGAGGAGACACACACTCTGTAGACCAGGAGGAGACACACACTCTGTAGACCAGGAGGAGACACACACTCTGTAGACCAGGAGGAGACACACACTCTGTAGACCAGGAGGAGACACACACTCTGTAGACCAGAAGACATATAGGCCAGGCAATCTGTGAGAAAAAAGGGCCCAACCTAGGACTAATTGCAACAGAATTTATTTGTGTTGTATTCAGCTCATAAAACCATCCCATTTAACATACTAAAAATCTAGGAAAATCTAAGTGGTGGAACATTGTCAAAATCTATTTTTGAAGCTTGTGTATTCTGTAATCAACCTTTATCGAATCATAAAGCTATATCTGTCTTTGGAAAAAAGGGATGTGAAGGTTATAGAAGTTGTAGAAAGCATGGCTGGCCTGGGGGGACTGTAGGGGTGTAAGCGGTACAAATGCTCCCCAGCCTGAAATTGGAGGCTACATGGAAGGGGACATTTAAGTCAAAGATGTTCATGTAAATGAGATGAAAAAAAAATTATGAGATAATGAAAAGCACCATTGTTTATTGTAGTTACACGGATCGACAAACTGTTGTCTTTTTTGTATGATAACTAGTATTCTTACATGAGAAAAAAAATTATATTTAGAGACTCAAAAACAATTTCTTTGGATCTCTTGAACTTCAGAATGTGGAAATAGACACAAAATGTGCAATTCTAAGTATTTGAAGTCAAGATATGGGCAAATATTAATAATGGCCGACATTTTGAAAAAACATAATTTTAGCATACCATCTAGATTTTCCTTGATTTTTAATATGGTGTTTAGAGCATCAATATAAACATAGAAATGTGCAATTAGTCCTAGGTCAAACCCTATTTTGCCTGGACTAATATTCCTTCATGTTGCAATGTGTTTGGAAGGATGCAGTTTGTCAAACTGTTACAACACAACATCATCATTATGAAAATACCAAGAAAGCATTTGGTACACAACTGTGGTTTTTAGTCTAGCAATAGCAAAAACATTTAGCCATCAACAAATTTTTTTTTAATAAAAGACCCCAAGTAAGTACAATATTCTATAATACTCACATCTGGTCTTCCATGCTGGCCAATAAGGAGGTCGAATACAGAAAGGTAAAGCACTTTCTGGCAACGGGTTGCTGGTCGATGGTGGGTGGGGTATTGCTGCGGGTGACATAAATTAGCACACATTTAAATAAATTTGCATATTTTTCAGTAGCATACGTGACAGATCTCAGTAGTATACGTAAGAACTTTTCTGTTATGGTTTGTAACCGACCCCAATCGCACAACACAAGACAGGTATGAGAGTAGCCAAGAACTGGGCATTTATTGAAACACACAGAAAACGGCACTGTTCCTTTAAGGGAGAACACAAATTACTGGAAAACAAGAAATGGGAAAAAGGCACAGTGCCTCTAAGAGGCGAGCTGGCTAAGGGGAAGGCTAAGGGAACAGGACAGGGCAAGGGACAAGGGCAGGAACAGGGAGGACTAGGAGGACTGGACGGGATGACTAGGAGGACTAGGAGGACTGGACAGGGAGGGCTAGGAGGACTAGAGAGGGGAAACAGGGACAGAGGCTCGCGGAGGCGGGCTGGGGAGAGGGAGGACTGGAAGGACTAGACAGGGAGGACTAGGATGACTAGGAGGACTGGAAGGACTGGACAGGGAGGGCTAGGAGGACTAGAGAGGGGAAACAGGGACAGAGGCTCGCGGAGGCGGGCTGGGGAGAGGGAGGACTGGAAGGACTAGACAGGGAGGACTAGGATGACTAGGAGGACTAGAAGGACTGGAAAGGGAGGACTAGGAGGACTAGACGGACTGGAAGGACTGGACAGGGAGGACTAGAGAATGGAAGACAGACAAAGACTGGGATACAAGCATTAGAAGAATGTTGCTGCACTGCAGCTTCTCCCGGGATGGTTCGTCTGAGGAAGCAGACGGTGACGTCAGAGCCGCTCTGCAGATTCCTCTCGGCAGCTCTCCGAGGTGGTAAACGGGACCGAGAGGGAGAGAGGGAGCGGGTTAGCTCAGAGTACAGTTGGGAACAGAGCAGGTGACAGGAGAAGTGACTTGTCCCAAAACAGAGTAATCCAAGTGACTGAATCTTCGGTGTAAATACACACTGAGAGTAATGTCCCAACACAAATCCATGTGATAGAATCTTCGGTGCTAATAAACACTGTGAGCGAAGTCCCAATAATAATCCAAGTGACAGTATCTTCGGTGTGAATACACACAGTGAGCGAAGTCCCAATAATAATCCAAGTGATAAATCTTCGGTGTGAATACACACAGTGAGCGATGTTCAAGCTAATATTATCCCAAATGAACAATCCAAAAAGCAGACACTGGGTGAGTGACAGTCTGACAAAAAGCAGGATCTCTTCAGTGTTTAAAACACACGAAAAACGAATAGGGTCAAAGACAGTCTTGCAAAACTCACCCAGGCGCTGTGCGTAAAGAGAGCAGGATCAAACAGGGGGAGCGCGTCGCTACGGGGAACGGGTTGTCCAAGCGGAGGTCTGAGTGGTGCGCGACTAGAGTGCGTCAGGATGCGCGTCTGGATGCGCGTCTGGAGTGAAGAGCGCGTCAGGCTCGGAGGTCTGGATGAGCGTCTGGAGTGCGTCTGGATGCGCGTCTGGATGCGCGTCTGGATGCGCGTCAGGAGTGAAGAGCGCGTCAGGCTGAGTACGCGCCGGTACGGAGAGCGCATCTGCTGCGCGGAGGTCTGGAGTGGAACACCGGAATACCTCCCGTAGAGGTTTAGAGAGCGCAGTACGGTGTCTCCTTCCAGGCAAACGGCGACAGGTGGCGAAGGCTTGAGCGCATCTGGCGCGGAGGTCTGGGTGCGCGTCTGGGCGTCTGCTGCGCGGAGGTCTGGATGCGCGTCTGGACGTCTGCTGCGCGGAGGTCTGAAGTGGAACACTGGAATACCTCCCGTGGAAGTTTAGAGAGCGCAGTCCAGTGTCTCCTTCCAGGCAAACGGCGACAGGAGGCGAAGGCTTGAACGCATCTCACGCCGGAGATGAAAACAGCATAACAGACAGAAACCGAAACTCCCGTAGGAGCCTTTAGACAGAGAACCTCCCGAAGGAGTCTTGGTGATAGAGATATGATACGGAACGATCCGACAGGAACTGAGGGGAGAGCGAGGTACTTAAAGCCCACAGGGGCACTAATTAGAATACACATCAGGTGCGTGATGGTAATTGATACTCGAACTAAAAGTGTGTGTTCGGCACCAGACCAATCAAACACATAATGACAGGTAGTCCAAGGGTGTGGCTGCTGAAGAGCAAACGAGAGTAAACGAGCGCGAGGGTGGGGGCTGGAGAAGTGAGGAGACAGGGGATTAAGGTCCAGGGAAGAGGCAAACCTCACAGTACCCCCCCCTCCACGGGAGCCACCGGGCGACCCAAAAACACAGACAGAGGGGCAGGGGACAAAACAAGGCAACAAACAAAAAGTACTGGGCCATGCTAGCAGGGGAAGCTACAACAAAAGTGGGGCTAGCAAAGGAACAGGGTAGCAGAGGGGTAACCAGGGTAGCAGAAGGGGTAACTAGAGGAACTGAGGGGTAACCAGAGGAGCTGAGGGGTAACCAGAGGAGCTGAGGGGTAACCAGAGGAGCTGAGGGGTAACCAAGAGGAGCAGAGGGGTAACCATGGTAGCTGAGGGGTAACTAGAGGAGCAGAGGGGTAACCAGAGGAGCTGAGGGGTAACTAGAGGAGCTGAGGGGTAACTAAAGGAGCTGAGGGGTAACAGCCAGGGCACTGATAGCTACAGGGCCTATGCTAGCTGTACCGCTACATTAACATAGAGGCTGCGCTAGCTGCCGGAGCTAGGCTAGCAGACAGGGCTGGAACAGGGGCACTGGAGAGGGGAACAGGGAAGGGGCTAGCAGAGGGAAAGGGTAGCTGCCAGGGCACTGATCGCTACAGGGCCTATGCTAGCTGTACTGCTACATTAACATAGAGGCTGCGCTAGCTGCCGGAGCTAGGCTAGCAGACAGGGCTGGAACAGGGGCACTGGAGAGGGGAACAGGGAAGGGGCTAGCAGAGGGAAAAGGTAGCTGCCAGGGCACTGATAGCTACAGGGCCTATGCTAGCTGTACTGCTACATTAACATAGAGGCTGCGCTAGCTGCCGGAGCTAGGCTAGCAGACAGGGCTGGACCAGCATGAGAGAACAAGCTAGCTGGAAGGACAGTCCTAGCTGTGGGGAACTGACCTTGCTAGCTGAAGGGGCAGTCCTAGCAGTGAGAGAAAACTGACCTTGCTAGCTGAAGGGGCAGTCCTAGCAGTGGGAGCAAACTGACCTTGCTAGCTGAAGGGGCAGTCCTAGCAGTGGGAGAAAACTGACCTTGCTAGCTGAAGGGGCAGTCCTAGCAGTGGGGCAAACTGACCTTGCTAGCTGAAAGGGCAGTCCTAGCAGTGGGAAAACTGACCTTGCTAGCTGAAAGGGCAGTCCTAGCAGTGGGAAAACTGACCTTGCTAGCTGAAAGGGCAGTCCTAGCAGTGGGAAAAACTGACCTTGCTAGCTGAAAGGGCAGTCCTAGCAGTGGGAAAACTGACCTTGCTAGCTGAAAGGGCAGTCCTAGCAGTGGGAGAAAACTGACCTTGCTAGCTGAAAGGGCAGTCCTAGCAGTGGGAAAAACTGACCTTGCTAGCTGAAAGGGCAGTCCTAGCAGTGGGAAAAAACTGACCTTGCTAGCTGAAAGGGCAGTCCTAGCAGTGGGAGAAAACTGACCTTGCTAGCTGAAAGGGCAGTCCTAGCAGTGGGAAAACTGACCTTGCTAGCTGAAGGGGCAGTCCTAGCAGTGGGAAGGCTACACAAAAAGTGGAGGCCATGCAGAGGGACCGGGTTAGCTGCCTGGGCATGGCTAGCTACAGGGCCTATGCTAGCTGCAAGGGCTGCATTAACATAGAGGCTGTGCTAACAGCCGGGGCTAAGCTAGCAGACTGGGGCCATGCAGAGGGACTGGGTTAGCTGCCTGGGCATGGCTAGCTACAGGGCCTATGTCAGCAGCAAGGGCTGCATTAACATAGAGGCTGTGCTAGCAGCCGGGGCAAGGCTAGCAGCCTGGGGCCATGCTGGTAGTAGAGGCCTAACAAGCTGCAGGGGAGCTAACGAGGCTAAACAGGGAAGCAAACAGGGGAGTCAACAGGCTAACAGGGGAGCTAACAGGGGAGACTAACAAGCTAACAGGGGAGCTAACAGGGCTAACAGGAAAGCTAACAGGGCTAACAGGGGAGCTAACAGGGGCACTAGAGGGAACAAAAAAAAAAGGCAAACTCAACATACACCGTCTGTGCTGGCTGGGGTCGTCGATTGGTCGGGTCGTACTGTTATGGTTTGTAACCGACCCCAATCGCACAACACAAGACAGGTATGAGAGTAGCCAAGAACTGGGCATTTATTGAAACACACAGAAAACGGCACTGTTCCTTTAAGGGAGAACACAAATTACTGGAAAACAAGAAATGGGAAAAAGGCACAGTGCCTCTAAGAGGCGAGCTGGCTAATGGGAAGGCTAAGGGAACAGGACAGGGCAAGGGACAAGGGCAGGAACAGGGAGGACTAGGAGGACTGGACGGGATGACTAGGAGGACTAGGAGGACTGGACAGGGAGGGCTAGGAGGACTAGAGAGGGGAAACAGGGACAGAGGCTCGCGGAGGCGGGCTGGGGAGAGGGAGGACTGGAAGGACTAGACAGGGAGGACTAGGATGACTAGGAGGACTGGAAGGACTGGACAGGGAGGGCTAGGAGGACTAGAGAGGGGAAACAGGGACAGAGGCTCGCGGAGGCGGGCTGGGGAGAGGGAGGACTGGAAGGACTAGACAGGGAGGACTAGGATGACTAGGAGGACTGAAAGGACTGGACAGGGAGGACTAGGAGGACTAGACGGACTGGAAGGACTGGACAGGGAGGACTAGAGAATGGAAGACAGACAAAGACTGGGATACAAGCATTAGAAGAATGTTGCTGCACTGCAGCTTCTCCCGCGATGGTTCGTCTGAGGAAGCAGACGGTGATGTCAGAGCCGCTCTGCAGATTCCTCTCGGCAGCTCTCCGAGGTGGTAAACGGGACCGAGAGGGAGAGAGGGAGCGGGTTAGCTCAGAGTACAGTTGGGAACAGAGCAGGTGACAGGAGAAGTGACTTGTCCCAAAACAGAGTAATCCAAGTGACTGAATCTTCGGTGTAAATACACACTGAGAGTAATGTCCCAACACAAATCCATGTGATAGAATCTTCTGTGCTAATAAACACTGTGAGCGAAGTCCCAATAATAATCCAAGTGACAGTATCTTCGGTGTGAATACACACAGTGAGCGAAGTCCCAATAATAATCCAAGTGATAAATCTTCGGTGTGAATACACACAGTGAGCGATGTTCAAGCTAATATTATCCCAAATGAACAATCCAAAAAGCAGACACTGGGTGAGTGACAGTCTGACAAAAAGCAGGATCTCTTCAGTGTTTAAAACACACGAAAAACGAATAGGGTCAAAGACAGTCTTGCAAAACTCACCCAGGCGCTGTGCGTAAAGAGAGCAGGATCAAACAGGGGGAGCGCGTCGCTACGGGGAACGGGTTGTCCAAGCGGAGGTCTGAGTGGTGCGCGACTAGAGTGCGTCAGGATGCGCGTCTGGATGCGCGTCTGGAGTGAAGAGCGCGTCAGGCTCGGAGGTCTGGATGAGCGTCTGGAGTGCGTCTGGATGCGCGTCTGGATGCGCGTCTGGATGCGCGTCAGGAGTGAAGAGCGCGTCAGGCTGAGTACGCGCCGGTACGGAGAGCGCATCTGCTGCGCGGAGGTCTGGAGTGGAACACCGGAATACCTCCCGTAGAGGTTTAGAGAGCGCAGTACGGTGTCTCCTTCCAGGCAAACGGCGACAGGTGGCGAAGGCTTGAGCGCATCTGGCGCGGAGGTCTGGGTGCGCGTCTGGGCGTCTGCTGCGCGGAGGTCTGGATGCGCGTCTGGACGTCTGCTGCGCGGAGGTCTGAAGTGGAACACTGGAATACCTCCCGTGGAAGTTTAGAGAGCGCAGTCCAGTGTCTCCTTCCAGGCAAACGGCGACAGGAGGCGAAGGCTTGAGCGCATCTCACGCCGGAGATGAAAACAGCATAACAGACAGAAACCGAAACTCCCGTAGGAGCCTTTAGACAGAGAACCTCCCGAAGGAGTCTTGGTGATAGAGATATGATACGGAACGACCCGACAGGAACTGAGGGGAGAGCGAGGTACTTAAAGCCCACAGGGGCACTAATTAGAATACACATCAGGTGCGTGATGGTAATTGATACTCGAACTAAAAGTGTGTGTTCGGCACCAGACCAATCAAACACATAATGACAGGTAGTCCAAGGGTGTGGCTGCTGAAGAGCAAACGAGAGTAAACGAGCGCGAGGGTGGGGGCTGGAGAAGTGAGGAGACAGGGGATTAAGGTCCAGGGAAGAGGCAAACCTCACATTTTCAGTAGCATACGTGACAGCTTTTCAATAGCATACGTGACAGATTTCAGTAGTATACGTGACAGTGTTTGTATATATACGCAAATGCTTTTCACTAGCATACGAGCAGGGTTGTAAAGTACTTGAGTAATTGTACTTCGTTACAATACTTAAGTACTGTTTTTGGGCATTTGTACTTTACTCAAGTATTATTAGGTTTGTATACAAAGTGCAAATCTTGCAGGTCCAACTATTTTAATTTGTATATTTGTTTCTCTGGTCGAACTAACATTAACGTTATTAATCATGCAGCCGCAATTTATTTAAAAACAGCCAATCAAATCCCCATCAGTGGAAAATTAACCCGCCCATACCCATGCTGATTGGTCCTTGTGCAAGACTAGAAAGCGGGGGTCTTTGTTTA
Organism: Notolepis coatsorum; assembly: GCF_963971535.1. Classification (NCBI taxonomy): domain Eukaryota; kingdom Metazoa; phylum Chordata; class Actinopteri; order Aulopiformes; family Paralepididae; genus Notolepis; species Notolepis coatsorum. The sequence goes on along the minus strand of NC_140182.1, from coordinate 93,736,290 downwards.
AACACCTGCTATCAGGAGAATAGACAGTCAGGAAGTGGCAGCCCTGCTTCTTGGACGCGTCTCTCCAGTTCACTCTGTGTCCTCCCTCCTCAGAGGTTTCATTAACCCCTTCAATCTCCGCTGAAACCAGGGAGCCCCCATTGCTCTTGTTTCTTTCTGACATCAGCCAATTGCAGACTTAAGGCTCCCACATAATCGGGCGTACTGTGAGCGGACTGGACTCTGCGTGGCATGTCCACAGTCATTTGAGGTTTCATAGTCGAGCGTACCACCGCGTACCAATTTCCCACAATCCTTGCGTGGTATTTACACGTTCTGTCCACCTCAATATAAAGAGTCTAGGTTATCTCCGTTTCCAAGATTTCGAAATTAGAAAAGCCATTGAAACTTATCAAGTTACTTCAGATGATGAAAAAAAGACATGGTCCAAATGTATATGAATTGGAATGTATAACGATTAGCAATAGTAAAACAAAATTTTGCATCATCTACCTGCCAAAGTTTTACCGGACGAATCCTACTTTATAGATTGATTACTTAATTAAAGATATAGATTAATCTCCAGACTAGTAACATGTGACTGGGCCTGAGAGAATTGGTCTCTACTTTTGGTCAAATTCAGCTGAAGCCCCTCTAGATCTGACAGGAGCTGGGCTTTCTCCTTTGCCTCTAAGGGCTTTCTCCTTTGTCTCTGAGGGCTTTCTCCTTTGTCTTTTTCAGGGCTTTCTCCAGCTCTTTGGGATTTTGGTCCTTCTTATGCAAGGCGATCAGCATTAAGTCTATGTCTTTCAGGCATCGTTTATCCTGAAGAAGCTTGTTCTCTGAGCTGCTAACATGTGCCTCTGCCTTGGCCACCCTCTGGACCAGCATGCTGTCGCTGCTCTCTTTCCTTACCAAGGCTTCTTCTTCAGTCTCACACTGTTCAGGTCTGCAATGACAAGAGAGAAAATTATCCTCAGTGCCTCCGATGTCCTTCTAAAATCTAGAATTTTACATCATAATGGGGGACAATTACTTCCACAGAAATATAATAAATATTTCATACTCACTCATTTAGCACAAACAACATATTAATTAGCTTTTTGAAAGAAAGGTCAACGACCATACTGTACATAAAAGAAAATCAATTACGCATTAAGCCAGAGGAGTAGATGAACCACTGACTACCCTCTTTAGCAGCTCAGGAGAGGTCTTTGATTGCCTGCCGGGGTGGGCCTTCCCCCACTCTCCCATCTCCCGGAGTAGCTTTGATCCTGATGTGGCTACGAACCCTCTGCGTGAGAATACAATGATTGTGATATAATTGAGAAACAAAGAGGCATATGAACACCTTATGGCTAAGACACCAGACTTAAGACCAGAACACTGGGATATTAGATAGAACCCAGAATTGTGTGTGAATGTACAGTAAACGTTCTTAGCAAGAGGTAGAATTATCTGCTGTCTGTGCCTAGTGTGTTTGCTGTGGTTGATCCTGGGTAAAGGCTGTAATCACGATCAATCTTTGAAGTGAAAATCACATTAATCAAAAGGGCAATTATCTCCATCCCGCTGAGAGCCTGAGCGATGGAGCCGTCTAATGCCCTTATGCCTAATAACAGCTATTAACATGGATATAAACCAGTCATTCATCCATCCATCCATCCCACAGTAGGTTTATTTCTCTTTTCCCCCAGAGCCATCATGGGCTATGCACAGCAAATTGTGGTCACTCATCCACTCACCCAGTCATGGATGCTCTGGCAGGGATGCTCTGGTTGGGATGCTCTGGTTGGGACACTCTGGCTGGGACGCTCTGGCTTGGATGTTCTGGTTGGGACGCTCTGTCTGGGATGTTCTGGCTGGGACACTCTGGTTGGGATGCTCTGGTTGGGACACTCTGGCTGGGACGCTCTGGCTGGGATGTTCTGGTTGGGACGCTCTGTCTGGGATGTTCTGGCTGGGACACTCTGGTTGGGACGCTCTGTCTGGGACGCTCTGGCTGGGACGCTCTGGCTGGGATGTTCTGGTTGGGGCGCTCTGGCTGGGACGCTCTGGCTGGGATGTTCTGGTTGGGGCGCTCTGGCTGGGGCGCTCTGGCTGGGACGCTCTGGCTGGGATGTTCTGGGAGGGATGCTCTGGCTGGGATGCTCTGGGAGGGATGCTCTGGCTGGGATGCTCTGGCAGGGATGTTTTGTAGCGCCGTGGGTCTGCGTGGTTTGATGCTTGTTTAATGACCACTCTGGAGTCCACTCAGCCAGACATCACAATTCCTGGGAGAACAAGATGGTTTATGCACGTAATACTCATCTCAGTTTCAGCTCTGTTTATTGTTATCCACTGACCTTTACTAAGAAAAAAGTCATGGGTACAAGACTGTGTGCCTAATACAAAACTACATCTGTCCAGGAAAGGGTTAATTGCATTTGAAGATCTCGAGCTAAATCTGCAGAGCCAAAATAGTTAAAGCAGCAGCATAATACACTATTGGAATTGATTACCTGACTCGTTTGTCTTCATGTTTTGTACGTTCTATTCATGGCTTCAATAGAAACAAAGATGCTGATGAATGCCGTGATAACCAACAAGAATGAAGGGATACAAATGTCAAAGTAGTTGTGCTTTTGTGATTGGTCAAAGATTGGCGAGGCGTATGGGTACTGTAGTAGTTAGTTACCATGGAAACGAGTAAAGATTACAATATAAAACTCATTAACTCATTAAGTTAAAACATTTCCCTTTATTGGTTGTAACAGTATAAGAATCAAATAATCGATACCTCTGTCAAAGATTATGAACCTACACAATACGGTTCAGCTGTAATATAGTTTCTATATAGATCAGGGGTGGGCAATTAACTTTTACAAGGGGCCACATGAGAAACCTGAACTGTGTTGGAGGGGCGAACCAATGATAACGTTAGGTTATGAATATAACCAAGTTCTGTTAACACTAGTGGACGCTCTGCGTCTGTTGCATATATCTCGCTTCAGCATATATACACTGAATAATTTCACAAATGTACCTTTAAATGCCAGCATTCATCTGGCCACACCCCCATCCGCTTACCTATATAAGCAGGGATGGTGCCACACACTCATCTCCTTCCCAACAAATTTCACCACAATGAAAAATCAAGGGCCGCAGCGGCGTCTAGACGCAGAGCGTCCACTAGTGTTAACAGAACTTGGTTATATTCATAACCTAACGTTCTGTATCACACTAGCTCCCGCTCTGCGTCTGTTGCATAATAGGAGCTGAGCGGGAGCTAGAAGCTCGACAAATACACCCCGCTGAGGCCCCCCACAGCCATCAGATCAGGGAGGGCCGAGCCCCCCCGACCCACCCTAATGGAGGGCACCCCCACTATTGGTGCCTTCACGGGAGGGCGACGGACCCGACCGTGCGAAGAGGCACTCAAGCAACTCAACGCACAGGGTGAGCAGACCGTGGCTTGACCCCACAACTACACACACGCACAACCCGCATGCCACCCGGGAACGAACGGAGGAAACAACCTCGTTACTGCCCCCAGAATCACGGGGTCAAGGGCAAACCCAACCCCGTGGCAAGGCCGCAGCAGCGGAGCGCGAAGGAAGACCCAGACCCACCAAAAAGACTGGACCCCCTGGAATGGGGGCCCGGAGAAGTCCATGATGCCAGCATCAAGACCCCACCAGGTGGGCACTTAGTGACCCCGCCCCCCACATCGCCAGCGTATTCGGACAAAGGCCCCTCAGCCGAGCGGGCCCTGTCCCCCCAATAGTACACCGCCTGGCACACTGACCCTGCAGAACAGGCAGTCAGCATGGCCGTAAGCACACAAAAAGGTCAACCAACGGAAGCAGGCAGCGCACCGGGGAAAAACCAGGCAACAGGCTGTTAACCCTAGCCTGGAGACTGCGGACGAGACAGGCGCCAGAGGGGACAGCTGAACACAGCCGCCCCGGCGGAAGGGGCGTATGCTGGCGTTGTTGCATGACCAAGCCTCCATTTAAAAAACCCCACCCAGAGGGGTTGAGGCAGAGAAGGCTGACACGATTGGCAGACGTCATGAACGTGCAGGGGCACCCTCAACCGGTGAACCCGGGAGTTGACACTGCTCCAACACACCAGGGAATCAACCACCTTGGTGTTACCCAATGCGGTGGTTGTTCCTATAACCCCTCAAGAAAAAACTCCATAACACACCTGCGGGTATACACCGGCTATACCGCAGTACAAGTGTTTCAGTTTTCAAAAAAGGGTTAACCCAGGCCTACGGGTCGACGAAACATTACTTCGGACCGGGCCTGGCGATACGGAAAGCACAGGGTCACCAGAGGAGGTCAAAGACCACCCCAACAGGCCCCTCTTCGCCATGCGTGAGAGAGGAGCGAAAAAGAATGGAGAACCCGCCCCTAAGCACACCGTACTTGGTATTCCCAGGTGGTCTCCCAACCAAGTACTAACCAGGACCAACCTGTGTAGCGGCCGAGATCTGACGAGATCGAGCGTGTACAGGTTGGCATGGCCGTAAGCCATTACGACAGTGCTGAGAAAAAACGTACCCAACCAGGGTCTCCATAGCGCTTAACCCTGTGACACCCGGACCGACCTGGCATTTTTCCCCCTGAAAAAAGCCCAAGTCCCTCAGGGTACCAGAACAGCAGATCTGCATCCCCGGCGGACAACGGGTTCAACTGATCCGGACCAGCGTGACCAGAACCAGTCCCGTGCCCTAACCACGCCGACATGCCTACTCCAGGAGAAAGGGCAGATATGCGTGTTGATCTTAACATGAAAAGAAGGCGCCACCCAGACGTTCGGGCGAACCGCGCCCGGTGGCCCACCCCCAGGGCGTGAGACCTCTCTACATATGTTCAGATCCATTCCGTCATCATCCCCCAGACATGAACGAGAATCCGTCGATAACCAACCCAGGTCGTGGGATGTGGTCGTCGGAAGAGGAAAAACCTCCATCTCAGTTGCTCTATAAAAACGCCGTTTTAACCTCAAGCAACCAAGGCGTGCCAGTCAGTCGCCTGTTTATAGCGAGCTAGCACTATACGTGCGTCGGGACACACCCACATCAATGAACAGGCTATTTAGACCTGTCATTGAATCCCCAAGGCGCCCAGGGGAACGACAAGAGGGGTGTGACACTTCCTAACTCCAACTCTTTTTTTAATAGAAAAGAAGGAAGCACCAACAGTATGTATCCCAGTCTACACAGCCGGGGGTAAACATTTTTCACATTTTTACATCCCACCACCCTCCCATAGGAAGGAGACGGGAATCCCCAGAGAGACTTCCCACGCAAGCTGTACAGATTGAAAAGAATATATTGCACCTTGAGCCATGTAAAAAAATGGTTTTTAGGGCTCTCCGGGGAAGAGGCACTGAACCCATACACACTCAATAATCAAATTGAATCGAATACACAATAGAATAGGACACCTTCTAGAGGGTCCACTCACTTTGACAATCTGAGGAGGAAGGCTCTGTACTCTGATGGAGGCTCCCTCACATGGAAGGAGGAGTCCGAACTCACAGAAGGCCCGAATAGGCGCTTGGTGAGGAGGAGCCCTGACCACCCCCCCGAAACAGATCCATCACATGGACCTGAACAGCACACGGAAGTCCTACCATGGCGGGGGGATTTCTGCGGTGCACACGTCCTATATTCCAGGCCGTGGGACCAGGAAACTCCCTCACCCCCCCCCCCCCTCACCCCGTAACGTGCCGAACCGCAACGTGACAGGAACCTTGAAGGACAGGGGGTGTACCCCTGACCAACAGAAACAAGGGGGAAGGAAAGGTTACCAGTTCACCCCTTTACGACCCCACACCCATGATACGATGTAATGACAAAAAGAGAATATGACACAGTCATAGTCAGCTCTATGAAGCGTTTGACAGCTTCACACAGCGCATGAGCTAACCTGCTATCTGATTTTTACTACGGAAAAAACACAGAATAGAGAGGGCTCTCTAAGAGCCCCGGTCCAACATACACATGTGCTTCTGTGGCCAGTCCAACCCAGTTGTAGGTCACATGACACACACAACCCATCATCACCTACAAAAAATGGCAAAAACACTCTACAGAGGAACGCCGTTTTTCATAATGAGAGAATACATAATTCTCGATTAGTATCGGCCACAGGCCTTGCTAAGCACACACGACAGCGACCAAACAATCTTTTCTTTTAGGAAAATAAAGTTTCTCCAGCAGTCTTAGCACAACCTCAGCAATCAAGCTAAGGGTTACATCGCATCCCTACCACACAAAGACACAATGTAGTGCAACAACATGTCTGATAGGAGGATGAAAAAGTCCCCAGGGAACCGGGGGAAAACACAATCCTCCTACTTTACCCTTAATACGGCCAGTTAAAACAGGAAAACCTGTTAATATGTGAACACACTGTTCATTGTCATCACAGGCTGAGAAAAGAATATTCTTTCACTCATTTGTCACTAAGCATAGCTTCATAGGTTAGTTACCTTAGTTGTGAGTACACGGTACATATAAACACACATGATGTTTCTCACACAACAACCAGATCATTTTCACATCTGTAACAACAACCCGATTTGCCCGGAGAAGCTAATACCAGTGACAAGACAATTCACACAAAACTCTCGTTGTATCCTAAATGTATTGCAGCAACACACGTTTTTGGAAAACAGCGTTATTTACAAAACATGTAGAAGGTAAAGCCAGAAGACGCGTATAAGGTCCGGCCAAACCTTTGTCCTACCCGGAGCGTAGATCAGCGAAGTGCAGTCTCAAGACCCCGTAGACAACACAGCCGTCCTGTGTTGTTCGAACTGGGCAGCGTCGCCGCTCCAACCCGTCGCTACAGTCCTCTTTGTTGACGCAATCCTTGCCGTCCTGGCTCAGGGCAGGGTCGACGAACATCCCCTGTCAAAGATGACGTCGTAGTCAAGAGTGTTTAAAACATGTTATAATCAAAGCACGTTCAACAGAGTAGCATTAAGCTAACGGCCGCTCCAACCGTTCGGGCGCTACTGCCCCTGCTCGCGAGACGCCGAGCGAACGGCGCACGCGACCAGAGGGGAGCTCGCGGCGGCGCGCGAGGAGCCGGAGCTAACCCGCGCCAGGCCTTGGCCGATAGCAGCAAGCTAACGTTTCCTAGTGATCACAACAGGCTAGCGCCGCAGCTAACAGCTGACTGGCTAACAGTAGGCCCAACCTATGTAGGCCACGCAGTGATCCCAGCAGGCTAACGCCGCAGCTAACAGCTGACTGGCTAACCGTAAGCTAAGCAGCTATCACCTGAACTTGTACACAATGATATAACACTCACCCAGACAGGCCGCCGTTCTGAACCCCTCCTCACTTTTTAAGAGAAAAGAGAAACAAGATGTCAACACAGCTTTACAACGGTGATTTTACCAACACCCGACGGAGCCAGCCCAATACCCAAACAGGCCTGTGTAGCTGACTTGAACATAGATCTTCCGCTATCGAACATCTATGCCCATATCTCCTCGTGAAGGAATACTCTCATTTGGATATGAAAGAAGGGGCTACACAGTGACAGAGAGATACCCACTCGTCCAGAAAACACAGGGATCACCAGTGTTAATGGTCGCGGCCCACTAGTTAAAACTACAATGGGCTTCAGACCAAGGTCTTCTGTCGCCTAGGAGGCTGAAAGGACCCTAGCCTGGGGCCGGTTTTCATAAACATTGTCAATTAGCCCCCATAGCACTAACAGACAAGTGAAGCCTGCCAGCAACAGTACTCACCCAACCTGAAACCCACCGCTTCTCACAACAGCGGCGCGTCCTACAGTTCAGCTGTGGCCTGAAAGGTTTCACCCCAACCAACACAGCAAGGAACTGCAGTTGAGAAGCATGCAGCGGCGTGCTCCCAATACGAAAACCGGTGGAGGGTTTTAGAATGATCACCATCTTCCAGACACTCCAGTGACGAAGACAACATCGCCGTATTTTCTCGAAAATAGTGAGAGAGAAAATAAAGATATGATGTCAACGTATCTCCTTGTTCTTCCTTTCCTCGTAAACATTGTTTTTCCAGACAATATTTTTCTCCACGTCAAGTGGGCATATGAGCAACACGTTGCTTGTGATGAAATTTGAGAAGGAGATGAGTGTGTGGCACCATCCCTTCTTATATAGGTAAGCGGATGGGGGTGTGGCCAGATGAATGCTGGCATTTAAAGGTACATTTGTGAAATTATTCAGTGTATATATGCTGAAGCGAGATATATGCAACAGACGCAGAGCGGGAGCTAGTGTGATACAGAACTTGAACTTAATTCTGCTCAATATTCATTATCTCCCATTGAAAAATGTACCGCGGGCCGGACACGGACGCCCAAAGGGCCGGAAGTGGCCCGTGGGCCGTAATTGCCCAGGTAGATCTTCTATATAGATCTTCAATGGGAGGCTACAATGGAGGAGAATCACAGGTGGAACCTCACTCCCCAGGTCTATTGCAGTACCATCTACCTCCTATTCCTCTGGTGGACAGGTTGCTCTCTTCTAGACTGTTGCCGATGGAGACAGAGGGTTGATGGATGTTTGTTTAACCCCTATGTGGTGTTAGGGTCTCCAGCAACCCGTTTCAAGGTTGTAATATGTAATACCATGTAGTTGATTTTATTAGAACAAGGCTTTATGATATCCTCCACAACACATATATAAGCACAGCAAAACTATGTTTCACCATTTTGAAAATTCTGAAGGTACGACTGTGGTGTTAGGGTCATTCTTGACCCGGCAAGGTAAAACTATACTATAAAAATACTAAATATAAATAAATAAAATAATAATAAATATACTAAACTTTTTTTCAGAAGTTATATTCTAATATTGTTCTATTATAGTCAGAAAACATTATTATCTATGGGTTTCACATTTAGTATATTATGATTGAACAACCTCATTTTCATCTTAAAAATAAGGGACATGATGTGTCTCGGGGGCCATAAAATCAAATTACAATGGGATTATATGGTTATGAATGCATATAATGTTAGTTAGGATGTAGTACTAACTATATTGAGTGATACTCCTTTCTTTTTAGTGGTCAGGACTGAGTTAGACCCCGCGTCAACATTGACCCGCTAACAACGGTCAGTGGTGCCAATTCCTAACACAACATGAGGGTTAAGGGCTGATAGGTGCAAATGTGGTCTGGTGTTCCAGAAGGTGTAATGTGTTATCTCCTGCTTTCTCTACTTCTCCCCCCTCTGATCCACATGAGAGGATTCACTCCAGATCTATGATCCATCACCATACTGGGAATTCAAACAGTATACATACTGTAACTGAGGGGTTACAAAACCCTGACTGTATTAAAGATTGTGATAGATTAAACCACTACTACTTATTATTATTATTATTATTATTATTACTTGCCAGACAGTACAGTTATTATATGGCAGACACTCAGAATAGACGGCACGGTGACAAGGAAATATCATTTATAGTATTTATTATTATGCAGCAATATACAAAGTGGGAATTACTTAGTCGCGCTTTTATGGCGAAGAATATGAGAAAGTCAGTGAGTAGCAAAGTCAGTGGGAATGAATAATTCCTAAGCTGGGTACACTAGACCAAACGCCGCCTGGCGTGGGATGGCAATATAGGGGGGCAAACGAGGGTACCGCTGGAGACAGGGGATATCCTCCCAGAGTTGTAAGCTCTGGAGGAAGGAAGAAGGTTCGGATACTCAGTCTGTTCACTTGAAGAAAAGGGGTTCTCATACGGATCCGGTCCTTATAATCCAAGTGCTCAGTAGCAAGGTAATAGCTGTAATCCAATGCTCGATAGCAATGATGATAGCCAGCCAGCTTCGGTCCTCGAAGCTAGCCCGAGGTAAGATCTTCAAGGTAGTTAAATCCAAACGACAGTGGGTATTAACGATGCTCTTCTCCACGGTAGTACGTTCCACAATCACTATAATCCAACCAATACTGGTTCTACAATATCGCCGCGGTAGGTTCCAATATGCACATGTCCAGTAGTTCTGCGACTAGGCCCTCCTCGTGTGCTGGCACTAATTACTAAGTCCACACACACTTGCTAAGGTTTTACACTAGCTACTAAACGAACAAACTGCTTGTTAATGCTGCACACCGAACGAACTGCTGTAATACGATTCACACTAAATGACGACTCTTTACTTCACATTAAGTTGGGTCGAACTTGACGTTACTGCATTAGATCTGACACTTTCACTTGTTCACTTCGCACTACTGCTGCTGCGCCTTCCACGATATATATACTTAAGGGGCTTTCTAGTGCCAAGCCTCAGCTCTCGTCTGGAATCAATGCGCCGGCACCAGGCATGTCCCAACATGTCCAGACTCGCCTTTGAACCTGACTCAGGGGCGCGGTCCTTGGCGCCGCGAACGTCAAGGGCATTATCCAATGAGGAAAGCGAATATTACTATGATTCAAACGGAGGCTTAAAGGGATATAGCTTATATATATAAATAATATACAAGTTATATAAACAATAAAACGTAGATTCTCAGTGTTAATCTGGCCCTTCACAACAGCCGCCTCCTAATTAGTCCGCACCTAATTAGTAAAGGGAGACAGATTAATGGACTGCTCCATACTTGTTGTGAGGAATAGGGCAATCTACAAAGTCAGTGGGTCATGGTCGTCATCAGGGGAGTCAGGGAGCTCCAGCAACTCTATCAGCTTCGCCACAGGTCGGGTGTAAGTCCGCCCTTGGACTATGACTTCTGCCGCTCTGACCTTCCCATCGGCACCAGTAATCACTCTGCTCACGCGGCCGGCCAGCCACGTAGCTCGGGGTAGTGACTGGTCTATTATCATGACGACTGTGTCCACCTTCAGGTTGTCCCTGTCCTTTACCCACTTCTGACGGGCTTGGAGGGATGGTAGATAATGGAGGAGGAAACGGGTCCAAAACTGGTCGGCCAATACTTGGCTGTATCTCCACATTCTCCGGCCATTCATCTCATCATGTCTGTACACCGCCTGTGGAAGGGCAGGGTCCAGCCGCCCCATCAAGAGATAGTTTGGGGTGACTGGGTCGACGTCGGCTACATCACTTGAGACGTAACCGAGGGGCTTAGAGTTCAAGACGCACGCTGATCCTACCAAGTCTTGAATCTCGGTGACTCGGACTCCGACGAAAACTTTGTATCGATAAGAATCGGACTGGATCCAAGTGAGCACAGTTATGGAGTCTGACCACAGGATTGTCTTTCGCACCGTTATGGTGAGTTCGCTTTGTATCAGCGTGGCGAGTTGCGCGCCTACCAGAGCTGCGCAGAGCTCTAGACGCGGGATAGATTGCTGCTTGCGGGGAGCTATCCTTGAGCGAGCCAGGACGAAGGCTGTATGTACTTCTCCTCCCTCCTCTCGGGCTCTCAAGTAAGCCATCGATCCGTAAGCCACTTCTGAGGCGTCACTGAAGACGTGCAGGTCTATCTGACACGTCTCCAGCCGCACTGTGGGTGGGAAGTAGCTCCGTCGAATGTTCACATCTTGGAGCGAGTCGAGTTCTCCCTCCCACTCTCTCCAGGTGGAAGCCAGGTGCTCGGGTATGGGGTCGTCCCAGCCCTGCTCCTTGTCCCACAGTTCTCGCACCAGCATCTTCGCCCGAGTGGTGTAAGGTAGGATACACCACAGCGGGTCGTATTGGCTTGCGAGTGTTCTGTATACACTCCGTCGAGTGGTCGGTAGAGGGGTCGACCTTCCCTGCTCCTTGGTCAGGGGTGTGTGCTTGTAATGGAGCGAGTCTGTTTTGAAACGCCAGACGAGGCCCAATGTAATTTCCTGTGCTTCACCTGGGGTGGTCGCCATCCAGGTCTCGCTACTTGCTGCCTTTGTCTCTGGGGGGAGGCTGCGGAGTACGTGAGGGTCACTGCTGGCCCATTGCCTAAGGTCGAAGCCGCCTTTGACCAGGGAGGCTCGGAGCTTAAGCAAGATGCTTTCCGCTTCTTCTGGCGTTGATACGCTCTGTAGGCAGTTGTCCACGTAGAAACTCCTCTCCACGCTGTGTCTGACCTCCTCGTCGGCTCCAGGGTCTTCGGCCACGTGCTTTTGTAGTGCGAACGTGGCGCAGCATGGACTGCATGTGGTGCCGAAGGGGAGGACCTCCCATTGATAGATGGAGGGTTGTTCATCATCGATCCTCTCTCTCCACAGGAACCGCAGCAGGGGCTTGTCTTCCTCCATCAGTCGCACTTGTAGGAACATCCCTTTGATGTCGCCGCTGATTGCTACTTTGTCCTGGCGGAAACATAGTAGTACGCCGAGGAGGGAGGGGCCGAGTGTCGGGCCGGGCAGGAGCAAGTTATTCAGGTTCTGTAGTCCGATCTGATAACTGCAGTTAAATACAATGCAGTTCTTGCCGTTGTGGTGGACCTTGTGATGGGGCACGTACCAGGATTCAGTCATCTGGTCTGCCTCTTGGTCGTCGATTTTCTTTATATGTCCAGCCGTGATCAGTTTGTCGATCTCAGCGCGGTATATCGTTGCTTGAGGGGGGTCTTTAGCGAGACGCCGCTCGGTGTTCTGTAGATAGCGTTGTGTCACTTCTTTTGATGCGTGGAGGGTGGGCATCCCCTCCCGCCTCAAGAGTGGAGTTGCGTATCTCATCACTCCGTCGACCTCGACCCTCTTTGTCTTTTGCTCGAGGAGAGCTATGGCGTACTTGTCTTCCTTGGAGCGAACTAGTTTCCGTTCGTTCTTGAAGGGCATCGAGTCTAATGTCCATAGTCTCTCGACGTGCTGCAAGAGGGTGGTGTCGTTGTCGCTTACCCTCGTGTAGAGGCAGCGTGTGGACGTTGGTCGGTTGGAAGACCCGGAGAGGGGGCCTTGGAGCGTCCAGCCCAGGCGGGTCTTGACCGCGGCTGGGCAGCCTCTGGGTCCGATGTGGACCGCGTCCGTTGGGACGATGAGGTCTGCGTGGTCGGAGCCTATGAGCAGGGTCGGTGTGGCGCCGTCGATGAGCGGTATAGGCAGTCGGCGTAGGTGCGCGTACTTCTCCATCAGCTGGGGGATGGGGTAGTTATAACGTGACAGACCTATGTCATGGCTTGTAAATGCATTAGTGATGCTGTACCGCTGCTCGGGCTGCTCGACCGCTGCTATTGTGAATGAGACGTTTTCGCCCTTTATGGTCTTTAGGTCTCGCCGAATTGTACGGATTGTCATTGTTTCTTCGGTACCCCGCAGGCCCAACTGGGCTGCGGCGGAAGCGAGGAGCAGAGTCTTTTCTGACCCATCGTCGAGGACGGCGTAAGTGTCCAGGACCTTGTCCCCATAGCTTAAGAGCACTCGGACCACCTTCAGGAGCACTCGGGAGCTCCCGCTCTTCGCAGGGTCTATATATAGGACATCTGCTCTCGAGCTGCTTTGTGGTACGGGTCTCCGCTTGTTGCTATCGTGTAGGACATCCAGGTGGGCGCCGTCGCACTTGCTGCATCTTTTCTTCAGGCGGCACTCAGCTGCCATGTGGCTGCGCGCGCAGCGGAAGCAGCGGCGGTTCGCTTTGATCCACTGACTCACTTCGTCAGCGGTCAACTTCTTAAAGGTGTCGCATTGAGACAGCCAATGTTCGTGTCCACAATACTGGCAGGCAATCTTCCATTTTCCCTTCGCGGGGGGGGGGGGGTGTTATGGCTCTTGTGCCGCGGCACTGACTCGGCCTGGTGCATCACGGTCACGGACCGGCGGTTGTCATTGAACCTCCTCGGTCCATCTTTAGGGTTAGAGCCACCCCACGCGAACGTGTCTAGTCGTAGACTGCTGACCTCCCTGGCTAGGAAGTCAGCCAGGTCTAGGAGGGATGGTTCTGGGCCGTGGGGGTCACGGTGGTCTCTCTGCCGCCGAAAACGCTCTTGACGGGCTGGAGGGAGCTTCTCCAGTATCCGCTCCACGTTGGAATTGGCATATAGTTCATATCTCCCCTTCTCCTTCTGTGACCCGAGCATCCCCACAAGGGATTGCACCTTGATAGAGAGGTCATCTAGTGCTCTATTGTCTTTGGCTGGGGGGAGGCGGTTGATATCCCGTATTTCTTGAATTACGTAATCCCATATTACGCGTAATCCCATAGTGCGCGTCGAGGGCCACCAGAGCATCAGAATAGGGGGTTCTTGAGTTTGAATATGCCAGCGCTATGTTATGCGCTCTGGGTACTTTAAGGTGCTTGAGGAGGATGGCATATTTATAGGACTCGTCATGTACCTCGGACATAATAGTCTCTAAACACATGCGTAGTTCAGTATACTGTGCTCTGTCCTCACGCGTAAAGTCTGGGAATGTGGGTGTCCCCAGGTAAGATGCGATGGATGGCTGGGACACCGATGAGCGTAGGGGGAGAGGCCTCCTGGGCGAGTCTCCCCGTACGGGTGGTCATGGGTTAGTGCTGGGTGGGAACCAGAGGCCGGGCCCCCAGGTACTGCTCCTCGGTGCTGACTGTGTATTAAACTCACCCCTGGGTTGGGTCGGGGGTTCGTAACGCAGCGGCTCGGGGCTGAGGTCGGGGCTGTACTGGGCCTCCTGGAAATAGGTTCGTGCTGGTGGGCTTGATGTCCTCCCTCATCCTCCGTTAGGCCTTGAAGTCTCTTAGTTAGTTTCTCTGCGACGTAGGTGGGATCTTCCCGTTGGTCGGGTCCCGTATAGACTGGTCGGGGAGGGGAAGGTGCCCTCGACCCGTGTAGTGATGATATCCGGGAGCTCCGGGTGGAGGAGTGGGGGGTCGCCCTCTGGAGCACTTGCTCCATTATCTGCGCCTGTAGACGGTGTCTTTTCGCCTCTCGCTGTGCATTGGCGCGGTCTCGCTGAATGTTTTCTTCAGCCTGGAGGCACCTCTCTTCCAGTCTGATGGTCATCGCTGCGTCAGCCTGGAGGCGACTCTCTTCCAGTCGGATGCGTTCGCGCTCGTTCTGTTGTTGCGCTTGGAGACGTTCTCTTTCCACTGCAGAATGTTCGCGCTCACTCTGTTGTTGCGCTTGGAGACGTTCTCTTTCGGTTGAAGCTGTCAGCGTGGCGATCAGGGCTTGCGCTAGTCTCTGGTCAGCCTCGCTGGGGGATGACGCTGATGAGGGTGATCTGGCGTTGACAGGACTTGGTGGTGACCTGTTCTCTTTACGCGCTCCGAGGTCCATCTCGAGAGCGCTGCTTCTTATTTTCTCCCGCGCCCCGAGGTCCATCTCTGAGACGCGGTACTCTTTATCCTTTGGCGCTCCGGGGTCCATCCCGGTGGCGCTGTCTTTATCCTTTGGCGCTCCGAGGTCCATCCCGGTGGCGCTGTCTTTATCCCCCGGCGCTCCGAGGTCCATCTCGGTGGCGCTGTGGTCGTTGGGCATAGTCAAGTCATGTCCCGATTGTCCCCCCCCCGTGAGCTAAGTCGGTTTCGCTTAAACCCGCTTGGGTCTCTACTTGTGGGGCCGATAAGTCGATCAGGTTGGGCATGCTTAAGCTATTAGTTTTATCCGTGCTTAACGTCTTTTTAGATAAGCTAGGAGGTAGAACGACAGCGTAGTCCTCCAAGTGTGGAGGGGGCTGACGTTGGCGCTTAGGGCGCTCTAGTTTGGGAGAGCCGTTTGGAGAGTGTCCGCCGCTGGCCATATTACTATTAATATGATTAAGATTACTGATACCCTCTGGCTCAAAGGACCAATTGTAACTGAGGGGTTACAAAACCCTGACTGTATTAAAGATTGTGATAGATTAAACCACTACTACTTATTATTATTATTACTTGCCAGACAGTACAGTTATTATATGGCAGACACTCAGAATAGACGGCACGGTGACAAGGAAATATCATTTATAGTATTTATTATTATGCAGCAATATACAAAGTGGGAATTACTTAGTCGCGCTTTTATGGCGAAGAATATGAGAAAGTCAGTGAGTAGCAAAGTCAGTGGGAATGAATAATTCCTAAGCTGGGTACACTAGACCAAACGCCGCCTGGCGTGGGATGGCAATATAGGGGGGCAAACGAGGGTACCGCTGGAGACAGGGGATATCCTCCCAGAGTTGTAAGCTCTGGAGGAAGGAAGAAGGTTCGGATACTCAGTCTGTTCACTTGAAGAAAAGGGGTTCTCATACGGATCCGGTCCTTATAATCCAAGTGCTCAGTAGCAAGGTAATAGCTGTAATCCAATGCTCGATAGCAATGATGATAGCCAGCCAGCTTCGGTCCTCGAAGCTAGCCCGAGGTAAGATCTTCAAGGTAGTTAAATCCAAACGACAGTGGGTATTAACGATGCTCTTCTCCACGGTAGTACGTTCCACAATCACTATAATCCAACCAATACTGGTTCTACAATATCGCCGCGGTAGGTTCCAATATGCACATGTCCAGTAGTTCTGCGACTAGGCCCTCCTCGTGTGCTGGCACTAATTACTAAGTCCACACACACTTGCTAAGGTTTTACACTAGCTACTAAACGAACGAACTGCTTGTTAATGCTGCACACCGAACAAACTGCTGTAATACGATTCACACTAAATGACGACTCTTTACTTCACATTAAGTTGGGTCGAACTTGACGTTACTGCATTAGATCTGACACTTTCACTTGTTCACTTCGCACTACTGCTGCTGCGCCTTCCACGATATATATACTTAAGGGGCTTTCTAGTGCCAAGCCTCAGCTCTCGTCTGGAATAAATGCGCCGGCACCAGGCATGTCCCAACATGTCCAGACTCGCCTTTGAACCTGATTCAGGGGCGCGGTCCTTGGCGCCGCGAACGTCAAGGGCATTATCCAATGAGGAAATCGAATATTACTATGATTCAAACGGAGGCTTAAAGGGATATAGCTTATATATATAAATAATATACAAGTTATATAAACAATAAAACGTAGATTCTCAGTGTTAATCTGGCCCTTCACAACACATACAATGTAATTTTTTATTTATTTAAAGTCATGCATAAACTTGCAAGGATTCAGAAGAGCTGCATCAGCTTACAGTGGGGGATGTACAATAGATAATACAAAATGGTGTGTTTTGGAATGTCTGAAGGTCAAGCTGCATTAAATCCCAGAAACGCTGTTGACCGGGACAGAAGCCACAGTGACACTTGGGCTCAGTCAGAGCTGGCCCAGTGCCTGGGCCATTATTCTCCTCCCCTGCCCTGTGGACTGTAAATGCTTTCCTCTCCTGTCAAGAGCCATGGTGTGAAATGATTGCGCCCCCCAAATGATTCATTCTCCCCGTGGGTTTTGGACGTAGCATATAAAATGATGTTGATGGTGGTCCATCTATCTTCAGACCTTGCGGATGTGCGGGTGCAAAGCTAAACTGCAGGCACTAGTACAGGTATAAATACTCCATGAGCTGTGTTTAGGTTTTCCAGACGAGCTGTTTATGCAGGGCTGTGTGATATATTTGTCTCCACTGTTGACAATTAACACTGGCTGCTCCCCCCCTACAGGGTGTCACACTGCACTTCCTGGTCTTCTGATTAACCCAGCTGTCGCTGTAACCTAATCATCCCTATTGGGGTTCTTCATGATATCTATATTTCTTTGGCTCAAAGGAATAAAACTGCCACCCGTAGTAATATAAATACATTACAGTCCCCTGCAGGACCCACATTCACCCTGAGGTCAGACAGTCTCTGCTGGTCTTGTTTTTTCATGGGAAAACAGTGTATTAGGGGTGCCTCACCATGCCCCTGGTTTGAGCCGCTGTTGCCATTAATTCTGGGCTTGGTGTAGTGTCACTGCAGCCCATTACAGACCTCCACCTCCATCTTGAATCTATAGTGATGCATGGCTCCAGAGTTCTCGTTAATAACCCCCCACGTGTGTATGGCAGGGGAAAGACAGGAACTGGGCCACAACTAATGATGAAGCCCACAGTTGTTGGTCCATATAGGCTATGCTAGGGGAATCAGAATGTGACAGTATGCAGAGAGAGAGAGAGAGAGAGAGAGAGAGAGAGAGAGAGAGAGAGAGAGAGAGAGAGAGAGAGAGAGAGAGAGAGAGAGAGAGAGAGAGAGAGAGAGAGAGAGAGAGAGAGAGAGAGAGAGAGAGAGAGAGAGAAAGAGGGGCAGGGCTTGAAAATACTGAGGAGTACCTGTTTTATTCACAAGTGAGCACTCGATTTTTTCATCATTGTAAATGGACATACCAGTAACTATCTTCTGTAACCGGAGGATAGAGATTGTTGTGCCCCATATGTGTAATTTCATACAGATGTACAGCTCAATACAGAATGGATTGAAAAATATGGAGAAGGTGACTTATTCTCAGGGTGGTTTATTTCTAGATATGTATATTTTCTGGTCCAGAACTGAACACAGTTTGCACTATGCAGCTTTGGGGAGAGAAATATTTAACTCAAAGAAGTGAAAAGATGATATGGTATATTTTCGTATCTGAATAAACAAACTGTCCTCGGGGGAACATTGGGCCCCTGGGACTCTGTTTGAAAAGCTAGAAAACTAACTGAAAAGTTACTGTGTCACTATTGTTGTTGTTTACAATGGCAGGGCACGCAATTTAGCTTACAATTATTCAAAAAAGCATCTTCCATGCTTGTTTCATGGTGCCCCAGAATTTTTTTTATCTTGATTTATGATGACATATAGAATACATTTCAGTGAAATTACATCGCTATAGGGAACAGCTTGGACAGCTGTTGATTAGCTGTTGCAGTGCTAGAACTATACGAAGATAATTCGTATAAATTCATTAATAAGGCATTAGGAATCAATTACAAATAGGTCGATATCAAGCTTAGGCTGAGGAGTCCCCTGTAGTTATCAGAGAGAGTCTTCATGCCCCCAGGGAGGGTCTTTAGTCTGGGTCTGATCAAGGGTGGGAGTTGGGGGGGGGGGTGGGCAGGATCTGTGGTATTTCAAACGATAGAAGGAATAACCAAGGAAATGATAAAAGAAGGAAGGGTCATTACGTGACTGTGTAACACATTGGTGCCAAGTGTGGAAACTTTCAGTTTAGCAGACATTTGAGTTGAATGGGATCAGCCATCTCCTTGTTTATGACCGTCATTTAAACCATCAATTTGTTGCATTGTTAACGTAACATACTGTAGCTAACGTTTGATATATTGGTTGATGTATATTTCCTCAGATAGCTGGTATATTTTTTATACAGGCTTCAATAGAACTGCCACGTCTGGCACGAAGCAGAGCATAGAATGCTGGTGTTCTAACGTAATGTCTCTTTCTTCTTTTATAGTTTCCTTGGGAATAACGAGGAAAGATTTCCACAACAGGGGTGTGAAGCACTCTGTTGCTAAACATTTGCTAAGCATTTTTCTTTTGCCTTTCTAAATTTGTCTCCCATCCCCCTCAATTGAGTCATTATGCCAATTCCCCCTGGTTGTTGCACTGCCTCCTCCGATACATGTGGAGTCGCCAGCCACTTCTTTTCACCTGACAGTGAGGAGTTTCACTGGGAGAGTGTAACGCACACAGAGGTTCATGCTATCTCCCCCAGATCCCCTCCCTGCTGAACAGACCGACCAGTAGGAGTCGCTATTGCAACGACCAGGACTCATACCCAACTGGCTTCCTGGAGGTAGCACTGACACTGGGATTTGAACCCTGTGTCTCTGCGGTAGTAGGCAAGTGCTTAGACCTCTACACTACGCAGCCCCCCCCCCCCCTGAGGCTCCTGGTAAAGAGAGCAGGAGAAGAAGAAAATGTTTTATTTAAATTTTAATTTTAGACCCCTAAAAATAAAATAAACATGTTTAAAATGAATAATATTTACTCATTTTAAGTGTTTGTGTTTCAAATGCACAATAACGTTAATATATCAAATATAAATCATTGTTTTGTGATTCACATGACGTCAAGTCAAGTCAAGAGTTTTATTTGTCACGGCATACAAGTATACAATGAAATGCGGGTGGTCTTGCCCGCAACGATGTGCAATACAGTAGTAACAACATATAATAGAATCCAATAAAACAACATTGTGCAATAAACAGGTAACATAGTAGGGCATATCGGTATTTGTACATAAGTTATTTACAGAGCATGGAGGACATGCTAGGTCCTTTGGTAGTGCATATACACTGTTACTGTTACTATACTATTTTTAAAGTGACCCTTCCTTAGTGGCCATAAGTGTGGGCGTGTGCAGCATGAGTGTGTGCTTGCTCATGTTAAAGTGGCTGCTAGTGTGCGAGCGTGTACAGCGTGCGTGTTGTGTGTGTGCTCATGTGTGTTTGTGTGTGCACACTAAAAACAGATGGGTCAATTCTATAACCCAATTTCTTGGTTAATCGTGTTGGGTTAAAATTATGGGTTAATTCTCTGAGCATAACCATTATTTGGGTTATTGAGATTTAATTTTGACCCAATTTTGACCCAATTTGTGAGTTATAATAATTATGGGTCAATTTTCTGAGACATAACCCATGTGTTGGGTCAGAGAGCTGGGTGTTTCCGCCGGGATCTGCAAAGCTACACCCCTCCCCCACTGGGAACTATATGTTCCAGTCAGTCAGACGGTCATGTTCACAGTCAACACGGTCCCACGTTCACAGTTAACACGATCCAACAAACCCTCTTCATGATCACGGAAAAGACTTCACTGACTCAAGGTAAGATCTCGTTTCGTTAGCACAGTATTTATATCTCAACCCATCCATTGTACATATTGCGTCGTGTTAACCATGCACTGTGAACGTTGTGGAACTAAATTAGCTAGCTCTTCACAGCTATCTGTCGCGTCATCAGCTAGCTAGCTAGCTAGCTAGCTATCCACCACAAGTTGCAACTTAGCTACTCATTTCTATAATCGGTTCATCTCTAACCTTGTAAAAATATGTGGTAACCTCTATTAATAAATAAGCCACACGACACGACACGACACATAAATCATTACCGTTCAAGCATGCTAACGAAAGTGACCAAGTCTATGAGTATTACAAAGGTTCTGGCTAGTAGCTAGGCCTAGTTAACCAGTACTAGTAACGTTACTGTTATTGCTAATTTTACCGTGTTTTGGGTTGTAATGATACCAGATTAACTGGAGACTATCTATAGCTGTGTAACGTTATATGATTGATATCTTTATTAACCATATGTGTGTAATAAAGCTGTTGTCCTCTCAATGCGGTGACATAGCTGGTTCGCTAGCTAGCTACATACTGAGATTTAGCGCCATTTTGCGCCATTTTGAGGTCTACATTTCCATCATCTCTCTAATGTCCCGCGATTCGGGCATCAATTTACAACATCCTATACTAAATTAAGCAGTAGACTGCGGAAGCCAGACATGTGGTGAGGCTTTTTACACCTGAAATCAGTGCTAAATATTCTAGGCTGCTATGTCAGCAAGTATACTTGGCCTATCGTTCACACGTGGCTGAGTACTTGGGCACGCATGAGGCATTAATTAATTGCAGATGTGTTCATTTCCACCTTGCTTTCTCTTTTGTTTCAGGCCAGTCTTGATGGACAGCTTTGTCGCAGAAAAGCTTATTGAGTGGCAATTGCCAGAGCTCACAGACAGTTTTAAAGGTGAGAATTTTTACTTTCTTGACCATGAAAATGTTTCCATGACAAAGCAGTATTGTATAGGGTTTCAACACACATGCAGGCACACACACATTATTCTGTTCTTCATCTTGGTTCTCTGGTCCTGCCAGCCTGGTCCAGTGTTGGAGTTAGCTGCCACTGGATGGCACTGAAATTACTGTAAAAGTATTTTTGTTTTCTGTCTTTGTCTTTCAGATCAAGATATCGATGAGGAGGCGTTTCACCTTTTAGATGGCGAAACAATCCGGAACCTCATCCCCAAAATAGGCCCCAGGCTCAAGTTTTCAAAACTTTACAGAGAATTTGTAAGTGATCACTAAGTGTTCTAACATCAAGGCAGATGGCGTATACATGCTTTAAATGCAAAAGGCTAATTCCTGGTGATGCCAAGTCTCTCTTTTCACATTTACGATTAGCACACAATATAATACAAGACTGATGCAGAGGGCTTCCAAGGTTCTTTAAATCATTCTTACTTATTACAGAGGGCTTGTTTCCCACATCACAAAAGCCATAATCAAAGCTGGTGATACGATAGTTTAGCTTATCTAGTGAGATAAGCTTTTGTTCTATGAGTGCATTTAACACAAGTTTAAATTCGTATGGCCCTACCCCTTCGAAGATGTCATGCATTATGTCCAGTGCCATATTGTCCGTAACATGATAAAAAGACAGACTGTTGAGGACACTGTCTCTTTTAAGGCCTGTCTGAGAGGGGTTGTCTGTCCGTAAATCCTCTGCGTGAGTATTCACATCTCGGGACAGCGTATCGTCTACCTGTGTCTGTACTTTCAAGACATCTCTGTGTATTTTGCATAAACGGCACACATGGTTCCCCGAAAAACTCTCTATGTAACCAAGTATTGTGTTCAATCCTAAATTGTCTCCCACTACCTGAACAACGGCGAATTTGACAACGCCTTGGAAGCTAGGCGTGTTAACAGTTATGCCATCCCTCTCAAGACACTTTAGTTCTTCCACAATAGGGCGCAACACTGCATCAATGCCATAGGTTTTTGCATCATCTGATTTATAGACTGCCAACAAGAAGTGTGACTGCAAATTGGATAGGATGTCTGGTGGCAAACTCTTCAAGATAAAATATATAAATCCTAACTTGTGAACCCCAGTCTTTGACCCGAGGGGGTTCACAGTTTCACAATCATCATTGTATAACAGCAATGGGATTGACACCTCTTTCAAAAAGAGTGGAGGATTTTTACAGAAATCTCCATCAAATATATCCTGAAGAGCATCACTCTCTCTCTGTTGCCATTCCACCATGGCCTGTAAAACACCAGGAAGCTCCAGTATCTTGACCAGAAGACGCTTTAGTGGAATACGCTGAAAGGTATCAGTCAGAGCAACTTGTCGAACGGTGCCAGTGGCAGAGTCTCTCCGCTGTACAAAGGTTTGGTTATCGGAGAAACACTCCTCAATTGGCTGGATGAAGTTCCCAGAGTTAGTAAAATACCTAATCTGTTTATAGTCTGTCTCCAGACCCTCGAAAGGGTTAGCTGCATCTAAAAAGTCCTGCCTGAGCTCCTCTCCCTGTGGGTTTTGATCATGCCCAAACTGACTGAAAAGCGACATGGTCTTTGTTTGTAGTCTGCTCACTAAATCTCCAATTAAACTTGAGGTTTGCTGAACCACAACATTTATATTTGTAAAGGTCTGGGAAGATTTTGATCTAAGATGAGCTATAAAATGGGCTACTCTCTCTGTGATTCCCTCTTGCTCTAGTTCGTCCCATTCATCATCATTATCTTCATCTTCCTCCATGGCTTATCGACATCAGATAATGCAATGCTACAGTTTCATGTGTGGGTCTGTGTTAAGCCACAACACAGAAATTGGTCCAGGGTATGCTACCTTTCTGGCTCATTTTGAAGGCTATAATGAAATTCAAAGTGGTCTCACAGGAATCCCCCTTTTCGCTGAATTGTATGTACTGGCCAGGGTCACTGTTAAGGGTACAACATACAGACCAGGCATGACAGTGTTTATGTCCTATGACCAAGATGGAGAGCCTCAGTTTGGGCTTATTAAAGCCATTTTGGTTTTAGAGCCATCTGTAAAGCTAGTTGTTCAGAGGTGGGAGACAATGGGGTTTGAGAAGCATTTCTTTGCTTACAGTGTGATCCAAACCAAAGATTTGTTGGCTATCGATGTGAAAGAGCTGCTTGATCATCACCCACTACATGCAGTCCAGTCATACAGAGATGTTCACACTTTATTCATCTCTCTGCACTATAGACGTTTTTAGACTGTGAATGGCCATCTGAATGGCCACTGCCACTTGTAAATAGTGAGGAAAAAAATCAGGAAAGAAACACTGCCTTGATTTACTAGAAACACAGTGATAGCCTACAGTATATATTCCGAACATATTTTGAATAGTTAGTCTTTAGTTTCATGCTGTGGACTGCCTTACTCTGCTACAACTCTTCGATGACTGAGATACATTGTTGGACTGCTGGGATGGGGAAACTCCTTGGACTACTGAGATGACATTAATTGTTGTAAGTAAGAATGTATTTAATTAAAATAGTTCTACAACTAAACACTAACCACTTTAAACCCTATGACAAAATAAATCTTCACCAGTATTAAAATTTGTCCATGTGTGTAGGCTATTGGCCATCTTGGGTGTCAATCGGTTAAATGGAAAACGACACTGCTGACTGCAAATATATTTTGTATCTGTACACAACAACTCACTTTAACCTAAAATGCCTCTAAGCTGATAACCTTTCTTTGCTGCAAAAGGCTTTGAATGCTGAGCCACCTGCAACAAGCCTTGTTGCTACCATATCCCCCATGGAGGAATCTGCAGCTTCTGGATCAAGCCAGGAGGTCTCCACCGTAGAGGAATCGAGGGCAGCAGACCAGATTGTGATTCTATGACCGGTTCCACTATTTGTAAGTTGTTCAAGAAGCATGGATGGATCTGGAAGCACTTGGAGCCAGTACATATCTCAGAACTTCAATACTTAAACTAACTCATCTATACTCTTGTCAGTATTTAGACCGTGGCTATGTAAGTTTTCTTCCTCCAGCCGAGTTCATAGAGAAATGGAACATTTGATGAGTAGTAATATTAGTAGAAAATAAGGAGACATTTTTCTCTCGCATCACATACAGGACACCCAATGTTAACCCGTTGAGTAACACGTTTTTCTACAACTCAAGTTCAGACCTATGCTGCTCTATTTCAGTAGCACTAAAAGTGAGTTTTCTTTATTGTATCAGAAACTTCAGAATGTAATCTTTCAAAAGAGACCAGGATCATGCATGTGCTATAAGTATAAAGTATAGTATTTTGTGTTGTGTTTGTAAATAGCTGTTTAAAAAAAATGTATGGCATTTTACAATACAACACTTTCCATTCCTGCACGAAAATCAATCAGATCCAATTTGATTGTACTCCAGGTACAGGGTTGATGCATTTTACCCCCCCCCCCCCCCCCCTCCCTGCTCTTTGTTTCAGGTACAGGACTTTTTCCATAATTTAAGCATAACATTGCAAAGGGTGACAGAGTTCTATCTTGTCTTATCGTTTCCAGGACATATGGTGCATCAAAGGCCGGAAGGGAATGAAGAATGGCAAACCTTTCTACTATCCAGCTACTGGATTCATTGAAGAAAGGCTTCGGAATGTCCGAAAGAGGCGGGGTTCTGGGTCCAGACAGCGAATGCCTGAAGCCAACAAGCCACCCAGGGCATATACCAGGTAATACCTGGGGTCGGCAAAAAGGGCCATGTTTTCCTGTGTCCCCAGGGGGTAACTATATTCTTCACCAGGGGGAGCTTACTGCACATGAATCCTCAAGGGGGGCTCCATGGAGCAAAAATGGCTGATTCCTGACTTTACCTCGTTTAATATACCTTGTTGAACCCCTCACCAAAACATGCAACAATGCTGGGCAATAGCACCTCCCTCTGGTCAGCCGGGGCGCCTGACTGGAGGGAAAGGATCTGATTGTAATAATGTGCTAAGTCCTACTGGTGAAAATGGGTTACGAAATTGGAGATCATTTTTAGATAGTTAATTTACAATATGTTGTATATATGTTTCTATAGAATCGACCCTGCCAGAAGAAAGGGCCCAGCAGCAAACGGAGTGGCTGAAACATAACCTGGAGCCCTTCACTCAAGTTCAGGAGTACATGAAGGACACCGTCCTCTACAGAGCCAAGTGGATTCGGGGAAATCACTCCAAGGACATAGAAGAGGTCATTACAGAGTACCCTCGCCTCACCAGCCCAGGCATGGTATGGATCTACTGTAACTAGGGATGCTCGATATTGGCTTTTTTACCGATACCGATATTCCGATATTGTCCAACTCTTAATTTCCGATACCGATATCAACAGATATCAACCGATACCGATGTATGCAGGGTTTCCCTGTCCAAAAAACTGAATAATTTCAGGTAACTAATAATTTCACTGGATATATATATAACAAATATTGTTATTGTTTTTTTTTTCTTTTTTTAACCGATACCGATATTTTCCGATATCACATTTTACTGCCGATATCGGCCGATAATATCGGTCGGCCGATAATATCGGACATCCCTAACGCCACAAATTTTTTTAACTCACGATTAACTTTTAAGATTTTTTTTTACTAGACTCAGGTGTATTATTGATGCTGATACTATATCAATGTTGATTCAACCATCATCTAAATGGTAATCTACATGCACATTTTAGTTGATTTTATATTGAATCAATGTTAGACATCAATGTTTATTCAACCATAATCTAAATGGTAATCTACATGCACATTTTAGTTGATTTTATATTGAATCAATGTTAGACATCAATGTTTATTCAACCATAATCTAAATGGTACTCTACTTGTACATTTGTAACTTGTACATCTACTTGTAACTTGTAAAGTTAAGGAATCAATACTGATTAATGTACATTTTATATTAAAATATTGCTGCTGATATGTATACATCATAACATTACATGTTTTTTTCCTGCTGTTAAACACACTATTGTTAAATAAATAATAATAAAATTCTTATATGACCATATTTCCAAAAATGTGTGAACAAAAATGACAACATGGCTTTAATATGAAAATTTATTTTTTTCTAGGGTATCATAACTTCCAGTGACCAAAACTTTTTACAAAAAACAAATAACAGACCTTATAACAGGCTTTCATTAACAATACATATATAGCCACTGCCAGAATAGTGACACACATATTGTGTGTGGTGAGCACACGCATTCATGCACAACGAAGACAAGATTGCGTTGTCTCAATCATTTTAACTATAAATTTATGAGCTCAAAGTATGAGCTCACTACTGACTGAAATGTCCAACAAAAAGCATCAATTGTCAAATAATATTGATCACATTAACTAGACTAGATGTTTGAGGAAATTAGAAAGGGAACAACAACTTAACCCTTGTGTCTGATCAGATTCGTATTTGTTTGATAACTTTGCAGTGATGAGCCAACATAATATGTGGCATAATCTTTTAATTATCTTGTATTTTTTTTTTACTCTTCATAAATTGTTTATTCCACTTCAGCCCGATCATAACCACCACATATTCTTTTTTTTGTCATATTTAACAACTCTTTTCAGAAAAGTGGGAGTATTTCATTACAAAAATAATATAAAAAATTGTTATGATCAGGGCTGAAGTTGAATAAAATATTTATGGAAAAGAAAGTGGGAAATTATTTCAACATAATCTTTTTATGGAGTTTTTCAATTTAGTCCCCTAATAAGAGTATAATACTTTAGTTTTCAGACACAAGGGTTAAATAACAATGGCATAGGATTTGAATTTAAACACAGTGCAGCTTAGATGATCTACAGTTGTCCACGACTTATCCTCCAAGGCATCTGCTATATAATAATCTTCAGATTTACTTAAGTGTTATTAGTAGGTTACAGCAGTAAGCATTAGTTTGCTCAGTCAATTATGGCCAATTCGTTTTATATTGTTTAATACAGTTAAATAAATAGATAAATGAAAAGCAATTTTTTTTGGATTCCCCCCCCCCCCCCCCCCCCCCCCCCCCACTGTACCGAAAATAATACCGAACCGTGTCTTCAAAACCGAGGTACGTACCGAACCGTGGATTTTGTGTACCGTTACACCCCTAACGTTTCTATAACTCTCTCCCATATAACTCTCTCCCATACCCTTAACACCAACCGCTGAAGTGCCCTTGAGCAAGGCACTAAACCCCCAACTGCTCCAGTGGAGTTGCTCAGTGGCCAACAGTGTCAGACTGTGGTTGTACTGGGGCCTAACAAAATTAATAGTTGGTTTCAGGTTGGTTGTCAGTTTGGCCATGGGGAATTTATTTTATTTTATTTTTTTATTTTATTCTTTCCCACGGCGACTATGGATAGGGAATTTCTTTATTTAATTAAAATGTTCACAACAACATGGATGCATGTACTCTGCCAGCATGTTTAATATCCATAATACTAAATGTTTGACTAAGATTTCTATGAAACTTTATTATAAAAAAAAAAAAAAAATGTTTTTTTTTTTTTTTTTTTATAATTTTTTCTAAAAACTCATAAAATATATTGGGTCGCACCTAAATCGGCAGGGTCGGTCGGCAACCTGAAACCAACTATTAATTTTGTTAGGCCTGGGCAGCTCCCAGGTGTGAATGGAACTCTGTGAATGTGAAGCAGGGCGTAGCTGAAAAAGAGCATCTGTGCTCAGCGAACCTACCCTGGGTAAATAAAGGTTAAAATTAAAAATAAAAAAAATAAACACTGCAAGAACAGGCTGAAGCAGCATAAGTCATTCAAGTAGATGCCGTCCATGGAAGAACAGTGTCCAGGGTAATTCCTTGTACTGTATGAACCAGGGAAACAGTGTGCTGGGGTACCCCAAGTTTGACTCTGGTTCGCTTGACAATTAAGTTTGGGTCACTTCGGTTCCAAGAACAGGCTGAAGCAGCATAAGTCATTCAAGTAGATGCCGTCCATGGAAGAACAGTGTCCATCAGGGTAATTCCTTGTACTGTATGAACCAGGGAAACAGTGTGTGCTGTGCTGTGCTGGGGTACCCTAAGTTTGACTCTGGTTCGCTTGACAATTAAGTTTGGGTCACTTCGGTTCCAAGAACAGGCTGAAGCAGCATAAGTCATTCAAGTAGATGCCGTCCATGGAAGAACAGTGTCCATCAGGGTAATTCCTTGTACTGTATGAACCAGGGAAACAGTGTGAGCTGTGCTGTGCTGGGGTACCCTAAGTTTGACTCTGGTTCGCTTGACTTAAGTTTGGGTCACTTCGGTTCCTTGAGATGCCTCCCTCCCGGTCTGGCGCATAACGAAGCCACTTCTTGACAGTTTCGCTGTAGTCCTGGTCGGTCAGCTTGGGGTCAAACTGTCGAGCAGCAGCTGATAGACACAAAAATAAAAAAGTGAGGAAGAGAGGTGGGTGAGATGATGTACGATGATAAGAGCACCCCTCACTTCACACGAGTGCGATTTTTTTTAATCACTCAATTACTCACTCTGTAGGTCTACAGTAACAAGCTACAGTCAGCATCCAGTTAGACTGGACAGGAAAGAGAATTAAGCAATCGCCTAGCCTGACACCATCTAGGCAATACAATGTGTATCCATGCACCTCTAAAGCTCAATTACGTTGTCCATTTCTTATAGGTTGCACTTTCATCACTTTATTCCAACATAACACTTTTTTTTAAAGTTTTTGCAACAGCATAATTATATTCTGAATCACCAGCATCACCAGCATCACCACCTCACTACCTAAACTTAACCTATGAAGTAGTTTGCAGGGGAGGAAGCTCACCAAACATGCAGGCTTGTAGTGTGGTGTGCTTGAATGGCTTCTTGCTTTCTGAACAACGCTTGTCTTTCTTTCCAGCCCAGTTGAACCCACTGGCCAGGGCGTTGGTCATAGCAGTTTTCAACATCAGTCTGATCAGGTTCTCTGAATTGGTGCCTCCTACCAAAGCCAGGCGAGAAATCTAAATCAGAGAGAAGAAAATGAAGGCCCTGCGTTAGAAACAGCATAACGTTTATTTTATGAACACAGAGCAACCAACTTGTTTATACACACACTTTATGCATGCACTGATATTCCAGCCCATGCCAGTCATTAGGTTTAACCACATTAACCCTCCTGTCCATATGTAAACGGTATATTTGAACAATTTCAAAACGTTTCATAAATAGCAGATATACAAGCTCTAACACGTTTTGAACTAGAAAGTGCTAAACACATTTTTCCCCTGAACAAGACCACACTGAAACGATCTACATTTGATAAATGAATGCAGTTCAATAAATTACCATCTTTTGACGGACTGATTGCTCCATCAGTAATGATTCTGCCTCATTGAAGTCTTGTTCACTGGCGATTGGCAGCTGGAAGGGGAGCATAGTGGTTGTGGTGGCCACCCCGTGTCCCCTGGTCCCACCAGATATGTTGCCCTCAGCCAACTCGGTCTTGATGAACTGCACATCTCTCGATAGATCCTTCACCACGACAAGTAATTCAGCCAGCATTGAATTATTCTTCTGGATGGTAAGGTCTTCAGAAGAAGAGTTAAAATCATTAAGTGAGAAATAAAAATAAGCAGCAAATCACACGAGGAATTACACCATGTCCAATAGACTTGCCTTTCAGAAGCTGCCCGTCATCGCCGGCCATCTGTCTACGCTGTGAAACACCAGATTGCCCTGAGCTGTGTCCTGACATCGCTGTAGAAACAAAATCATAGTTATATATTTCACTAGTTTGACTGCATTGGATCAAACTGGTGGTAGTTCCCTCTAAAATGGCATACCATTTTGTGCATGTTGTGAGAGACCAGGGGGACTGTAGTATTGCCCCGAGCTGCATCCCGACATCCCTGTAGAAACAAATCATTATATTTAAAAATACAAAATCTGACTTGTCAGTCAAATTAACATACATGTCATAATCACTAACACCGGTTCCTGACAGGCAGCAAGCGAGCGAACTGGAGACGAAATCGCACACGACACTGTCCTGATATGACGCAGCGCGTGTCCGAGTGTGTGTTACCTGGATTCTCGACCAATAAAAAGTGTTTAGGGGCGGGACTCGGCCGCGTAATCGCTCAACTAGAGACACAGCGAGCGAATATTTGAGGGGTGAACGACATCGCTGCTCAGTTCACTGTCGCTCGCGGCAGGTCAGGATAGTCTGATTGAAACGAATACATTTTAATCACTTTTTCTCGCTCGCTCGCGTCGCTCTATGTCAGGAAGGGGTGTAAGGAGTTGTATCCCCGTCTCTCAAAACACTGTTACTGAAAGAGTACAGTATCATACCACTACTTGCACTTTGTCGATCTTGCAGCTGCTGGACATGTGAGGCCTGCTGCTGCTGGTGATACTGAACAATATCAAATCCTGGCATCTCGGCTGAAACACAGTAGGAAATACACAAAGTTATTAGCAAATGACGCTATTGTAATCCCCCATGTGAGAAAATGTTTGATTTCCATTCAGCTGATTTCACGTGCACTGCCAAATACTACTTTAATAAAAATATCAAAGACAATGCGAGACAATACAGATATTTTAAACATGCCAGAATATTATGTTATGAGATTGCTTGATAACTCACCATTATGTTGAGTTAGCGATTGCCGGTAGTTGCTAGTAACCAGATCTACAAAGGGGAAATGTAAAATAAGTTGCGACTCAAACATGGTGGAAATTGTGCTCAATATAAAAGCATTATGTACAACTACACATTTTTATTGTGACATTGCTTGCAAGTTGTGAAGGCTTTGAATTTTTGTAGTGGGCTGGCATGCACATTGTAAACATGTATTCTGTTGCATGCATGATGCCAGCGACCTGCCAGCAAGCTCCTCACAAGAACACAGATATGGGTTCGCTTACTGTTATTTGGATCAGGAGTCTGCAACGAATCTAAATAGCTGTAGATCATGCCACCATCCAAAGAATCTAAAAAAGGTAAGCCAGGGTGAGAATTGAAGATGCTACAAATCATGTTTAAACAGTCATCTAGTTGGCATTTTAACATGCATAGCAACATACCATTCATTGTAGGCTCTTGGCCAACAACTGGAGGGTTGCCGGATCTTAGCGCCTTACGAGACCGGCTCGATTTTGGAGTCAGTCCTACAACATATTTTAGTTGGCATGTTATTCACAATGTATATATTTTTGGCCAACTATAGAATAACTGCAAGAAATGCAGAAGTCCAATCAAATTAAAATGCTCAATTTGTCGGTACATGGTCAGACTAATTTGTTTAACTGTTTATTATTATTATTATTATTAACTGTAGCCATTTCCAAAGTGCCTATATAAAATAAATGCATTGCATCAATACCTGGGAAACCCACATCAGGTGCTTTGGCAAAACGTTTTCTTTTGGCGTCGCCACTCGAGTCAGAGTCCGAGTGCACATACTGCTGATTTGGCCTAAAAAAAAGTATATATATACACACATATAAATAAATGTAGTTATGATACTACGTTTATTAGTCAAGGCTAAAGTCTGAATACATAGGCCCTCAGGCCACTGTGTGTTATCCTTTTAGCACTACTTGCAACTACAACAGCAGTGCCATTATTTACAACACCCTAGGGAGAGTTGTCCCTTTAACAAAGTGAACACTGTACCTGGATCTTCTTTTCTGGCGGAGATCTCCTTCGTCCTCAGATTCAATTTCAGAGGTTGGACACATAGTTGAGGTGTACTTGGTCTCTCGTTTTTTGGCCTCATCATGGGTCTCTGGAAAGAGCAGAGAGAAAATGACAATTAACATATCTGCAGTCCAGTGTTTAACGAAAAAATATATGTACCTCTTATCATATGTGCATCGTCACAATTTGCGTCCTCACTTTTTGTGTATGTGTTGCACGAAATACTCACCACACGTAGTAAGCTCACGTACATCCTTATAGGTGATCCATTTATCATCTGGTTGCAGTCCATCTCGAAGGGCTTTTGTGAGCTTTATGTGTTTAGGGGGCCATAACACAGTCTGGTCTTTAGCATTAAACCAGCTCTCTAGAACTACTGCTGTCCCACCATTTGGGAACTGTACAACTGACCACAGCACCACCTCACCATTCATCTTCAAAGGGCTGAAATGAGAATTTACGGTACTCATAATGATCTCTCCTTACAAGCCATTCCCATACCGTCCTAAACTAATATAATCCAGCCTTATTTCTGTCTGTAGTCGTCGGTGTAGGTTATCCAGTGTACATATCCACACGGTCCTCGTCTAGGGCTCCTCGGGTGAAAGCGCCAGGGTAAGCAGCCCAGCCTGGATAAGCACACTAGCTGGTACGAGGAAACGTTGGTAATGCTGGTCACTGTAGAACGGTAGCCGCACGATACACTATACATAATAGACTAATAATAATAGAATAGGTCGAACTCGACGATACAGCTTTAAACTCTGACACTTCAGCTATCAATTTGCACGCGGTCTCAAGGCTCTATTTTGGGGCAAAACGGGCACACTTCACAGCACGTTGTATCGTGGTGAAGGCTTCAACTTATTGGGGTAACTAACTGCTGTATCCACCTGAAACGTATTTATACGTAAGGTGAATAATCTATAGTACCAGCCTTATTTCTGTCTGTAGTCGTCGGTGTAGGTTATCCAGTGTACATATCCACACGGTCCTCGTCTAGGGCTCCTCGGGTGAAAGCGCCAGGGTAAGCAGCCCAGCCTGGATAAGCACACTAGCTGGTACGAGGAAACGTTGGTAATGCTGGTCACTGTAGAACGGTAGCCGCACGATACACTATACATAATAGACTAATAATAATAGAATAGGTCGAACTCGACGATACAGCTTTAAACTCTGACACTTCAGCTATCAATTTGCACGCGGTCTCAAGGCTCTATTTTGGGGCAAAACGGGCACACTTCACAGCACGTTGTATCGTGGTGTAGGCTTCAACTTATTGGGGTAACTAACTGCTGTATCCACCTGAAACGTATACGTAAGGTGAATAATCTATAGTACCAGCCTTATTTCTGTCTGTAGTCGTCGGTGTAGGTTATCCAGTGTACATATCCACACGGTTCTCGTCTAGGGCTCCTCGGGTGAAAGCGCCTGGGTAAGCAGCCCAGCCTGGATAAGCACACTAGCTGGTACGAGGAAACGTTGGTAATTAGTCCGCACACATTGCATTTTTTAAGCATTTAAAGGAAAACTCCAACATTTTGTGAAATTAGCTTATTTGACATCTTCCCTGGAGTTATAAGAAGATACATACCTTTTTCGTCTCTCTGCATGCATTGGGCTTAGGGAACGCCTGGACAGTTAGCCTAGCTTAACTTCATCACTGGAAGTGGGGCAGATATCTAACCTAGTTCACTACAGTCAGGAAATATACTCCAAATACAATCAAAATACAACTCCCAAACGTTCCCGTAAACATGTTGTGACCTGTGTATTTACCACGTCTCCCAGTCACACAAGTCACACAAGTCTCCAAGTCACACAAGTCTCCCAGTCACACAAGTCTCCAAGTCACATGAGTCACACAAGTCTCCAAGTCACACAAGTCTCCAAGTCACACAAGTCACACAAGTCCAAGTCTCCAAGTCACACAAGTCACACAAGTCTCCAAGTCACACAAGTCACACAAGTCACACAAGTCACACAAGTCCAAGTCACACAAGTCACACAAGTCTCCAAGTCACACAAGTCTCCAAGTCACACAAGTCTCCAAGTCACACAAGTCTCCCAGTCACACAAGCCCAAGTCTCCAAGTCACACGAGTCACACAAGTCTCCAAGTCACACAAGTCTCCAAGTCACACAAGTCACACAAGTCCAAGTCTCCAAGTCACATGAGTCACACAAGTCTCCAAGTCACACAAGTCTCCAAGTCACACAAGTCACACAAGTCCAAGTCTCCAAGTCACACGAGTCACACAAGTCTCCAAGTCACACAAGTCACACAAGTCACACAAGTCACACAAGTCACACAAGTCCAAGTCACACAAGTCACACAAGTCTCCAAGTCACACAAGTCACACAAGTCTCCAAGTCACACAAGTCTCCAAGTCACACAAGTCACACAAGTCACACAAGTCACACAAGTCCAAGTCACACAAGTCACACAAGTCCAAGTCTCCAAGTCACACGAGTCACACAAGTCTCCAAGTCACACAAGTCACACAAGTCACACAAGTCACACAAGTCACACAAGTCCAAGTCACACAAGTCACACAAGTCTCCAAGTCACACAAGTCACACAAGTCTCCAAGTCACACAAGTCTCCAAGTCACACAAGTCACACAAGTCACACAAGTCCAAGTCACACAAGTCACACAAGTCTCCAAGTCACACAAGTCACACAAGTCTCCAAGTCACACAAATCTCCAAGTCACACAAGTCACACAAGTCACACAAGTCCAAGTCACACAAGTCACACAAGTCTCCAAGTCACACAAGTCACACAAGTCTCCAAGTCACACAAGTCTCCCAGTCACACGAGACTCATGTGACTGGGAGACTCGTGTGACTTGTGTGACTGGGAGACGGGGTAAACACACAGGTCACAACATGTTTACAGGAACGTTTGGGAGTTGTATTTGGAGTATATTTCCTGACTGTAGTGAACTAGGCTAGATGTCTGCCCCACTTCCAGTGATGAAGTTAAGCTAGGCTAACGGTCCAGGCGTTCCCTAAGCCCAAAGCATGCAGAGAGACGAAAAAGGTATGCATCTTCTTGTCCAACTCCAGGGAAGATGTTAAATAAGCTAATTTCACAAAATGTTGGAGTTTTCCTTTAAGCGTTTCAATTGGCCAGCCAAACATGTTATCTGTGTACATGTAATATTGTACTAACTGTGTATTTATTAATGAGGTAAGTTATGCCCCGAAATCCGACGTTAGAGTCAGTGTGTCAATATAGTTACTGCACTTTAGCTTTGTAGGGCAGTATGGTTATGCTGTTAAATGAAGTAGTGGTATTGCAATGGCACCATCTCCGTCTGGAGAGAGAAGACATTTGCGCTTGATATAGCGAAGTTTACCTATCCCTATATCTTCTTGCAAGCCACTGACCTTGTATGTACCAATGTATGATGATTCACAGGGATACATGTAGTATGGCTGTTTGTGTCTGTACTTTCTGTAAATTATATATACCTCTTCCTCTGATTTAAGAATATTCTCTACTAATGCAAATCCATCTCCAACCGCAATACAATTGTCTCCTTTCTTTGTGGACAAAGTAAACCGATGAGTGGAGACCTTCCTGTACTGTTGTGAAGAAGTAAACTGTGGGGGGACAGGCCCATCAGTGTGAATATTACGCAAAATTGGATCATCTGTGGGACATGGGGATCCAACATGTGGAATTTCAGACAACCTTTTCACTACCTGTTGTAGAGGCTGATGTGGCTTGCGTAGAAGATGCTTAATTTGTCCAAGATAGTTCTCAAAAGGGAATCCTGAGATATTATCTAGAGTGCCAAACTTCCTGTATTCCTCAGCCAAATGAATAAGCTGGTGTACATTGTACACAATTTCACCTCTTCCATACACTGTCCCAAAGTGTTCAACAAAAGAAACCATCAACTTGTGCGCAAAGGCCAACATTTCCTCAGAAATACTAGGGGACAGCAACAAGTACATTCCAACAGAAAACAACATGAAGTTGTCATACAGCTCACTGGGGAGGGAATCCTTCAAAACAACAGGACCCCAATACAACATGAAGGATCGCAACTCAGTAGCTTTCCAGCGATCTAACTCTGACAGTTCCCTTGGTTTACGGTTAAATTCACAAGGCATGTAGGGACGTAGCTTTAGCAGTTTACCTGAAATGGCTTGTACAGTTTTGGAAGGGACCCTTGTTGCCAAATTCTTCCCCTTTAACCATATATTAAGCAGTTTCCTTGTAACTCCGAGACAACAGAGATGCATGTAATCAGTTGGAAACATAGAAACCATCTTAACTAAACCTGTTAAAGGGCTCGTCCCATTGTGATGTGCCTCATCAACCATGTCTGAGAAACTGGAGTCTGTCCTAAGTCTGACTTTTGTTTCAGGATATGTCATTTTATTTCTCCATACACCCTCCTGAAAACACTTGTCACAACCAGAATAGCCATTAAATGCCTTGGTCTGCTTAATATAAGCTCTAGCCGGGGCATCACAAATGAAAGAAGAAATCTGTACATCAAATTGCTTGTCATTATAAATAATGCCATTAGACAGTACATTCTGAAGATCTTTGACAAACTGCTCTAGGTACTCAAAAACACTCTTTGGCTTGCTTAGACCACAAAAAATGCCAACAACAAATGGGGACTTTGTGTAGTCACTATTGAGACTTCCAAGTATGGGCCAAAACTGAAGTTTAGAACTTTTGAATAAAGGTAAACCATCTATATTAAACTGTAAATTAAGAGTTGTCAGAGTTGCCGGTAAAATCAAACATGCCAACCGTGAAAGCACCCCTTTGACTAAACCAAAATGATAGTATTCTCCCCCTTCAATCTTAGTGGTAGGCACATGTTTTTGTGTTCCTAGCAATGTTCTTCCATCTTTAGGAAGGGTGGGGTGAAACATCTTCAAAAAGGACAGCAAAGATGATAGTGCAACCAGAGAGACTGAATAGGATGTTGCCCAATATTTTAAACTTGTCATGAGGAAATCTTCATTATGCTCATCACTGTCAAAGACATGTTCAGGTTCAATTTCGTCATCCCCAGCTATACTTTCAAAATGTGCATTTGACTCACCTGGTGAGTCAATATTTTCACTTTGATCACTGATAGTTAGTGGTCTGTTTAGTGGCAAGTCTGAAGTTGATAAATCTAGTGGCAAGTCTGATCTAGTTGTTAAATCTAGTGGCAAGTCTGTCTTTGGTAAATCGAGCAGGCACTCAGTATAGGCTGTGACAGGATCTGTGTTCTCTAAAGAGTGATGGTTTGTCCTTGAATTAGCAGCAACAATTAACTTATAATCAGTGAGGATAGCCTGCTCTGTCTCTCTCACTAATTTGTTGACTCTACGTCTTTTAGCCCGAGAATAAGATGACATAGTGATGAGGTGCTGTAGTCAATGTAATGGTACATACATTGTGCTATTTACTTGGCTAGAACAGGTCTTTGCTTCAATTGCTGCAACGTGCGGCTTCTTGAAACTGGTACGTGATTCTGGAAAAAGAAAGAAAAAAGGGGGGAGGGTTGACATTAATGTGCTGCATTGCAATGTGCAGGGTGAAACGCTTGCATAATTCTACATTTTGATCAATATCAAGAGAGTCCATTATTATATTATTGTTATATTGTTCATTATAAAATACCATGTATATAACCAAACGTCTAACTATATAGTCAATGTAATGGTACATAAATTGTGGTATTTACTTGGCTAGAACAATTAAGTCTCAAACAGCCTGCAAACTACCTGGCGTTCTATCGCCATGCTCTAAGACAAACTCTAACCTTAACCAACTTAGAAAGAGTGCAAGGGGAGATGAAGCATATAGCGATATAAACATAGTCATAGCATCAAATTAGTATTTAGATAAGCCACAGAAAAAAATCACGTTATAAAAATAAGCAGTTTCTAAGAAAAAACGATTTGTTATGTGAAGCGCTTTATCAACATGGGCGCCGCCATTTTGTTTGGTGACATCACCGTCGCGGTGCATTTAGCTAGCTGGCTACCTAGCCGCAGCCGGGATTCAAAGCCAACTAACCGGCTAACCCAGCTCGCTAAATACTGCATGTAGCTAGCAGAACTGTAAAATTAGTTTGAACAGCCATACAAAAAGAAACACGCGGCCCCGTTGTCTGGTAGGCAACGTTGCATTTACGGATCCACGTGTTTACTAGGCCAGCTAGCGCGTGCTTCCTTGACTACTTCCTGTTCACCCAATAAGCATGCTTTTGATTGGCTGAGTCGCACAACGTCATTCAGTACCAACGCACGCAATTGGACCACGCAATTTCTAATCGTTGGCGCTATAATATTTACATCGAAATAACTTAAACAACCGTACGATTCCACTTGCACACTCTCCAGAGTTATATTAGGCACACGCTACGAATATTCATGAATATTTATCTTAGTTGACGTATATATATATTTACCTACCAAACTGCAGCATATCACATGCACAACGCCGTCAAGATCCACTGGTGCACACTCACAATAACGTTATTTTTCACAGAACACAGTTAAGATAAAAGTAATATAGCCAAAACTTACTGTAAAGCACTCAGTAGAATCAAATCCGGGGGAACCAGACGTGCTGTTCTGAACAGCAGTTCACATTGAGAGAGTGCTCAGCTGCATGCTGGGACGTACCATATCTGTTTAAATTGGGGGGGGGGATTCGGATCGGTCCAACGTAATGACGACAAACAGCATACGTTGAACAGCATCCGTTGATTCAACATTTATTAGATATTGGCATTTCAATCATTAAAATGCAACCACAAAACAATATTGATTCAATGATATGTTTTCAACATTAGTCAATTGCTTTAGCGGTTAATGGGTGATTCAACATCAATCGTCGACCTTAACCAAAAATCAAGCATTTTGACCATAAATCAACATTGAATTAACACCTTTTGCTATCTGGGGGGGGTGTGTGCGATTACTCAGCCCTTGTGTGGGTGAATGTAACAAGTTCCTAACATTTTCTTTCCCCTATTATTTCATGTACACTTTATTCATTGTTTTAATGAATTTTCTTTCTTTTAAGTTCATTTGTGCATCACTCTGTTTTGAATTTGATGCAAATTTGCAATGCATGAGGGTCATCCTTTTGTGTTAAATGACTGCATAACGAAAGCATTTGTTGACTCGCATGTTGATAAGAGAGTATTAAAACTTGGAACTTGAAAAAGGTCCGTTTAAGGTAGAAAACATTTGATTAATTTGTGATTAATCGCGAGTTAACTATGGACAATCATGCGATTAATCGTGTTAAATATTTTAATCGATTGACAGCACTAATATATACATATAGAAATACAGGACTTAGCGTCTACCCATCTCCCTCCTCCTCCATCTCTTCCCCCACCTTCCCTCCTGCTACTTCACCTATTCCACCTCCTCCTCATTTGTACGTTTTGCGTTACGTACGGCTGTCCTTAAGAATGCTACATGCTTGGACTCTGGTCCCTCAATATTATATATAACGTGCTGGAGAAACTCCCATGCATGAACACACTGCCTGGGGTACTTTATGTCAAATACATAAAATGCTTTAAAACACGTATCAACTGCCCCGAGCATTGTGCTTTCAGGGTGTGCCCGACCTGCATAGATCACGAATGCCTGAGCACAACATGTGTGTGCGATTACTCAGCCCTTGTGTGGGTGAATGTAACAAGTTCCTAATGTTTTCTTTCCCCTATTATTTCATGTACACTTTATTCATTGTTTTAATGAATTTTCTTTCTTTTAAGTTATTTTGTGCATCACTCTGTTTTGAATTTGATGCAAATTTGCAATGCATGAGGGTCATCCTTTTGTGTTAAATGACTGCATAACGAAAGCATTTGTTGACTCGCATGTTGATAAGAGAGTATTAAAACTTGGAACTTGAAATAGATCCGTTTAAGGTAGAAAAGATTTGATTAATTTGTGATTAATCGCGAGTTAACTATGGACAATCATGCGATTAATCGTGTTAAATATTTTAATCAGTTTGACATGAAAGCACTTTTTGATGTCCACACAACGTGACATGTATATGCAACAAGTGTAATAAATGTTGAAGTTAAATGTATTCTACGCCTTGGTCTGTTCTTTTCATTGATTTCAGCACATTTAGACTGTTATACCTTTCAATCAAGCATCTGTGCCAACCTAATGTAGTGTCCTAACTATAGCAGTTGTGTTAATAGGCCCTTTTCACAGCAGCCATCTTGACACAGCAGGGTAAACCTACATCCTGTGAACCAGACTGACACATGTGTAACTAATCATGTTGCTGTGTCCATCTGTTGGTCAATCGTTGTCAATCTGGCTCACAAGATGGCTGCTGTGAATAGGGTCTATTTGACCCTTTTGATGTAACCCAAGATTCAGTCAAAGCAACTATTTCGACCCTTAAAATGGGTCGTTTGTATAACCCAATACGGGGTCAAATCAACTAGGAGGTTGGGTTATTTTGACCCTTAAAATGGGTCGTTTGTATAACCCAATATGGGGTCAAATCAACTTAGAAGTTGGGTTATTTTGACCCTTAAAATAGGTCGTTGGTATAACCCAATATGGGGTCAAATCAACTTGGAAGTTGGGTTATTTTGACCCTTAAAATGGGTCGTTGGTATAACCCAATATGGGGTCAAATCAACTTGGAAGTTGGGTTATTTTGACCCTTAAAATGGGTCGTTGGTATAACCCAATATGGGGTCAAATCAACTTGGAAGTTGGGTTATTTTGACCCTTAAAATGAGTCGTTGGTATAACCCAATATGGGGTCAAATCAACTTGGAGGTTGGGTTATTTTGACCCTTAAAATGGGTTGTTAGTATTCGTTTATTTGACCCAAGTTATGGGTCAAATGAAATAACCAATAATATTGGGTCAAATTAACCCACACACTGGTCGGGCCCTTTTTGACCAGTGAATTGGGTCAAAAATAACCCAAATTGGGTCAAATTTGACCAATCTGTTTTTAGTGTGTGGAGAGCTCAGTGTTCAAGGCTCTGATGGCCTGGGGGAAGAAGCTGAGCCGAAGTCTCTCTGTCCTAGTAGCTGGGGTTCGCAGGCGTCTGCCTGACCTCAGCAGCTGCAACAGGCTGTTGTTGGGGTGGTGGGGGTCTTTCATTATTCTGCAGTCTCTGGATTCGCACCTCTTGTTGTATAGAACCTGCAGGGGAGGTAGTGCAATACCCGTGGTACGCTCGGCTGAGCGCACCACTCTCTGTAGGGCCTTCTTGTCCTGTGCCATGCTGTTTCCATACCAGGCAGTGATGTTTCCAGTCGAGATGCTCTCTACAGCTCCGGAGTAGAAGGACTGGAGTATCTTCCCAGATACTCTGAACTTCCTTAACTGTCTCAGGTGGTAGAGGCGCTGCTTCGCCTTTTTTACGACTGAGTCTATGTGTGTTGTCCATGTCAGATCCTCTGAGATGTGGACCCCCAGGTACTTAAAGCTGCTCACCCTGTCCACGGTAGCCCTGTTTATCCTCAGTGGTGTGTGTGTCTCCTGCTGTCCTCTCCTATAATCCACGATCAGCTCCTTGGTTTTACCAATGTTCAGGAGCAGGCTGTTGTCCTGGCACCAGCGTTCCAGTACCTCAACCTCCTCCCGGTAGGCCTTCTCGTCGTTGTCCGAGATCAGCCCCACCACCACCGTGTCGTCTGCAAACTTCACTATGGAGTTGGAGCTGAACTTGGCCACACAATCATGTGTGTAGAGTGAGTACAGCAGGGGGCTCAGAACACAGCCCTGGGGGGACCCGATGCTCAGGGTGATGGTGTTGGAGGTCTGACCCCCCACCCTGACCGCCTGGGGTCTTTCACTCAGAAAGTCCAGTACCCAGGCACTCAGGGCGGAGCTCAGACCCAGCTCGATCAGTTTGTCCACCAGTCTGGTGGGGACTATGGTGTTGAACGCTGAGCTGTAGTCAATGAACAACAGTCTCACATAGCCCCCTTTCTGGCGGTCAAGGTGAGAGAGGGTGCTGTGCAGTACCTGGGAGACCGCATCGTCAGTGGACCTGTTTGTCCTGTATGCAAATTGCATAGGGTCCATATCACTGGGGAGGGAGGCACAAATGTGCTCCTTGACCAGCCTCTCGAAACATTTCATGGCCACAGAGGTGAGTGCCACCGGTCTGTAGTCATTGAGACATGTTGGGGAGGGTTTCTTCGGTACAGGGATGATGGTAGACATCTTGAAGCAGGCAGGGACCACTGACTCCGCCAGGGATTGATTAAATATGGCGGTGAACACAGGGGCTAGCTGGTTGGCACAGGACTTAAGTATGCGTCCTGTTATACCATCTGGGCCAGCCGCTTTTCTGGTGTTCACCTACATAAATGCTCCTCTCACACTGTGTTCCGACAACGAGAGAGCGTCCCTGTCCCCCCGCGGTTGCCACCCCCCCCCCTCCACAACAGCCGGCGCGCCAGTGACGTCACTAGCCGTTGAGCTAGCGGCGCCACTGTCTACACCAAACCGAGCGTAGACAGAGTTGAGTTTGTCCGGGAGAGAGGCGTCGTCGCTCCCCATTGAGGGGGCGCTGACTTTGTAGTCAGTTCTAAAGCTGGGCGAGACGTAGCGTGCACACAGTGGGCGTGCACTGGTATCATCGCAGCCAATTAAATAGGTCAAGCAAATACATTTCGCCTATCAGTGCGTTCAAATATGATGTAATATGATGTAATCGGAGCGCGTTTTTCTAGCACTCCAAGCAAGCAGGGTCCTTCCTGCTGTGTTGTCACTCCCCCAGTCCGGAGAGTTTGCTAGCTTACTAGTAGCTACCATGGATCATGAAGGCAGGACATTACTGTTATGGTTTGTAACCGACCCCAATCGCACAACACAAGACAGGTATGAGAGTAAGCCAAAACAGGGCAAATATTTATTATAGAACAAAAAGCGGCACAGTCCCTTTAAGGGAAAACACAAAAACACTAGAGTCAAGGAAATATGGAAAATGCGGCACTGTGCCTTTAAGAGGCGAACAGGCTAAGGGACTAAGGCTAAGGGCCAGGGCTAAGGACCAGGGCTAAGTGTCAGGGCCAGGACCAGGGGCACTGGAGAGGGGGACAGAGGCCCGGAGAGGCGGGCTGGAGACAGGGACAGAGAACAGGGTTAAGGCCTTGGACCGGGCGAGGGCCAGGGCTGCTTACAGGGATGAGGACAGGGTTCCGACAACGGAGGCCTGGCACGGGGACAGGGTTCCGACGGCGGAGGCCTGGCACGGGGACAGGGGCCCGACGGCGGAGGCCTGGCACGGGAACAGGGGCCCGACGGCGGAGGCCTGGCACGGGGACAGGGGCCCGACGGCGGAGGCCTGGCACGAGGACAGGGGCCCGACGGCGGGGGCCTGGCACGGGGACAGGGGCCCGACGGCGGAGGCCTGGCACGGGGACAGGGGCCCGAGGGCGGAGGCCTGGCACGGAGACACTCCTCCTCCTCCTCGGATGCTGCAGACGGGCAGCGCAGAACAAAGGGGTCCCAGGGGACCGGGGCGAAGAGACGCCATCCTCCCATGGAAATAGGGAGCGATGCGCGCCGTCTTGACGTCTGGAGTGGGAACACCACTCCAGGCTTGGCACGGAGATCCTCCTCGGATGCTGCAGATGGGCAGCGCAGAACAAAGGGGTCCCAGGGGACCGGGGCGAAGAGACGCCATCCTCCCGTGGAAATAGGGAGCGATGCGCGCCGTCTTGACG
Organism: Notolepis coatsorum; assembly: GCF_963971535.1. Taxonomy (NCBI): domain Eukaryota; kingdom Metazoa; phylum Chordata; class Actinopteri; order Aulopiformes; family Paralepididae; genus Notolepis; species Notolepis coatsorum. Next base: position 93,692,388 of record NC_140182.1, on the reverse strand, counting down.
TCTGGAGTGGGAACACCGGAAAACCTCCTGTAGAGAATTAGAGAGCGAAGACGGTGTCCCACTCCAGGCAAACGGCGACAGGTGGTGATGGCTGGCACGTTGTCTCACGCTGGAGACGCGGCAGGTGATGGTAACGTACAGGATGGTAACGTACAGAACTCCATGAACACAGAGTGAACAGAGATACAGAACGACCCGACCAGGACTGGAAGGGAGGTCCAGGTATATAAAGCCCTCTGGGGCGCTAATCATAAACTATGACAGCTGCGTGAAGGTAGTCCAAGGGTGGGGGCTGGTGAAGAGTAGAGGAGAGTAAATCATCGCAAGGGTGGGGGCTGGTGAGGGAGAGTAGACAGGGAAAAGTTCAGGGAACAGGCGAATCCTCACAGTACCTCCCCCTCCACGGGAGCCACCGGGCGACCGAAACACTACCATGACGGGGCAGAACACTAACATGACGGTCAGAACACTAACATGACGGGGCAGAACACTAACATGACGGGGCAGAACACTAACATGACGGTCAGAACACTAACATGACGGGGCAGAACACTAACATGACGGGGCAGAACACTAACATGGCGGTCAGAACACTAACATGACGGTCAGAACACTACGGAATCAGACATCGGGGCAGGGGACAAGACAAGGCAACAAACAAAAAAAAACTGGGCCATGCTAGCAGGGGAAGCTACACCTAAAGTGGGGCTAGCAGAGGGACTGAGTAGCTGCCAGAGCATTGCTAGCTACAGGGCCTATGCTAGCTGTACTGCTACATTAGCATAGAGGCTGCGCTAGCTGCCGGAGCTAGGCTAGCAGACAGGGCTGGACTAGCAAAGGAGAACAAGCTAGCTGGAAGGACAGTCCTAGCTGTGGGGAACAGGGTAGCTAACAGGGGAGCTAACGAGGCTAACAGGGGAGCTAACAGGGGAGTCAACAGGGGAACTAACAGGGGAACTAACAGGGGAACTAACAGGGGAACTAGAGGGAACTAGAGGGAGCTAGAGTGGGTTAGAGGGAACTAGAGGGAACTAACAGGGGCTAACTCACATACACTGTCTGTGCTGGCTGGGGTCGTCGACTGGTCGGGTCGTACTGTTATGGTTTGTAACCGACCCCAATCGCACAACACAAGACAGGTATGAGAGTAAGCCAAAACAGGGCAAATATTTATTATAGAACAAAAAGCGGCACAGTCCCTTAAAGGGAAAACACAAAAACACTAGAGTCAAGGAAATATGGAAAATGCGGCACTGTGCCTTTAAGAGGCGAACAGGCTAAGGGACTAAGGCTAAGGACCAGGGCTAAGGACCAGGGCTAAGTGTCAGGGCCAGGACCAGGGGCACTGGAGAGGGGGACAGGGACAGAGGCCCGGAGAGGCGGGCTGGAGACAGGGACAGAGAACAGGGTTAAGGCCTTGGACCGGGCGAGGGCCAGAGCTGCTTACAGGCATGAGGACAGGGTTCCGACAGCGGAGGCCTGGCACGGGGACAGGGGCCCGACGGCGGAGGCCTGGCACGGGAACAGGGGCCCGACGGCGGAGGCCTGGCACGGGGACAGGGGCCCGATGGCAAGGGCCTGGCACGGGGACAGGGGCCCGGCGGCGGAGGCCTGGCACGGGGACAGGGGCCCGACGGCGGAGGCCTGGCACGGAGACACTCCTCCTCCTCCTCGGATGCTGCAGACGGACAGCGCAGAACAAAGGGGTCCCAGGGGACCGGGGCGAAGAGACGCCATCCTCCCGTGGAAATAGGGAGCGATGCGCGCCGTCTTGACATCTGGAGTGGGAACACCACTCCAGGCTTGGCATGGAGATCCTCCTCGGATGCTGCAGACGGGCAGCGCAAAACACAGGGGTCCCAGGGGACCAGGGCGAAGAGACGCCATCCTCCCGTGGAAATAGGGAGCGATGCGCGCCGTCTTGACGTCTGGAGTGGGAACACCGGAAAACCTCCCGTAGAGAATTAGAGAGCGAAGACGGTGTCCCACTCCAGGCAAACGGCGACAGGTAGTGATGGCTGGCACGTCGTCTCACGCCGGAGACGCGGCAGGTGATGGTAACGTACAGGATGGTAACGTACAGAACTCCATGAACACAGAGTGAACACAGATACAGAACGACCCGACCAGGACTGGAAGGGAGGTCCAGGTATATAAAGCCCTCTGGGGCGCTAATCATAAACTATGACAGCTGCGTGAAGGTAGTCCAAGGGTGGGGGCTGGTGAAGAGTAGAGGAGAGTAAATCATCGCAAGGGTGGGGGCTGGTGAGGGAGAGTAGACAGGGAAAAGTTCAGGGAACAGGCGAATCCTCACAATTACAACCTCGAATGCTGGTAAATCCCTCAAAACAATACCTTTTGAGAGATGAACACTGGAGTGAAAGAGTTTCGACCTCATCAGCCTGATATCTCAATTCAGAAAAAATCAACAGACAGAGGAAGGATATACTCTGTCGTTTTCTAGCTGGTGGTACTTGTGGTGGCTAACAAGAAGCTATATGGCTAGCTGGATGCAGCTACCAGCTACCCATGGTATGGACTGTTACTGGAGTTTCTTTTTGAGTGGATTAAAAAAAAATGGCTTGTGGTGGACAGCTGAATATCTCGCCCCCTTCAACTCTTGGTAAGTCTATGTAAGTCTTGTAACGATAGCTGGGATTCCACGTCATGCTGTGTGTGTGTGTGTGTGAGAGAGAGAGATAGAGGGGGATACTAATTAATTTCGCCGCGGGTGGGCATAATCACCCCGGACAATATAATGGTAACTTGTTTAAAATGACAAGATATACATCTGTGATTATTATTGTACGGATCTGAATACGGGCGTGGGAGAGAGAGAGAGAGAGAGAGAGAGAGAGAGAGAGAGAGAGAGAGAGAGAGAGAGAGAGAGAGAGAGAGAGAGAGAGAGAGAGAGAGAGAGAGAGAGAGACAGAGAGAGACAGAGACAGAGACAGAGACAGAGACAGAGAGACCTGGGCGTGCGTGTTTGTGTAGGCGCTATTGGAAACGTGGCTGCATTGACTGTGATCATATATTGATTGATGGCAATGGTGATAGTTGTACTCTACCTACTTAAATATGCGTACCTTGTGGTTTCGCCGAAGCTCTGACGTGCACAGTAGGCTACTCAGTGTGTGGTTTCGCCAATGCGTGCCTCGGTACATGTTTGCAAAATTTTTGGTATAGCGCCCCCCTGGAGAAGAATTCACCAGCCGCCACTGACGCAGCCGCACCAGTGATAACATTTTCTTTCAATATCACAAAGGCCAAAAGACTGGTGCTAGCGAAAAGAGCCTCGTTGTAACTAATTAGATATAGGCGTCTTGAAATGGTGGACTCTCCCTTTAAGGGTTTTGACTGGCTTTTTTTCCCTAGCCTCTCGCAAGGAAGCACCTCATCATGACTTTTGGTGGCTGCCATTACTTCTAATCTTTACATTTGCATATTTGGTGAGAAAATGTGAACGCTGTGTTCATGAATGATTCATAGTAAGGTCACTCACAATCCTTTGAAATGTTCCAATTCAAAGTAGCTGGATTCAGCATTATGTCCCTTGAAATTTTAAGCAAGCTATTGAAAAAGTTTCTGGTCTTTTTCAAAAGGTACGGTAGTATAATGTTCTACAATATTTAAAGGGACTCTTTGGATGATTGTGGATTGTACATGTTTACTATATGTAAATGCAATCTTCATTATACAATGCAAAATGTTATACATAATTTAAAAGCATAAAGGTTCAGTTTTCTCTTTTATGGTCGTTTTTGCTTTATGATTTAGCATGGGTAGATTTCTTGTTATAACAAATTATATTCATGCAAAGTAGACTACATGTGGAATGCAATTCAACTTTACATATTTTATACTCCATATAATAATCCAATCCCCCCCCCCCCTCCTCAACCCTCTATTTTGTTGTTTGGATGATGCAAATGAACCTCATGTTTACTGACTGATCTGTGATTTTAGAAACAGCTCTTGCTGAGTCCAGAGGATAAAACTCTTGCTATACTCTTGCTGTGAGACAGAAATGTGGTGATTTACATTTTCGTTTGTACTACTCCACTTTTGTGATGCGTTCTTTAGAGACCTGCTAGAACAGCACGGTTTAATTAAGGCTTCACTGATGCACAATTAAGTACCCCTGCATTGCAACAATCAAACATGTACGTGAGAATAATCTACATGATAAGCACGATGAGCCAGTATGATTAAAGTTATTTCCGCCCTGGTCACCTAGTGCTCTCGCTCTATACCACAGACTAAAGTGCTTCCCACACTGGGCTAGACACAGTAATAACACCTTCCCTTTAAGGGTCTATATACTGTTCCACTTCTCCATAGGTGGGGAGAGAGGGGAGGAAGAGGGAGAGGGATAAAGGAGTTATTGGTTCAATGGGATTTTTGTAAAAGAACACACATTATTATTACACTCAACCAGAATGACAGTGGGCCCATGTTGCAAATAAAAGTCCTATCTATAGCCGGCTTTTCCCCAAAATAATAAAAGTCGGGGCGCCCCTAAACACTGTTACCAGCGTCAGTTCAAAGCACTGCTTCTCTTCGCCCTTAAGGAGCCCGCACAGCACAGAGAGAATGTCTACCGATAAAGTTTCAGCACTCGGAGCGCTCACTGTATTTATCCAAATGGCGGGCCCGCTCCCACCACCAACCGTCCGTGTGGTGAGATGGCCGTCGGGAGGTCCCGTGATAGCAAGCAGCGGGGCTGGGTAGACGTTTGGCAGGTGACTGCTGGGGTAACGGCTCGGAGGGGCTGGAGGAGCGTGCAGTGACGTCCGCTGCTGGGCTGAAGGGGTGGGGCGACACGCGGGCTAAACTGAGGTGCTAGCCTAACTTAAGCTAAGCTGTGGGTCGTGGTGAACCCCCTGTCATGATGCATATACTTCAGCTAAAACGCAATGTGGGCAATATCTACCACACTCTTCGGCAGTAGCTCGTCTGCTTCTTTGTTCACAATGTCTCTTCCGCATTAACTACAAGCTAAGCTATCGCATACTCATTACTAACCCGCTTCGTAACTGGGTTTATATCTCGCGTGCTTGATGTCCGGAGCTCCAGCTCCGTGCGTCCTCTTCCCTCTCTGGAAAACGATGAAGAGGAAGTTCCTCCGTTGGCGCTGCGCCCTGAGCCCATCCTTCTTCACCTGTGTCTCCCTGCCAGCACCTGTATCCTGTCCCACTATGAAGTGTCAATGTTAGGATAGGGAGGATCAAGAGCGGTCAGCCGGTTACACAACGTCCTCGCGAACACAGGGAATGCAAGGAATTAGCGTTAGACACATTGAATTATTGTCAGACATAGTCAGGTGTCTAAATTAAGAAACAGGTCTATGGCAAAATTTCACTATATTTCCTTTCCTGTTTACCAGTAATTTTGTCCTTTATATTGCATTTGGTAAAGTGACATTTTACAGGAGGTTTATATGTTTTGCTTTTAAAAAGAAAAATGTATTTAACTAACTTAATTTTAAGAACACACATTGCTCACACTAAATGACCAGATTTTGTTACATACACCCCCACTAGTAGATTGTGTGAGAAGTCTATGTACAATTTACTGTATATGGTTAAAGAAAAAAACACATTAGGGCTTTAAGACATGAGTTAAATATTTTCAAAAGGCTACATGCTCGAAATGATAATAATAATGTGGGTGTCTCACCAATGAAAATTCAACAGTCCACCATTCTGTTCATAGTGCTGTCAAAAGGCTCCCCAAAAGGCCAACGTTCCTCCGAATGACAGCACTATAGTGACAGCAGTGACACATAGGTCTTATAGACGGAAATGTCCCTGCTCAATATTAACTCACCATCTGCCGGTTTGACCTCCAGCATCAACTTCAGCAGCCCACCAAGTCAAATGTGATCCCACAGTCATGTGTATCACTGTAACAGCATCCCAGTCATGTTGCACTCCCAAGATTTATGTAAAATGTATGTCACAGTGATACAATCTACCATCACCTGTGAATCTGTAATATTATAGGGGAGGTAAAAGTACTTAAAAGTATAATGTTTAAGCCATTAGTCAGCCTTGTGTGTCATTTCAGTTAAATTCTGATTTCACGTTAGGATTCCAACATACAGAATGCACCTTCATTCTGTCCTCTAACCACCCTTCAACTGACTAAGAAGACAAGTTTCACAGCGTTGAGAAAAGTTAACTTCAGCTGATCTTGAGTATTTCTTAAGTGCGTGTAGGACTTGTCTGACCTCTTTCACGTTGATGGGAGCCGATCATTGAAGCGCCTGCCGTCGGTGGCTACACTTCAAACCTCTTGAGCTTGTGGTAGGTGTTTGTTGTTTGTGGAGTCTCTGAGCTTCAGAAGTGCTTGTGAGGGCTTCCTGGGTCCCTGCGCTGGTGGGAACTATCTTTAAAGACAGCTGGTGAAGCATCCTCAAAGCTCTGAGAGTTCGGTTCCAGTGGAGGAAAGGCTGGAGGGAATATCAAGAGTGGGGGGGGGGGGGGTTGGGAGAAGAAAATAATTCCACCTCATACCGGCAGTAAGTCTTGAGTTTAAATCCGACCCTGTGTTTAAATCTGGCCTGTTCGTAATAATGGCCACATGTCAGGGGCTTTAAATCGTTTTGCCAGGTACCCCAGGCTTTAAAGACGCTGTTTTAACGCTAAACCTTCGCCCACAAACCACCAGAAGAGAGGTGGAACAGAGGAGCCCCACGAATGAATTTAAAACTTTTACTTGATAAAAAAAAAGAACCTACAGTAAAAGTTGTATAAAAGCAATATCAGCCTGGATATCAGCCTGGTTGTATCAGCGTGGCTGTGATGACCTCTGGTGCTCAGCTCCAGTGACTACTGACACAGTATAACATGCTCCCTCTTCTGTCATATTGCTTAATTGGCAATACTGTATGTCCGTTTTCTTCTCCGCCTCGGACAAAGATGTTGGTTCTGATTAGTCCAGAGTTGATGGCGGGCCGCTGCTCAGTGTGGCTGCACAGGTGTTTGATTAATCCGGCCTTGCAGCAGTTACTGAAGTTAATGAGGTAGCCTGTGTGTATCATGATGGAGCCACCAAGGAGCCTGGCGCTGCCACTCATTACACTGGTGATTATGGGAGCTGTGGTGTGTGCCAAATTGTCTTTGCACAGAGGGTCCCCGTCGCCCTTGTGACAAGTGACACATCCTGTTGATTAACAAAAAGAAAACTCAGCTTCGCTCATAGCCAACTGCCATGAATAAAGAATGAGCCAAAATCATCATCAAACCTATGTATATTTCAGAGTTGAAAAACAAATTGAGGTTGCTCTAATCTTCAACTGTGTCGAGTTTGTGTAACAGGGACAACTCGCCCCTGCCACGACTTCGACCATGCCTTGAGTGGGAGTCGAACCCCAGGCGTCCGCACTGCGGGCGACATCACAAACCGCTGCGCCAAGAAAGGAATTCCCTCCTAAGCGCTCAGTTTGGATGCCTCTGGGGAGTGAGTTTTACTTCCATGTACCGTAGACACACTGTCCAGGTACATATCCGTTACATTCACCCCCCCTAAACTCACACCACCCAAGGCATCCGGGTCTACGGCACCACTGTAACAGGGACAACTCGCCCCTGCCACGACTTCGACCATGCCTTGAGTGGGAGTCGAACCCCAGGCGTCCGCACTGCGGGCGACATCACAAACCGCTGCGCCAAGAAAGGAATTCCCTCCTAAGCGCTCAGTTTGGATGCCTCTGGGGAGTGAGTTTTACTTCCATGTACCGTAGACACACTGTCTAGGTACATATCCGTTACATTTGCATCAAGATAAATAAAACAGGTGAACATTGTAATGACTGATTCCATAGGCAGGGTACAAGTGCAGACAAACAGTGTTTAATTATAATCCAGGCAGAGGTACAAAGTCTAAAATGTAGTCAGGGGAAAAATAGAGTTCGGCAACAAAAAGTCTATAAAGAACACGGACCATGAGGGGAGGCTAATAGATATTATACAACGGCATGCAAATTTCTCGATTCTGATTGGCTGAAACAGTCCATTTACACGTATGTATTGGGAACACTCCACGCTGCTGGCCCAGGACCCGCCCACAACCGAATCACATCACATCACTCCGCCGGATCACAAGATGGCGGACAATAATCTTTAACAAATGGATATGTTGATAACGACTAAACGACTAAATATCAAGCGATTCTGTCACCGCGAATGTCTTAGTCTCTTACACAATGTTGGATTGTGTAATCTATGGGTCATGAATCATTGTGTAACAAAAGAAAAATCGCGGATTGATTGATTGATTAATTTTCAATTTTTATTTCAATTTTTTTTTTCCTCTGACTGCAGCGCTGACTCTAGTCTCCACCCACCCCCACACACCCCCCCCCCACACACACACACACACACACACACACACACACGTACACATTCACATTCACATTCACACACACACACACACACACACACACACACACACACACACACACACACACACACACACACACACACACACACACACTCCTGTCTGCAACAGCGGGGGAAAGTCAGACTGAGAGAGGAACAGCTGAGTGCTGCGCTGTTTTAAGTGAGCATGGTCTATTGAATTGATTGATTGGTTGATTGCTAATTTTATTACTGTACGCCTGGTTTCCAACTGGTTAAGTTTAGGCTAAAAAAATAAATAAAAAAATAGGGCGAAGAAAACTTTTTTTTCCTATAGGGCAAAGAAAACTTTTTAATTTGTTTTTCCTACTTTCTATAGAAGCATCTAAGAATGAAGTTCTATAGAAAGTAGGTCTGCATCCCCTTAACAATTGTGTGTATTGAGCCGTACTGTATTGTACCCATTCTGCATCTGGTAATAAAATGTTCAATCAATCATTCCAATAATACACAGTTGGATGTGTTAGTTGGTTGGATGCACTTCCGAGCTGCTTCCACATGAGGCAACTTCTCTCAATCATTCCAATAATACACAGTTGGATGTGTTAGTTGGTTGGATGCACTTCCGAGCTGCTTCCACATGGAGGCAAATTGTCTTTTTTGTAGTTGTGGGAACTACTTTTTCTGGCGGATGGTTTTTTCAATAAATCTTCGATTAATGTGTGTTTATTGTATAGCAATAAGGTTGGATGAATGTGGCAGTTGTATAAAAGCATTACACCACTTGCAGTCGTGATTTGTGAACAATAAACCATGCCTAGGGGGGTCTAACGACCACCCCTAGGCATGGTTTATTGTTCACAAACCACTCCTGCGCGTGATGTAATGCTTAATTCACAACTTGGTAGAGAAAACAATACTGCCTGAGGTGAACTGAAACTGAAGAATGTTTCTGAAACTGAACGGAATATTTCATTTCAACCTTTATTTAAAATCGTAAGCTTCTGAGGTTTCCCTCATTTACAGAAACGACGATTGTACAAAATGTAAACAGTATATAATACAAGCAATATTCACAGAAAATTAAACACCAGAGTAAAAATATATTTTAAAATAATTAAAAAATATCAGCTAAAACAGTTACAGGTAGTCACCCAATGGTCTGAAATCATACGTTTATCATACTCCCTTACCAAGGGAAGGGAGAACCTCCTATTTCAGAGAGAGTTGAAGGACATTCCATGAGTTAGAGGCATCAAAGGAAAAAGCTGACCTCCCTAGATCAGAACAAACTTGAGGGACCCTAAGAACCATCCAGTCATTCGGTCGAGTTGAATAGGTTCCAATATTCCAATCTAACAGTTAACACATTGGGCACCAGACCCGAGATATCCTGGGTTTTGATCCTTTGATCTTTTTCCTCTGATCCCCGTTCTAAATCACCATTCTAGCCATCTCTGGGTCGTTTGTATATGTTTGAATTGCAATGCAGATCGACTATCACCAGGTGGCAGTATCGTCTGTGTCTGAACTGGCTTGGTGTTGATACACAAGCCTCCTTTTTTTTCTTGGTAGGGGCCCCTCCTCCTGCTTGAACAGGGATTCACATTGATCGCCTCGAAATTCCGTTGCCTAAGCGTATTTTACCATCGAAACGTGTATAGACATATACACTGGAAATCGCGATGGCGATGTGATCACTTGGAATTATTCTTTTTTGAATACCTTCTGGCTAAGGTAAGGTATATTCTATGTCTATTTTACCGAATCTTAAACGTGTTTTCTAACGATCACAGTTCTGTGTTTCACCGGACGTAAAACATACTCGGCAAACACAATCACAGCTTTGAGTTAAAATGATTTTGTGAAGGTACTATCCTACAGTACATATATACACGTTATATACCTCTGATTTGGGAGTATTTGGGGGTTCAGGGAATCAACCAGAACGATTCGGGCTTATTGCACATAACGCGTTTTATCTCACGATCTATGAAAAAATACTGGATTATCCTGGAAATGCGCAATGTTTAGCATGTAATAAACTACAAACTACAGTGTGTAGAAACAAACAAAAAAATGCCATGTTGCACTACAAGTAATGTCTGTCAAATGAGCCACACCATTGTCTCCACAGCTATAATACAGAACACACACACAGCTTTGCAAATATAGTGAAACACTGCGGAAACGACTATCAACCGCTAAGCGTGGCACTCAAAATAAATATTCTGTCTAATTTTAATAGTAGAATTGATTTGTGACTAAAAGCCACGTTGCATGCCGAGGGGAGGGCCTTAAGCTCTCGCTCATTTCAAAGCCGCTTGCAATTGGGCGTACTCTTTCTGACATCACCATATGTGACGTAAGAAAGGCGGGCTTTGATTCAGTTTAAAACACAGCCCAAAAAGACAGAAGAACACGAGACGTATGGAAGCAGAACTGAAGCACACGACTTGCTGATCCTATTCATCGATGAAGATGTGCCCCATTTTCTACTGCAGACCGGAACACCATCTCTTTTCATGAAGACTTTTGCTTTGTCCAAATTTCATGTAAGCTGTATTTTTTAAGAACGTTTTGATACTTGGGCAGACATCTGGGACAATTTGCTACAATCTGTACCAGACAATACCTAAGAAAGAGTATATTAAGACATCGGAATAGCTTTGAATGCTGTGTGAGGTACAATAAAACTTCCAGATTGTTGATTACTCTGAGCGACCTCGTGGACAATTGATTTATTTTGCATCACACCCTTTTTGGCCGATGGGCAAATACACACGCAGAGAACAATACAATCACTTTTTACAACAGCTGTCTTAACACATTGACCGCCAGCACGAGGGGGGCGCTGATACCCCATTCATCGCCAGGTCTTTATTCAACGGATATAGTTTTAGACTGTGACATTTGCGAGTGCTTAAAATATATCTTATATTATATCTATGGGTCTAATAACACCGTCGGGTCTCAGTGAGTTGCTTCTAGTCAACATGCCCGAGACAGATTGGGTCTCATTCCCGAACGGATTTACGACCAAAAATTTCCTCTCAGGCAGGTTTCTGCCAATTTAAGACATATTAGCGCTAGTAGCGAGATTCCCCAAATTTTCCTGAGATCGGATTTGGCCGTGGCTGAGAGCAGAATTTAAGAGTGCTGAGGAGCACACTTATGATTGATTGACTGATTGAAAATGTTATTAACTTGACAGACTGTGTTCTCCGTTCGTAATGGCTTTATTTGGGAGGAATCATAGTGATTCCTTCATGTCAACCCTATACAGGCCTCCTTGGAATTAATTACTTAATCATAATTAAAATAAATATGACAATATTTGTACAATAAGAAATTACGCGGATGTCGGAAAAATAAATAATATGGATTCATCTGATCACAGGGCAGCTGGATTAACCATATCTGAACCTGCTATTTTGGACAAATAATTACTTTAATTACTCAGATATTCAAACACAATTATGCAATTATTGTGAAATGATAATCATTATTTAATGCCTTCTGTGGAATTTGTATTTCTTATTTGTTACATATCTGTTTTAATGATTAATTATACATTTGAAAGAATGCAGGTCATATACTGTTCATTCATTACGCACGTAGGCTATACAGTACTGCGCGCGCGTGTGTGTGTGTGTGTGCGTGCGCGCGCTGCGGCAGGTGCACCACGAGCTGTACTATATATGATGACAATACATTATTCTAATCTCATTTTGATCGACTGCAAAGCGCTTCCGCATATCGGCAACCATTTTCACACAGCTGCATCGTCAGTTGCATTCTAATGAGCTGGACAGGTGTGTCTAACTATTGACTTTTTGCGATTTCATCTGCACACTTCCCTATTGGCTGCCTTATAAGGAGCTTTGGACGGGGACGCACGTTCATGTTTCAGAGCGGTGAAATTCCTCATCGTGGCATCTCAGCTCAGATAGTTTGAGACACGTGACATAAGACATCTTCCCCATGTGTTGGGGACTCAGAGTGAACTTGTCGTAGATTCTGTCTCAGTATGAGTAGAGTATGGTTTGGGTGTTTTTCAGTAATTCCAGGAAAAAGGCGAGAAAAAGGCGTTTTACTGTAATCCAGTCATCACGTTGTAATTTTTCGGCTGATTATCTAATCATCCTGAAATCTACGCTAAATTATCATTAGTATGTCTCCTCGTCCATACATGAAATGACCGTTGTAGCGGGGCGCTCCCCCCCCACCCCCACCACCGCAGCCAACGGTAAACAACCATACACGGTCCACACATATAGCTGTGAACGCGGTAGAAATAAATGTCAGATCAATGATCAAATTTATATATAATCTTCTTACCTTGTATCTGATGTAATGCAAAAGAGATAATACAAATATCTGATCGTAATTCCAAATAATGTTCGTGGAGGTCCGCACCACACTACCGACCGGTTCACAATGACGGGTGGGCGGAGTTACTGCTCGATGCCACCGTTGTATAGAACTGGTTCGCCCGAGTATTTAAACCCTGCGCGCCCGGCTCAGATCGCCTCCTAAAACACACCAACCCATTTTCAATGAGATGCAATAGCTCCGCCTGGCAGTAGAGGGCGGTGTTGACCGTCTGCCAGATCAGACAGGCTCTGAAAAGGATACCAGAGGCTGCAGCTATGAATTATGAATATATATAGCGAATAAATTAAACAACGATCCCAAAAATGAGTTAACTCGTTTCTGGTGCTCAACGCATGGCGGCCAATAACGAGTTAACTCGTTTATGGCGCAGAATGTGTTAATGATGTTCCATGTTTATATTTTCTATGTATATTTTCCCAGATGTTGTTTGTATATGTGCCATGTCTAACCTTTTTATCCACTAGGAGTAGCCTTTAACTCCTGGCAGGGGGACTGCTTCTGGAAACTAGCCTCTGGCTATAATCGGTTTGGTGCATTTACGTTCTATGTGCATGTTATGTTCTATGAATGTTCATCAATGTGCTTGTCCCTCTTAACAAATAAAATAAATGAAATGAAAGGCACACTCACAGCAGCTACTTGGTCGACTCCATCTACATTCACCAGATTCTACTGACTGGACATTGGCTGCCTCCACTCCCTATGGGGAGTTTGTTCTGAGTACTACTCAGTGGTAGCAACGGTCAGGAACTACAGTTCCTCCAACAGTGTTGTGGTCCTGGTTATCAGTGGCCTTGGTTGGGGTGTGGTCCATTTATTGGTCGGTTAGCCCTGTACCCACTGGCCTTGGTGTCTTGTGGGGCCAGTGGGGCCTTAGGTAACATACAGCGGATTGGTTATATGGTTCTGTTGAGTACCGGTCGCAAACCGAGGTCAGATTGATTATCCCATAACTCATTGGTCCGAATCCCAGCTTCAAGCAGCGTCCTGCGAAGTTTGGGACGTCTAGGACTCAATTGTGTCTATAAACTTCAGGGCTTAAACTCAGCCGACCTCGGCTCACACACAGACACCCCCCCGTCCCCTCCAGTCATACAGTTGATGGATTGGAGTTGCGGGGTGTATTTACTCTATTCTATTTTAATCTATTCGGTTGGCCGTAGAGTTTACTTTTATTTATTTTGCTTTAATCTACTAGGTTGGCCGTATTACCACTATATGGCTTTACTTGATAATCCCATTATAGCTAGGGATAAAGCCACTTATTCTATTTCATTCTATTCATAATCCTATGTCTCCTTTTACTCCATAGGTATAAAGCCACACTTCTAAAGTTTTACATCATTAATCAAAACGCAATACGGGACCGCGTGGTTGACATATTTCTCTTTAGGCCTCCATATGGATAAAGCCTTAATGCATAATCATAAGTCTCCTTTTACTCTACTTGATAAAGCCTATAGTTATAGTTATATCCCCATTATAGCTAGGGATAAAGCCACTTACACATATTGTTTTACATCATTAATAAAAAATGCATGGGGTGAAGTTACAAATGCAGAACACATTTCAATGCTTACCCGGCCGTCTGGTCAGAAGAAAGGCTACAAAGGATATATTTATAGAGAGGTTTAATTAGAAAAAGCAAGTTACAAAAAGAGACTGAATTAGAAAAAGTGTCCATTTCAGTTAAAATAAGCACAGAACAAAACATCTCATCTCTGCACGGTTTGTGCCTCTTGGCTAACAGCATTCTTCTTTCAGTTTTAAAATAAGCACAGAACAAAACATCTCATCTCTGCACGGTTTGTGCCTCTTGGCTAACAGCATTCTTCTTTCAGTTTAAAATAAGCAGAAAACAGAACATCTCATCTCTGCATGGTTCGTGCCCCGTGTCTGGCAGCAGGATCTCCATTTCTCTAAAAAGTCTGATCTGGCACGGCTTGTGCCTCTTCCTATCTCTCCAGCTCAGTGTAAAAAATTTCTCTGTGCTCTCGCCAGTTGGCCCTTATAAAGGGCCCCATGGTCTCTTCTGCTTATTGGTCCAAATACAGCGCTGTCACCGTGATGTCATTTCACCAGCCAGTCAATGCACGGCTCGTGGGGACTGGCTCTACTCCCATTTTACTCCACTAGGCCGTAACTCGAAAAAGTAATTGTAACGTTTTCGCTGGAACAGACTCCCTTTGTTCTCTGGCCCCATCTCACTCAGACCCCACAAAGGGTTAACCAGTTTAATGCGTCTGCCGGCCGGAGAGCTCCGGAAACTCCCTACTGCAGGCTCAGAGATTGCATTCCGAAGGGGCCCCTCTCTTCTCCACTCCTTTCTGACTGGGCATTACCAGCCCAGGCCTAGATACTTGTTCAAAGCGTATATGCATATATATACGTATACACATATATATGTATATATATATATATATATATATGAATACATATCACATCTAGACACCTACAGTAACATATGCCTAGATTTAAAACAGATATATACAATAAACCTATTAAATCATACAAGGGACAGAGAGAACAGGATGTCATTTATACAAAGTGTCACTTAGTTGGCTGTGACACTTTACACCCCCTCTGTCATCCTGGTCGGTCATTTTCCATTGTCTTAATAGCGTCTGTACTGGGGGACGAGATGGCGATTGTGGGGTCACGTGGCTGTGACTCTCCACACCCCCTCTGCCATCTTGGTACCTTGTTACCCTGGTAGCCGGCGGGAAGACTTGCATCTGTTGTTCCCTGGCTGGACGGCTCGACAGGATAGGGGTCACGTTGTTGCTTGGTATCCGGCGGGAAGACTTGCATCTGTTGTTCCCGGCCGATGCACCCAGGTTGTTGTCGTCTTCGTCATCTTGGTCATCGGGGTCACCTTGGTCATCTTGGGGTCACCCCCTCTGACCTCTTGGATCTCTCCCATAGTTTGGGGCAGGTTGATTTGTCACTTCTCGGGTGACCCCCACGGGTCCCCGAGAATTGTAGCAGCAGTCCTCTATTGAAGTGTGGTTGGCCTGGTCTTGTGACCCTGTCCGTAGGCCTCGCAGGACATCACAGATACAGTCCACAGAGGACTCATTTCTTTTCTCTCTTTCAGGTCCATTCAGGGCTCTCGTCGCCCTGTAACCCGGGTCCAGGCCGATGTCTCTCTGTCCGGTCTGGGAGGTCTAGGAGGTCTGGGAGGTCTGGGAGGTCTGGGAGGTCTGGGAGGTCTAGATGAGGACCTTGAGGATGCTCTGGAGCTTGACCTATCCCGGTCTTCCTCCATTTCCGATTTCTGACCTGAGTCAGTATATTCCTTCTTGCCATTCGCTGCGTCGTCCGCTGACTCCGGGGGACCCCCCCCCCTTGTCTAAGAATGCGGCACTGGTTCAGGTTTTGTCCCTTTACCAGCGCACCTTTACCAGCGCACATTGTTCACAGGCCTTTCGGACTGTTATCGCTCTTTGTTTGGCTTTATGTATGAGAATGTTGTTAGTTCTCAGGTATACCAACATCCTCCTACTTCCGGCATGTCCAAGGTTATCATATACCTGTCTGATCATGTGAGTAGCCTCGTCCTGTTAGCAATGGCTAGTTAGCCTGCTATTCGCTCCTATTCGCAATGGCTATTTCAGCCTGCTCGCAATGGCTATTTCAGCCTGCTATTCGCAATGGCTATTTCAGCCTGCTATTCGCAATGGCTATTTCAGCCTGCTATTCGCAATGGCTATTTCAGCCTGCTATTCGCAATGGCTATTTCAGCCTGCTATTCGCAATGGCTATTTCAGCCTGCTATTCGCAATGGCTATTTCAGCCTGCTATTCACAAAGTAGAGTTTTTTTCTACTTAAGTTCTGACTTTAAGTAAGCATTTAGTTACTTCAAGTCATGAGTAAACCTTTTTACCGTAATCACAAAAATATACTTTAAGCGTGATCCTTTCTTTAAGTAGAACCTTCTACTTTTTTTTGACTGTAAGAAAACATTACGTAACTTTTTAGTCATGAGTAAACGCCACTTCAAGTCGTTACTTATCAACCCTCTCTTGTTCCTGATAGATTTTTTACCAATATACTTTTGGCTGTCTGCTGCGCTCTGCAGACCATCTACGTCACCAGTGTTCCAGATCTCGAACATTAGGAAGAGTCTTGGTTGGAGAGGTTCTGCCGATAAGACCAATCTTGAGTAAGGTTGACTCAAATCTGTAACTAATTCTACTCCAGAGACACCTGACAGCAGTTATTTCAGTTAATATTCTTCCGGCTGTTGATACCTATTTAATTAGTATACAGCCCAACTCACTTGAACTCATGTTCTAAGCCCCGGAACCTCCAATCCGTTTTGACAGACCTATAGACCAGTGACTTGGCCGCCAAAGCACCACAGCGTCCTGTGTGCTGAGGCTTCCAAGTCCCCACAAGTCTGATAGGCCCGTCGGATATAGAGACCCTGATGCTCGCTCTGTCCCACCGCGTCAAGGCGCTAAGCTTGATGAGAGTTTGCAGAGTCTCAATTTTTATCCATAGGCGCTGGTGAGTGTACATCTCACGCAGCTGATATGGTTGGTACAGGTGCTAACCTACCAGATGGTAGCTGTCAGGAAATCCCCTTTGCATGAAATAGATTACAAATTCTTTCGTCCTCTCTACTCTGGTTTAGAGAAAAGACGGACATCTTTACAGTATTTGTGTTGAGAAAGCATTTTGACTTGGTCATACAGCATGCATTCCGTCCGTAACTGGTCTCGGGACCATGCTGCGCATTTGGCTGCAAGACGGTTACCACCTGGTACACCGATGAATAGCTTTTCAAGCAGTAAGCCTGATCTTTGCCTAGGCGTTCCACGTATGACTGATTCTGCTGCAACAGTGAGAGACAAGCTCCCGTCTCGCACCTGTGGGATTAGTTTCTCCACCATATTTTCCCCTGGATCTTGACCGGGGATTCTTACTTCCATTTCCATCATTTGGGCCATTGAAGCCCCTTCGGGGACCTCCAGTCCTTTGAGGTGTCTCAAAATGCGAGCGGCCTCCGGGTCATCATAGAGAGGTGACCCATGGAAAATCTGAGCACACTTATGGATATAAGCAGCCTGGGTCTCCCCTCGAAGCATTTCTGGGGCCAGTTTTTTGAGCACTTGGGTTTTGCTTAACAATTCTTGTGCTTTGTTGCTTTCTCCATATTGGGTGCTGTCACGCAGACTCCTGCCTGTATGTGAACTCTTTCCTCTCGGTCGGTAAATGTCTCCGGGAGATTGGGCTAGTATGGAGTGAGGGCTCACTTCCGGTCGGTGTTCCTCTGTGCTGTGTCTCAGGGCTCGGATTGGGCTTATGGACGGGGCCTCGTTCAACCAGTTTCTTTCTCTCCTGGCTATTTCAGCCATGGCCCTGTCTAGCTTGTACACCTGTTCACGTAGTATGTCATAGCCTGCATGTAAGTGTGCATGCTTGTATGGTCCTGTTACCCCAGGGTGAGACAACACTTTTTTTGCCACGGGTGACCGGGCTAAGGCCCGAGCCGTTCCCCATCTCACGGGATATGCTGGCATAATATCCCCTGTTTTCTTTCCTTCCAAGTCTCCTTCACTCTCTTCGGAGACGTCCTCCAATCCTGAGCTCCAGGTCAAGCCCGAGGGTGACTGAAAGGTGGTGCCTTTCAGAGTAGGCCCCTTGCCTATAGGTCTCAGTTTGACCGGTTTCGCTCTCTTGTTTCGAGGTCTAGGAGGTTCGCCCCTCGGGTACCGAACTCTCTCCCTAGATCTTGATCGAGATGAAGACTTGGAGGATGCTCTGGAGCTTGACCTATCCCGGTCTCCCTCCATTCCTGAGTCCTGATTTAGATCAGTATACTCCTGTTCGCTACTTGCTGGGTCGTCCCCTGAGTCCGGGGGACGGCCTAGAAGTCTATGGATACTCCTGGCCTGAGATCGCGCAGGTTCCGCCTTTTCAGGTTCGAACTGTACTGTCGGTCTCCTGGGTGTGGATGATCTCCCTCTCTCCGCTACTCGGGAGGAGTTCTGGGAGTTGGACCTTTCTTTCCTGGGTACGGGTCCCGATCCCTTAGGGTTCGGAGGGGGAGTGAGAGGTACCAATGCAGGCTCATCGTCCTCGTCTTCCTCACCCTCCCCGGCTCTATCCACGGCCAGGGTTATTGCCTCATGGTCCCTAGGTTCCATCATGAGACGGATCTCCGTGTGCCCTGCACTCCTTAGGCTTGAGATCGCGCTGATTACGGCTTTCCCCAACCATATGCCTCTTTGGCCATATCCTCGAGACCTGCCCCACATCAGGTTTATGGCTAGTCGGTAGGGCATGTCCTTAGTACCATGGCCAGCATAGATTTCCCTTTTCTGCAGTAGTTCCTTTATACGGGACACCAGTCTGTCCCAGTTTATGTGTGAGGACTCTATCTCCTTGTATTGGTCTTGACTTAGTGTCACATGGACAATTTTCTCCGCGTGAAACACCTCATAATCACACTCTGTGATTACTGCCTTGCCTGGTTTCAGGGGCTTTTTGGTCCTTTTTTCCATTACCTGTTTCCTCAGGTTCCGGTAGTAAGAGCCTCCTGCCGTTACCATGCTTGTTTCCCATCTACCATAGTTCGTCAATGACGGACCAGTGAAGGTGAGGATTGACCATGGTGTCTCAGAGTTATCGGTCCAGACTGGGTAGTTAGTGACTGTTATGTTTGGTGATTGTCTGTGAGACCTTGTAGATGTCACTCTCACCCCTGAGTGTTCACCACGGGGAGATATATAGGTTGCTCTCGCTTGCCTCACTTCCTCGTGACCACGTGGTCCTGGGCTCATGCACTGCAGGGAGTGATCTCGCTCCTGCAGCTCCTTCAGCTCCTCCTCAAACTCCTCCTTCTCCAGACGAGACTGCAGCAGCTCCTGTTTGGTGCTTCGCAGTTCGTCTCTGGTGGTGTGGAACTGCTCCATCCAGTGGGCACTCTCGTCCCTGCAGTCCTCTAGCTGCTGCTGCAGGGAGCTCACCGAGGTGTTCACACGCTGCCGCTCTGCCTCGATACCTGCCTGAGACTGGGACACCTGCTCCATGCTGCTCCTCAGCCTCTCCATGTCGGTGCTGTACTGCTCCCTGAGGGTCTCGGATCTCCCGGTCGTGCGTGGCCACCTCGTCCTTCAGCGCCCCCTTCAGGGCCGTGAGCTCTCGCTCCCGCTGCCTCAGCGTCTCCTGGAGCTGGAGGTTGTCATCCAGTTAGCATTCAGTTCACTCCTGGCTTGTCAGCCCATGTTCCAGTGAACGCGCCGTTTTAGCTAGCGTCACGTAGCCTCGGGCTAGGTAGCCATCCAGGGAACATTCAGTGAACGGTCGTCTTGGCTGCGTGTCACGTAGCTTTGGGCTAGGTAGCCATCCAGCTCGCCTCTCTGTGAACGGCCGTTTTGGCTGCGCTTCACATACAGTCTCCCCTCCTCACATACAGTATCTTTGGGGTAGTTGGCTCTCGTCTGGCTAGGGCCAGTTCATGGGTGTTGGCAGTGGCTTGTTAGCCGATGGTGAGCTAGTTAGCTTCCGTCTGGCTTCGTGTCACGTAGCTTTGGGCTAGGTAGCCATCCAGCTCGCCTTTCTGTGAACGGCCGTTTTGGCTGCGCTTCACATACAGTCTCCCCTCCTCACATACAGTATCTTTGGGGTAGTTGGCTCTCGTCTGGCTAGGGCCAGCTCATGGGTGTTGGCAGTGGCTTGTTAGCCGATGGTGAGCTAGTTAGCTTCCGTCTGGCTTCGTGTCACGTAGCTTTGGGCTAGGTAGCCATCCAGCTCGCCTTTCTGTGAACGGTCGTTTTGACTTCGCTTCACATACAATCTCCCCTCCTTACAAACAGTATCTTTGGGCTAGGGGAGCCATCCAGTTCGCCTTTCTGTGAACGGTCGTTTTGACTTCGCTTCACATACACACTCCGCTCCTTACAAACAGTGTCTCCGGACTAGGGAGCCCTCGCCTTTCTGTGAACGGCCGTTTTGGCTCGCTTCACATCCACACTCCGCTCCTTACAAACAGTGTCTCCGGACTAGGGAGCCCTCGCCTTTCTGTGAACGGCCGTTTTGGCTTCGCTTCACATCCACACTCCGCTCCTTACAAACAGTGTCTCCGGACTAGGGAGCCCTCGCCTTTCTGTGAACGGCCGTTTTGGCTTCGCTTCACATCCACACTCCGCTCCTTACAAACAGTGTCTCCGGACTAGGGAGCCCTCGCCTTTCTGTGAACGGCCGTTTTGGCTCGCTTCACATCCACACTCCGCTCCTTACAAACAGTGTCTCCGGACTAGGGAGCCCTCGCCTTTCTGTGAACGGCCGTTTTGGCTTCGCTTCACATCCAGTCTCCCCTCCTTACAAACAGTGTCTTTGGGCTAGGGAGCCCTCGCCTTGGGTAGGGCCAGTTCGCTTCCTGTGGGCAAAGCACGAAATTATGTTGCACTTGTAACTCCCCCCAGAGCTCTATAAACATTATGTTACCCTTTAGTTGTGAGTAAACGTTGCTTTAATCACCAAGATAGAGCTTTCTATTCATTTGTGATATCCCCGAGTACAGCCTTCCACTCGAGTCGCCAGTAGAGCTTTCTACTTTAATTTTTGCCAAATCTGTAATTTAATTTTACTCCAGAGTCTTTTGACAGTAGTCTTGTCTTCTTCGGCCGTTTAGCACCTATTTTGGTTAGTATAAATGCCCATCGCCAGGGACGCCATGTTGAGTACCGGTCGCAAACCGAGGTCAGATTGATTATCCCATAACTCATTGGTCCGAATCCCAGCTTCAAGCAGCGTCCTGCGAAGTTTGGGACGTCTAGGACTCAATTGTGTCTATAAACTTCAGGGCTTAAACTCAGCCGACCTCGGCTCACACACAGACACCCCCCCGTCCCCTCCAGTCATACAGTTGATGGATTGGAGTTGCGGGGTGTATTTACTCTATTCTATTTTAATCTATTCGGTTGGCCGTAGAGTTTACTTTTATTTATTTTGCTTTAATCTACTAGGTTGGCCGTATTACCACTATATGGCTTTACTTGATAATCCCATTATAGCTAGGGATAAAGCCACTTATTCTATTTCATTCTATTCATAATCCTATGTCTCCTTTTACTCCATAGGTATAAAGCCACACTTCTAAAGTTTTACATCATTAATCAAAACGCAATACGGGACCGCGTGGTTGACATATTTCTCTTTAGGCCTCCATATGGATAAAGCCTTAATGCATAATCATAAGTCTCCTTTTACTCTACTTGATAAAGCCTATAGTTATAGTTATATCCCCATTATAGCTAGGGATAAAGCCACTTACACATATTGTTTTACATCATTAATAAAAAATGCATGGGGTGAAGTTACAAATGCAGAACACATTTCAATGCTTACCCGGCCGTCTGGTCAGAAGAAAGGCTACAAAGGATATATTTATAGAGAGGTTTAATTAGAAAAAGCAAGTTACAAAAAGAGACTGAATTAGAAAAAGTGTCCATTTCAGTTAAAATAAGCACAGAACAAAACATCTCATCTCTGCACGGTTTGTGCCTCTTGGCTAACAGCATTCTTCTTTCAGTTTTAAAATAAGCACAGAACAAAACATCTCATCTCTGCACGGTTTGTGCCTCTTGGCTAACAGCATTCTTCTTTCAGTTTAAAATAAGCAGAAAACAGAACATCTCATCTCTGCATGGTTCGTGCCCCGTGTCTGGCAGCAGGATCTCCATTTCTCTAAAAAGTCTGATCTGGCACGGCTTGTGCCTCTTCCTATCTCTCCAGCTCAGTGTAAAAAATTTCTCTGTGCTCTCGCCAGTTGGCCCTTATAAAGGGCCCCATGGTCTCTTCTGCTTATTGGTCCAAATACAGCGCTGTCACCGTGATGTCATTTCACCAGCCAGTCAATGCACGGCTCGTGGGGACTGGCTCTACTCCCATTTTACTCCACTAGGCCGTAACTCGAAAAAGTAATTGTAACGTTTTCGCTGGAACAGACTCCCTTTGTTCTCTGGCCCCATCTCACTCAGACCCCACAAAGGGTTAACCAGTTTAATGCGTCTGCCGGCCGGAGAGCTCCGGAAACTCCCTACTGCAGGCTCAGAGATTGCATTCCGAAGGGGCCCCTCTCTTCTCCACTCCTTTCTGACTGGGCATTACCAGCCCAGGCCTAGATACTTGTTCAAAGCGTATATGCATATATATACGTATACACATATATATGTATATATATATATATATATATATGAATACATATCACATCTAGACACCTACAGTAACATATGCCTAGATTTAAAACAGATATATACAATAAACCTATTAAATCATACAAGGGACAGAGAGAACAGGATGTCATTTATACAAAGTGTCACTTAGTTGGCTGTGACACTTTACAGGTTCACAGGTGGTCATTTTGGCGTCCTTGTGAGGTGTCTTACAGAGTCCCCATACATGATGATGATGGCGCGACCCCGGTCAGTCGCCTCTGGTTTAGCTCCGCGACGATTGTGCACACTTTTAGCTATTATGTTTGTTTTTTCTACTATTTTTATTAAAACATCACTGGCGGGTACGTCATACGACCGCCAGACACTTATGGACCTAAACTCCGGACTCAAAGTCGAGTTTGGAGACACTTTATGCCTAGAATGGCCAACGGAGATTAGGCGAGACACCGGCAACAAAGGAAAAGACAAAGGAAACGGCAGGAAGAGGCACAGAGGGAGACGTGGAGGTATCAGGCTGAGGTTAAAAAGATCTGCTTACCGCCCAGCAATTCCATCCATCTTTCTGGCGAATGCACGTTCGTTGGAGGGAAGGATGGACGACCTGAGAGCGAGGGTCCGCTTCCAACGGGAGATGAGAGACGTTAACATCATGTGTTTCACGGAAACATGGCTCAAGCCAGCGACTCCGTACCACAGCGTCGCTCCCTCCGACTCCTTCACCGTCCTACGAGCGGATCGCACGGCAGCCTCCGGCAAGAGCGTCGGCGGTGGGGTCTGTCTCGTCACGAACAATGTCTGGGTTAACCCCAAAGAGGTGCATGTTCTCTCACGCTCATGCTCCCCAGACATGGAACATCTTTCAATTCTGTGCCGCCCGTTCCACCTCCCCCGTGAGTTTACCACGGTGGAGCTACACGAACACCTCAATAAACATAAAATCAAACATCCAGACGCGGCGACGATCGTAGCTGGTGATTTCAACCAGGCGAATTTGAAAAAAGTGATGCCGTACTTTTTTCAACACATCGCCTGCTCCACAAGAGGGGGAAACACACTCGACCACTGTTACACCCCGTTCAGAGCCGGCTACAAGGCTGTAGCGGCTCCACCATTGACGGGGTCTACAAGCTCAAGCGATCACGACTCCATCTTGTTATTTCCTGCTTACAAAAAAAGATCACGTGACGCCGTTGTTTCACGTGAGACAAAAAATTTGACAGACGAATCAGAGGCCACGCTTCAGGACGCGCTCGCAGACACGGATTGGAATATGTTTCAAGGAAGCGCCAGTGACGTCAGCTTGTGCCTCCCTCCCCAGTGATATGGACCCTATGCAATTTGCATACAGGACAAACAGGTCCACTGACGACGCGGTCTCCCAGGTACTGCACAGCACCCTCTCTCACCTTGACCGCCAGAAGGGGGACTATGTGAGACTGTTGTTCATTGACTACAGCTCAGCGTTCGACACCATAGTCCCCACCAGACTGGTGGACAAGCTGATCGAGCTGGGTCTGAGCTCCGCCCTGAGCGCCTGGGTACTGGACTTTCTGAGTGAAAGACCCCAGGCAGTCAGGGTGGGGGGTCAGACCTCCAACACCATCACCCTGAGCATCGGGTCCCCCCAGGGCTGTGTTCTGAGCCCCCTGCTGTACTCACTCTACACACATGATTGTGTGGCCAAGTTCAGCTCCAACTCCATAGTGAAGTTTGCAGACGACACAGTGGTGGTGGGGCTGATCTCGGACAACGACGGACAGCAGGAGACACACACACCACTGATGATAAACGGGGCTACCGTGGACAGGGTGAGCAGCTTTAAGTACCTGGGGGTCCACATCTCAGAGGATCTGACATGGTCAACACACATAGACACAGTCGTAAAAAAGGCGAAGCAGCGCCTCTACCACCTGAGACAGTTAAGGAAGTTCAGAGTATCGGGGAAGATACTCCAGTCCTTCTACTCCGGAGCTGTAGAGAGCATCTTGACTGGAAACATCACTGCCTGGTATGGAAACAGCACGGCACAGGACAAGAAGGCCCTACAGAGAGTGGTGCGCTCAGCCGAGCGTACCACGGGTATTGCACTACCTCCCCTGCAGGTTCTATACAACAAGAGGTGCAAATTCAGAGCCTGCAGAATAATGAAAGACCCTCACCACCCCAATAACAGCCTGTTCCAGCTGCTGAGGTCAGGCAGACGCCTGCGAACCCCAGCTACTAGGACAGAGAGGCTTCGGCTCAGCTTCTTCCCCCAGGCCATCAGAGCCTTGAACAATGAACACTGAGTGCCACAGAACACTGAACTCTCCACACACAAGCACACATGAGCACACACACGACACGCACGCTGTGCACGCTCGCACACTAGCAGCCACTTTAACATGAGCAGGCACACACTTATGCTGCACACGCCCACACTTATGGCCACAAAGGAAAGGTCACTTTAAAAATAGTATAGCAACAGTAACAGTGTATTGCACTACCAAAGGACCTAGCATGTCCTACATGCTCTGTAAATAACTATGTACAGATACTGAGATGTCCCACTATGTTACCTGTTTATTGCACAATGTTGTTTTATTGGATTCTATTATATGTTGTACTACTGTATTGCACATCGTTGCGGGCAAGACCACCCGCATTTCATTGTATACTTGTATGCCGTGACAAATAAAACTCTTGACTTGCCTTGACATATGGAATATGTATCTTGTGGAGAGATAGTCTCAATACAATATAGAACTGTAGGTAATAACCAAGACTATCTCTTCATGTTGAGACCACTCAGAAGCAGGTTGTGATCAAGGAATACTAGCGAGATCAAGCTCACCTGTGCCTTATATACCTGTGCATGCCAGTACTACTGGTGGTCTTACAACAGGTATCCACGTCGGCTGTGGAAATTCCCCATTGATATGTAATATGTATCAGGTGGTGTTACGGACCCTGTCCTTATGTATATAGAGGGAGTAATGTATAGTATCTGTTGTATATATAGGCATGTTTTGTTTGTTGTTGTCTTGTGTCTACATATCCCCATTATTGGGTGTCTCCCAGTCCCAGTTGCAGCAGCAGCTGGTCAATCAGCAACTCACCCCAGTGCAGCAGCAGCTGAGGCTTGTCAGCAATCAACCTTCTCTCTCACTTCATATGTCCCATTGTGTGCAGTGTTAGCCAGAGCTCTGTCTGTGTGTTGGTGGTAACTATGTCTCTGTGATTTTGTTGGTAGAGCTCTCTCTGTTTGTGTGGTAATAGAGATGGTGAAGGCTCTGGCACTTTGTGCTGTTAGTAAGTTTAGGAGATATCTTTTGTGTTCAGCCTAATTTCAGAACTGAGGCTTTTGGAGCATTATTGTAATTGTAGAGCTGTGTGCTTTTGAGTAGGACCTTTGGTGAATAGTTCTTTATTGGAATCCTTGTGTCTTTTGGTGTTTGTAGTACATTTCTGTATTAATCCCTTGTATATTTGTTCTCTTGTCACCCAGCCTATGGTGATTCCTTTTTCCTTGTGTATTAATATTTTGTTTCGCACACAGGGACATTGAGGACAGGAAGATACCCTGGGTCTACATATTGCATCACGTAGGTGACCTGATGTTAAAGACACCAGCTTTAGAGTGAGCACCACCACCTGTACTTTTGGGCGCCAGCGCCTGTAAGGGGGGTTAATTTCCTTTTGGTATTTCATTTGGTGCCACTAGGTAGTCCTCCTTGCTCTCTGTGTTGCTGAGTTTCTTTTGTGTTTGTAAAAATAAATACTATTTTGCTAATTGTTTCCTTGATTTCGTGTCACTGCACCCTCACCTACCCTGTCTGTGGCCTTGTGTTGCGTCTCCTTACTGGGGTACGTAACAGGTGGAGATATAGTCTCTTCACTTTTTACAACAGTTGTAGAATCTTATTACAATTGTTTCCAGCTTGCATTTTTTTCCATCAAAAGGAACCTTCATGGGGATTTTCAACACGTGAGCAAAACATCTCATTAATTGTCAAGTGTAGAATGTCACTATTAATTCAATGAGAATTACATTTTACAATGAACATTATCCATCCTAGTTTCACCTGATATTTTGAGGGGGAAATGATTGTGTTATTATCAGTGAGAGGGGTGTTTAACCATGAAATAGAATTGTTTCTGTCTACATGACTAGCCTAACAACTCCAGAATCTCAAAAAACTTTTAATAACCTGGCCAATGTGTGGCCCTGTCAAAAACGTCTGAGCAGATTGGCTTTTACGTGTCTGAATTGGTGTGAGAACAGGATGGAGCATCTGCCTCTCAAAAATAGCAGTAACATCATACCACCCCCCCCCCCCCCCCCCCCCCCCCCCTCCAAACAAAAAAAGCAATCACTGACCACTTCAGATCCATTTCCTGCTGAACAAACCCAATCGCTCTAGAAATAAGCAGCCCCCTTTTTGTGTGGTTATAATAGCAGTGGTAAGAATCGGATAACAGACGTGGGCGCCGGTACAGTCTGCCCGTCTGCCTCTGATCCTTCTAACTTTACCCATCTCTCTCATCCCCAGGGTGTTGCAGGCTCTCCTCTGGCCTGGGCTTTGTTTCCCAGTTCAGACCGTATTCTTCCCCCTCACTGAGAGTGATGCTGCCCTGCAGCCACCCGCCTTTGACCAGTGACTCATGTTTCTACTGTATTCCTCCACCTTGTCTGAGCTGGACAGTGTTGAGCTGAAGGAGAGGAGCCGAGGTATACTCACACGTAGGCTGTGTGTTTATAAAGGCGTACACAATCTGTATGTTTACCCTCGGGTGACAGTGGTGATTCCCATTGACTTCAAATGGCATTTCCCATTTTCCCATTTGTTTCAAAAAGGTTCATCTCTATAGGCTTTTTGAACGGCTGATTACGGAAAATTTTATTCAAGGGTGGAAATGTTCAATTGTCTACATGCACATTATGCAGGGATGTGATGCACGAACACACACACTTTCTATATATCTTTCTCTTGCACACAAACACACAGACATATCCACACGCACACACGCACACACACACACACACACACACCACACACACACACACATGCTCAGAGAACCCTTACTAATCCCCTCTGCAAGGTTCATTCAATTAATTCAAACTAAGATTACATGGACACTTCGACCTCGTACTGTAATCCTAAATGAAAAACCCAAGTGGATGGCCTGTTCCCAGAGTCAAGGAGCATTTGTCTGCCAATCCTGATGAGCATGAAAAAGTGTCAGGCGCATTGATTAATCCAAACCACTACCGTAATTTAGCAGCAAAGTCCAATGGTGCAACAAACACACAGGCTAGAAACAGAGAGAAGCACGGAGGCTTATGTCCCGCGGGCTTGGGAGGTTCCTTCTGAGCCTTCTCCATCTCTTAAAGGAATATATTTCATAATATATATAATAGCATTCAGAGAGACGGCGTGCTGCGGCTGGTCCGTGGGAACTGTGGCTGTGACTGACGTTTCATTGATGTGACTCCTTTCTCCCGCCTTGTTCATTCACTCGGGTCCGATGGGCCTTCAAGTGAACGGGTCTCGAGAGTGAAATAAATATATAAATGCCCAGAATCGATTTCCCCCAGAAGTGAATGTCAGAGAGTTCGTCCCTCTCCATCTCTTGACGTTCAGGCTTTGAACACACAGTAACTGTGGAAGACCCCCAGGGCTATAGTTTCTCAAATCTAATCCAAAGTTTTTGGATGACCTGTTTAGAATTGTAATCAATCATGTATTACACTGGTATATCCAAACTCAGCAACTCAAAGTCTGTTTAGTGTTGATTGATTGATTGAAAACTGTATTAACAGATTGGCAGAATGGGTACAGAACCCACCTCACCCCTGCCCACTTTGACAACCTAGGATGGCTTAGAGTAGACGACAGAGTACAACAACTTGCAATGGGCCTGGTCTACAAGATACACTACACGACCAAGGTACCCATGTACATGTCAAAATACTTCCCAAAGGTCAGTGAATACCACGATCACAACACCAGAGGGAGCTCCACAAATCATGTTAAACCCAGATTCGGCTCAAATAAGGGACTAAACACGTTTCGCAATTATGCCACATCAATGTGGAACGCCCTACCCAAAGCTGTAAAGGAATGTGGATCACTACCCACTTTCAAAACCTCTCTCAAGGGACACCTACGGGAGACTGCAATTCAACACTGGCCCCTGTAAATATCCTAACCAACTCCGAGTCCCTCCAATGTACAGTCATTTACCTAGTATG
Organism: Notolepis coatsorum; assembly: GCF_963971535.1. Classification (NCBI taxonomy): domain Eukaryota; kingdom Metazoa; phylum Chordata; class Actinopteri; order Aulopiformes; family Paralepididae; genus Notolepis; species Notolepis coatsorum. The sequence goes on along the minus strand of NC_140182.1, from coordinate 93,663,201 downwards.
GTTTTGTCAATAGTTCAATGTACAATTGTGTTTGTTTGTACAGTGTCTCCCCCCCCCCCCCCCCCTCAATGTACAGTGTTACTTGTTTATACAGTGTGCCCCCCGGCCCCCCCCCCCCCCCCCCCCCCCCCCAACCACCTCCAATGTAAATTACCCAGTATGGTTGTCAATATCCCAATGTACCCAACCCCCCCCACCCAACCTCCTCCAATGTACAGTTTCTACGTCAATGTATATACTCCCTTTTCTTGACTCCTTCTGTATCACAAACAGTACTGTATTGCAAAATCTGGTATGTCATAAATGTATAGATGTAGCAGTACTGACTATCTGTATGTCATGTATGTCATATATGTCTATATGAATTGAAAATGGGGGACCCTGATGGAAACAAGACAAACGTCTTTCTCAGGTCTGCATCCCCTTAACAATTGTATGTATTGAGCCGTACTGTATTGTACCCATTCTGCAATCTGTTAAATAAAGTTTTCATTCATAAAGTTTCATTCATTCATCATACAGTACAGTACGGCTCAATACATACAATTGTTAAGGGGATGCAGACCAGAGAAAGACTTTCGTCTTGTTTACATCAGGGTCACCCATTTTCAATTCATCATAACATATATGACATACATGACATACAGATAGACAGTACTGCTACATCTATACATTTATGACATACCAGATTTGCAAATACAGTACTGTTTGTGATACAAAAAGAGTCCAGAAAAGAGAGTATATACATTTGACGTAGAAACTGTACATTGGAGGCGGTTGGGTAGGTGGGGTGGGGTTGGGTGGGGGGGGGGGGTGGGGGGGGGGGGGGGAGACTGTACATTGGAGGCGGTTGGGGTGGGGGGGGGGGGGGGGGGGGGGGTTGGGTAGGAGGGGGGGGTGGGGGGACACTGTACAACTGTACAAGCAAAACTGTACATTGGAATATTGACAAAACCATACTTGGTAATTTACTGTACATTGGAGGGGGTTGGGTTAGGCATTTACAGGGGCAGTTTCGAATTGCAGTCTCCCGAATTGCAGTGTTAGTTACTTTTAGTCACTTTGCCTCCATAATTCATAGAATGGGTGATTAAATTAACAATTTAGTATGATTTTATAGACTGTAAATTGAATAGTAGGGCTGGGTATCACCACTGATCTCCCAAAACTTTTTTTATTCGTATTCACAAGGTCCTGATTTGATTTCCGATTTGATTTGATTCAATATCAATTCAGGGGATCAAGGGATATTTACAATACCAATTTTACTTGCATGAAAGATTATCAGAGAACTAATGCTGAAAATTGTACAAGGAATCCTCTAGCCTGGTGCATTATTAAAAATATTAACATTTACATTAACACATCTGGCGCCAATAACGTCGTACAACGTGTTTCAAGGTCATGCTAATTCTGCCATTCCACGGCGTACAACGTTATTGAGATCATATTAAATTTTTTCGCCATGGTATTCAGAATTCCCTCACCCAGCCTCGGCTGATACAGTGGGAGCCTGCACAACTCTGCAACGCTTCAATACTGCCGCCTGGTGGATGATCGGCAAGTTACAACCGGAAATGGATCTCTGGAGATCTCCGTGCATCTGGCAAATGCGTCCGGCACTCACATATTGTTGCGGGACTCTAGACACACATCCGTGTATATCGATCGCTGCCATAACTCAATAATCGATATGATTTGGGCGTTTATTATTATTATACAAACCGGAAATGGATCTAGTAGGTCGCCGTCAAATAAGTGGGATCTTTTTCCTCCAGTCTCATTGGCGAACGGTAAGAGGACGCTGACGTCATTTTCAGCGTGTTTGTTTATTATTATTAATGCAAACTGCTCTGATCAATATATCACCCATACTACATAAAGCATTTACTGACGATCACGGAATTATAAACGACCCCCCCCCCCCCGTTCATCTGCGCAGGATAAGTCATAACGTTTAGGATCATGTACAGTTGAAATTTTTTATATAGCGTTTATCGGCAACAAACGGCAGTTGATCATCTATATATGCGTTTATGCCTATAACTCACATTCTAGGAATTACTGCAGAAAACGATAAAAACATATTTATATTCTAGACGGTATTTTCATATGAATCTATGAATGAAAAAGTATAACGTTCCTACATCCTGAACGATAGATAATCGATGTTGAATGGGCCATAGTAATGTCAATTTAGCAATACAATTTATAGCCCTGCAAAGAAGGTAAACATCTCCATAGGCTTAGAGTGGTGGCAGAGAGTGGTATGAGATGGGCAAACTCCGTGGCAGTTAATGTGTTAAGAATCTACCACAAAGCAGTTACATTAGAGGCACTTCACCAAAAAACAATGGTGATTTATTTTGCACATAATCTCACACACAACATAAAACTCTTAACAGTTTTGGACACATTCATTTAGTTTGATAGTTATTGAGAGTAAATTTGTTTGAATATGGCCACCACCAGTGATGCCAACGGGGACATTGAATCTTTATGGTGTGTTAATTACAGCTCAATGAAATTATAAGGTAGCAGTCCCTATAAGATTGCTATTGTTTCCATCTAAATCATTTCATTTTAGGATGTGTGTGAGATTATGTGCAAAATAAATCAGCATTGTTTTTGGGTGTGCTCATTTAAGTATTTGTATATTTAACATGACCAACACACTACAGCAATCAACACAATATATATATATATATATATATATATATATATATATATATATATATAATATATATATATATATATATACTGTATAATAATTCTTATTTTAAAGAATTATTTGAGTATTTCATGAATCGATATTGGATCATTCAAATGAAGATAGATTTGATAGATTAGATTTTAAGCCCAGCATTATTGAATAGTGCTAGCATAATTTACAACCATGATTAAGCATTATTTTAAGGTATGCATTATTATTTTAATATTTTAATTATTATCACTATGACATTTTATTTCCCCCTTCAAAACATGTCTGTAAGTATATTATATACAGTATTTCGATATATTTTCAAAAGTAACAAAAATATTTCTTCTAATCTCAGCAACCCTGGAAATGTGCAGTGTATGCGCAGCTCCTGCAGAAGTCATTCCCCAAACATTATCTTCCTTTGTAATGGTACGCCGAATCCAGCTTTTTAAGCAGGGAGGAAGGAGCATGCATATAAATCAGGTCCGGGTGAGAGGCACGCTGAGGAGGCCGTGCAAACTGCAATGGAATATGGGGCATCTCTCTCTCTTTACCTAATATTTTTATTCTATCCTGACATTTTTCAGTTGGAAGGGCAGTCTATATGCATAACGGTAAAAATAAATGTTTTATTATTATTTTTATTTTTTTATAAGGGCTCTTTTTTATGAGGCTCAAAATGGCAGGTGCTCAAGCACCCCTTGGGCTCTATGTGTGCACGTGCCTGAAGGCATGTCCCTTCCAGTGTCAGAATCGGAGGGACAGCTGTATTAGCTCGAGAGCGAGAGAAGGTCAAGGAGTGTTGCAGTGTATTAAAAGCATCCTGTAGAAGCTCTATGGCCTGAGTTAAAGAGGAAGCCACTGTGTAAACAACTGTATCATCGGCATATAAATGAAACCGTGCTGGGTTTATCCCATTTCCTAGTTCATTTATAAAGATGGAGAAAATCTGTCATATTTCCCCTCCGCAGCCTTGACACACAGTGCTGATCTCCTCTCAACCCTCTAGCGGTTCAAGAGCGCCATCTGGTGGCCGATCGGCAGATCGAAACCGGATGTCAACCTTTGAACCGGCAGGACTCACTCCATATGGGGTCCGGGCACTCGCTAATGTTAGAGAGACTCTGTCTTCACACAGTGAACATCGATCGGTGGAAATAACTCGAAAAAACAACATGATTTGGACGTATATACTATTATACAACCTGGAAATAGATCGGGCATTTCAACATCCCATAATTGAAAACTGTCTACTCCACGCTGATCGCCCAATGGCCCGAGGAGACTGGGGTGAGTTTTAGCATGTAGTATTACCGTGTTCGATATAAACTGCTATGATGAACATATGACCCACATTAGATGAATGGTATAACGTTGCCCACGGAATTATAAACGCCCCCTCGCCCATCCGGTCAACATCAGATGACGTGTAGTAAATTCTAGAAGTACGTCCAGTTGAAATTTTTGATCTCGCACAGATTCCTACCAAACTGTATTTGATCATCAATATAATGCATTTGGGGCTATAAATCACGTTCTGGAGAAAGCTGCAGAAAGAGATGAAAACATACTTTAGACCATATTTTAGTATGAATATGTGAATGAAAAAGTTTAACGTTGCTACACCATGAACAATACATATAGGACATTGAATGGGCCCTAATAATGGCAATCTAGCAATAGAATTTAAAAAGTTATAGCCCTGCAAAGAAGGGGAACTTCTCCATGTTAAATAGAGCTGGCAAGGGATGGTATATCATGAATTTAACCATGGAAATCAAAGTGTTAAGCATTACATCACGCGCAGGAGTGGGTTGTGAGAATTAGACCATGCCTATAGACTCCCTAGGCATGGTCTAATTCTCATAACGTGTGTGGTGTAATGGCTTTTATACAACTGGCGCATTCATCCAACCTTATTGCTATACAATAAACACACATTATTTGAAGCATAATGGACGTTGCGTTTATGCAGTCAGTTTAGATGCCGTTTACAGTCAAAGTTTTTCTTGTACACGGTTGCAATTCAATTCCCCCTCCTCGCAGTCCTTGCCAGTCGCGTTAGGCTTTTTAAACAATTTAATAGGTTAAACTTCATTTTAACTTCTTAAATTCACAATTGTTTATTTCATTTCATTTTTCCCAACATAATGCTACCTGCCTCGACGAAATCCGTGATTCGGTTGCGATACAGATGAATTATGAAGTTAGCGGTTGTTATTGGAATGATTGATTGATTGATTGATTGATTGATTGATTGATTGATTGGACATTTTATTACCAGATTGCAGAATGGGTACAATACAGTACAGCTCAATACACACAATTGTTAAGGGGATGCAGACCAGAGAAAGACTTTCGTCTTGTTTACATCAGGGTCCCCCATTTTCAATTCATCATAACATATATGACATACAGTAGATATATAGATAGACAGTACTGCTACATCTAGACATTTATGACCTACCAGATTTACAAATAAAGTACTGTTTTTGTAGGGTGATTATGGTTTATTTACATTGATGGTAACATTCCCGGTTATAGTGCAGTTTGTGAAAAGAGTAGCTGGGTCGTTATTTTGCCTCTTAGCTGGAACAGAATTCTCAGAACTTTCTGCGATGCGCTTTTTCACAGATGAGCCTGCGAGAACATGGCTATAATTTCGCCTGTCTTAAACAGTTCGAAATAAGGCAGACATTTGTAGCGGGGTGGATAACCTCCGCTTAGTGAGGGTGAGATTATACGAACACCGGGTAGCAGGGACACGGAGGAGCTAAGTCCCACCGAACCCCCAACTGTAGTGGCCGCATGGTTAGACGTAAGAGGTAGGGATGCAGTAGGCAGGGCCTTAGGATTTACTAACCTAGGAACAGGTACAATAGTCATGCAGGATTTTATAATGAAAGTCAAGATAGACCGCGCTCACAGTATATGACATTGGGTGCTGAAATCCCGAGGATTATCTGGAAGAAAGCAGGAGGCCAGACCAGCACTCTCAGATTAAAAAAAATCTTTTTAATGGCAGCCTAGTACAGACATGTTTCGGAACAGGTGTTCCTTCTTCAGTGTTAATAGGCTAGCAATGGTAGCTTGTAAAAGTGGGAGCTATATACCATGTGGGCAGGAAGTGACATCATTGAGGTGAGCTTGGGAATGCTAGTCAACTTTGACCTCCATAGTAAGGACTTTATAATATAATATAATATGTTAAAAACTCAAATTAAATACCAATATAAACCAGAAACTAAATAAGCCAATTGCAATAATTGCAAACCAAAATTCTATAAGAAAAGAACAACAGAAGGAAAAACAAGAGGAAAACATTTCACCATTCGTGAAAGTAATAATAATAATAATAATAATAATAATAATAATAATAATAATAATAATAATAATAATAATAATAATAATAATAATAATAATAATAATAATAATAATAATAATAATAATAATAATAATAATAATAAATAATAATAAATAATAATAAATAATAATAATAAATAATAATAATAATAAATATAATAATAATAATAATAATAATAATAATAATAATAATAATAATAATAATAATAATAATAATAATAATAATAATAATAATAATAATAATAATAATAATAATAATAATAATAATAATAATAATAATAATAATAATAATAATAATAATAATAATAATAATAATAATAATAATAATAATAATAATAATAATAATAATAATAATAATAATAATAATATAATCATAGTAATAAAAGTAATAAAAGTCACTTATTATAGGAAACAGGATAACACGTTTTCTTCATTCATTCCCTCTGGTTCAATACCATTAAACAAATGAATATAGTAGCCTGTCTCCCCCTCTAGAGGGCATTGTTGACTAACTCGAGTCCCATAAACAGTAAGATTGCATTTGGAGAAATAGCGAGCTACGGAACAAACGATAACCCTTTAGAAAGGACATAGTGGTGCTAGTCACTCAATTATGCATTTGAAATGTTACCAATGTTACATATCACCGGGACCGATGAACTTTTATTTCGCTTACTCCTCCTCGTCTTCCTATGGCCCCTCTCACCGGCCGTGGTGGAAGGGGGCCGTCCGGAAAGATTTACTGGCTGCGGAGGGAGTATTTCAAAGACATCACTTGCCTAGGTTGGTCTCTGGGCTGCCTAGTAGGCCTGCGGGAGTGCGGGATGCACCGTGTGTGTAGATAGTCTTGCTCGTCTTTTCGTCTCTTTGCATCTCTTATGCCGCTCGATGTCTTGCCTTGGCGATACCTGGGCCCCTCGGGATGATGGCGTCCTGCCAATAATTGGTGAGGGTCACGCCATGGAGTAGGGTACAAGTCTCTCTCTGCTTCCGGCGAGAATGAGACTAGGCCAATGCATCTTGGTTATGCAAAGCCTCGTGACTCCATCGGATTTTATAATGACAAATACTTATCAGTACCCTGTACCCCGCTTAACAACTGCGTCACGTCTAATAAGCAGCGTACCCCCTCACCAGTGATGGGAATAACGGCACTATAAGTAACTTCGTTACTAACGGCGTTCGTTTTTTCAGTAACGAGTAATCTAACGGATTACTCTTCCAATCTTAATAACGTTGTTACCGTTACTACAGAAAAATGCGGCGCGTTACTATGAATGAACCTGTTTCTTTCATCAGACATATCTCTGCGCCGAGAGGCAATAATAATGTTCTTCCTTGTTTAGTGGACAGTGCGCGAGCCAAGCATACATGCTGACGATTGGCTGAGGTTGAATACAATGTCATGGTAAGCTAATCAGAGGTGGAGGTGGGCGGGTGTCTAAAGCATCCAGAGTCTGACACACAGCGCGACAAGACAAGCGATCACTGATCAGTCAGCATGAGACCGCGGTCCGTGTAGTGTACGTTTTGAGCTCAAAAACGAATCCAACGAACAACACAATGTCAACATGAGACCGCGGGTCCTTGAGCGTTTTGTGTTCAGTGTTCACTCTTTGCAGCGCAGGGCACTGAGTGGCTATACTGCAGTGCTGACAGCCTTATCAACAGTGCTGCACTTCCTGGTTTAATAGCACAGGCTTCAGCTGCTCAGAGATATATATATATCTGTATGTCATGCATGTCTTAAATGTAATGATTAGATTAGTTTAGATGATTCGATTAGATTCTTATATCTGTATGTTGTGTATGTCATTGATTGATTGATTGAAAAGTTTATTAACAGATTGCAGAATGGGTACAGTACAGTACAGCTCAATACATACAATTGTTAAGGGGATGCAGACCAGAGAAAGACTTTCGTCATAAATCTCATGAATTGAAAATGGGGGACCCTGATGTAAACAAGACGAAAGTCTTTCTCTGGTCTGCATCCCCTTAACAATTGTGTGTATTGAGCCGTACTGTATTGTACCCATTCTGAAATCTGTTAATTAAAATGTTCAATCAATCAGTATATATTTGTTATTTATTTTTGGTATAGTGCTTAACAAGCATAATTTAATGTTGCCCAGTTGTGGCCTGTTGAGGGGCAATACATATCAAAAGTTCCAAAACATCTATTCTGTTTGTATTTGTATGATCCACTATATAAACATAGTAATTATAATATCTACATAGCCTACACATGGCATTTGATTGGAGGCTAGTCTCACTTTGTCCCACAGCAACATTAAAATAGTTTAGATTTGTGTATGTTGTTTATGTAAAAAAAAATCTTGAAAGTAACGCAATAGTTACTTTCTGAAGTAACTAGTTACTTTTATAATTTGTAACTGAGTAAGTAATTTAGTTACTTTTTGGAAGAAGTAACTAGTAACTGTAACTAGTTACTTTTTTTAAGTAACTTGCCCAACACTGCCCCTCACACCCGGTGAAAGTAGTGATCAATAGCTTTCCCCAAAATAGTACCTTATCTTCTTGCCGTTGAAGACCTGAAATCAGTGTATTCCCCCCCCCCCCCCGTTAATGTTAGGAGACAGGCTATACATTGACACTTCGCTGAAATACACACACAACACAGTGGATCCAATTATCACAGTCCGGTTTACTGTAAATTGCAAATGAACAGTCACATAAACACCTCATCACAATACGGCTACACAATACACAGCCTCTTCCTGTTCTGCAAGGAAAGAAAACACTACGCCACCTTTATACCTGTACAGTGGACGTTCCCTTTAAGGCGTCCCGGCAATAGCACCACGCATAACACTGCACATTATCGACAGACCTTCGCCCTGTGGCGGCACGGTAACATTCCAGCGCACAACTGTGTTACTGTACAGATAAACACTCAAAATAAACCAAACCTAAGTGGGGCCCACACTTTAGAAAGAATAGTCACTAGAGCTAAGCCGGCATTACCAAAATAATAAACCCTGTTGGAGCGCCCTGTCGTGGCTCTGGAACGTAGTGGCCCAAAACGGGACAGCCCCTTTACTCCGTCTGAGCATGCTACGAAATAAATAGTTAATACTCCGCAGCGCTGAGGCGCGAAATGTACCTTTACTTGACTCGCCCTTGAATGAGAGTCTATAGTCTGAGTGCTGGTTAGCCCCGCATAGCAATTGTCTGGAGTTATTTGGCCGTAAAAGGTCCAGAGAAACTGTCACCTGTGATACTTAGAAGGGGGCTGGTCTGGCGGTCGGCAGGTAGTCGGTAGCAATGTTGTGAATGTCCAGTAGAATCCCTCGGGCCCGAATCCTCCTGCCGCTGGAAACCGGCAATACGACGTGCTAAGCTAAAAAGGCTAGTGCACTATACTTGAGCTAAGCTAATAGCCGAAATGGCTAGCCTGACTCCCCGACTGTACGTGCTATACGCAACACTTTAATGTTCATCTTCACAGCCCATCTGCCGAACGTCCTCTTCGTCTTTGGCGTACCCTAATCACTATACTTGATATGGATAAGCTTACGGCACGCGGCGTTACTTCTTCTGCTCCGGTGCACAATTGGTATTTCCAGTGTTTCAACAAGTAGAATGCTCGTGGCCGACACGTCCACTCGCCTCCGTGGATAACGCAGAAGAGACCCCGCACATGTGGCTCCTCCTCGATACCGGTCCTCTTCGCATCTCTCTACCGACTACCAGACCGACGCCAACCAGCTCCCCCTAGTGTTAGTCCTCCACGATGCCCCGCCGGGCCCAAGAGCAAACGGGTCATTGCAACAGTTATAATGAACACAGTCAGACACATTCACGTGTCTACACATTAATACAATTTTCAATCAATCAATTCAATAACCCACGCTCACTTACAACAGCGCACCTCCGTGTGAGCGTGTGTTATTACTTACTTACTTACTTAGGCTCATCGCTCCCAATGGAGCATAGGCCATCTACGACTTTTCTCCATCCAACACGGCTTTGGGCTGTCCTTTCTGCCTCCCCCCATGTAGTTCCTCGTCTCTTGAGCTCTTATTGGTTTGATTGATTGATTGCTTGAAAACTTTATTAACAGTGAAATGCATGTCCTTTTGACGAATGGCATCTAACAACAGACTTCCCGCGATTTATATTTTGTTCCACAATTACTCATGACCCACCAATTACATAATCCAACATTGTGTAAGAAACTAACACATTCGCCGTGACAGAATCGTTTTTGAATGAGTCGTTATGACGCTTTCAACACATCCATTCATAAAGATTATTGTCCGCCATCTTGGCTTTTCCTATGAAAAAGTCGAACTGGCGGAGTGATTGTAATTCGGTTATGGGCGGGTTCTGGGATCACGAGCATGGGTTATAAGAAATAACCACCTCTAACTTGACTGTTTCAGCCAATCAGAATCGAGAAATTTGCCTGCCATTCAATTGTATAATCTTCTACTGAGACACACTGTCTTTCAGATGGATAGTTTTTAAACCAGCTCAAAGCCATTTGACCAATACCTATGCAGCCAAGCCTCTGCAGTAGCAATGCATGATCCACAGAATCAAAAGCTTTAGACAGATCAACAAACAATGCTGCACAGTGTTTTTTCTTGTCTAGTGCTTCAATTATGTCATTATGGCCTGATCTGAAGCCTGACTGAGACTCGTTAAGAATATTATGGTCAGCTAGAAACTTTTTCAGTTGTTCGTTTACAAGAGATTCAAAGACTTTGGCCATTACAGACAATCTGGAAATAGGGCGATAATTATTTAGGTCAGAGGGGTCTCCGCCCTTTAACAAGGGGAGAACCATGGCCGACTTCCATGAGCTATGTAATTCACCAGCACAATGACTGAGATTCAAAATAGAGGTTATGGGTTCTGCAATCAAACCTGCAGCAGCTTTGTCAGAAATATTGTGTCTATTACTAGGCTTGCTTAAATTGTGATGAAACAAAGGAGAATATGAATTATGATTTTTCTTTGCATCTTTGACAGTGAATAACACCATGCTAATAATGACTAGACATGAAGAACTGCCACTTCAGTACGTTCAGTCTTGAGATCATGTGTACAAAAAATCTAAGGAAATGAATAAAGGGAAGATGATTAAACAGAAGGTTCTGTAGATACAGTACTGAATTCTTCCATCCGGACCAATGCCATTTGAAATATTATTATAGAATATAGAATAGCAGGCTTATAAATTACCTTATTATAGCTCATTCACACATTTCAAATGGCCAAGTTCAATTTGGATTTAGTATCACCAGGCGTGCATAAGAACAGATAATGAAATCTACTGTAATCTACTGTACTTTTTTATTTTGATCAGGGTGCAACCATTTTGAAACTAATTTCAAATCTAATTGTTGCTGCATGCAAAAAATTGGGAAGAGAAACTAACTGCGCTTCAAAATAATGCAATAACGTTAAGTGTTGTGGTTTATTATCCCGAATAATAAGAGATATAAAAAGAAAATGCATACAAAAGTATGATGCTTGAAACCCCATAGAGGTTTTCAGGAAGTGTAGTTCTGAAAAATTCCAACGCTGATCGACAGCTAGAGATGTCCTTCACAAAATGGCCACAAAAAAACTACAATTCCCATGGATAAACATTTCCAAAATGGTCGCCTCTCGCGAAATAAACCTGACCAAAACTAAATGAAAATCTATCTAATAACACTTTAACCTATTGTTAAACTAACGTATTGATGATAATACACATTATAAATGCTGTTGTGACATGGTTATGAGGTTTATACTTGAATATGTTTGAAAATAAAAACGATACTTTTGTCAAACAGTCTGGAGAGATTGATTTATGACGCAATGTCATTTTGGGACTGGTACCGGTCCCGTCGGGTGGAATAGGTTAAGAACCCCAAGATCGGGGTGCTCCAGTAGCACACCATGTTACCGCGCTCGCGCGGGACTCCGTGCTGCGTCACGGATCTGGTTGACTCCGAGTTCGATTCCCGGACCCGCCGTCATTTGCCGAATGTCTCCCCCTGCTCTCTCTCCCGTTTCACCCTGCAACTGTCGGTCATGCTTGACCAGGAAAGCGATAAACGCTAAAAAATTAAGTTTTAAAAAAAAGAACCCCAAGATCAAAAGAAAAAAGTTAGTAGTTATTAAAAAGGGTGTTGAAAGTTGTAAAAAATTCAATAGGATTGTAAAAATCTAATAAAAACGACGAATTGCCAAACACTGAGCTGTGTCTGCTGTGTCATGGTGTAGTGTAGTACAGTGTAGTGAAGAAGGCACGGCAACGCCTCTACTTCCTTAGGCGCCTAAGGAAATTCAAAGTGTGTCAGAAGATCCTCAAGAACTATACTCGTGCACAATAGAGAGCATCCTGACTGGTAACATCACCTCCTGGTTTGGGAATAGCACCGCACAAGACCGCAGCAGACTACAGAGAGTGGCCCGTTCAGCCGAACTCACAATTGGAGGTGGGCTTCCCACTGTAAGATTCTGATCAAACTGGCCAGTATCACGTCTTCGTCTGTTTGGCCCTCCATCCAATTCCTCTGCGTTGTGTACTTTTAATGGTCCTGACGTCTCCGATACTGGCAGATAAGATCCTTATCTCCCCCCGTTAGTGCAATCCATAAACCATAATAATTCTCCACCTCCGTAAGAATTCGACACTTCGACACCGTGAGATACCTTATGAGGAAAAGCGTTGTTTTATTGCTATAAACAGAACCTCATAATCAGATGTTGTCAGATGTTATCAAATTGTATCGTCCTTGAAGAGTCTATTCTAATGATCTTTCGGTGTGTTCGTCTATCGTCCTCTTGTTATTCAGTCTAATAGTGGTCAGGCCGGTTCGTTAGCCAAGACCATCCTCGTGGTAGCCGAAGCTACTGGTGATGTGGCATTCTCCCCCCCCCCCCTCTCTCTCAATGAGAGGAGAGAGTGTCTGTGTGATCTCAGTCCTACTCGCTCTTGGTCAGTTTTAGTCTGCCTTACACCCGGAAACACCGTTCGACTCATAGATGTTCGTCGTCGCAACGACGGCCCCGCCTTCTGGTTGTCATGCGACGTGTTGTCATGACAACTGCTAACCTTTCACACCATTAAACTTTCATTCACTGTGAACCGCTCTCCCTCGCTCTGGGAGACACTCCGTCTTATCTCAGATGTTCTTCCAAGGAATGTCAACAAACATCCTCGCTGGCAGTGTATTCAATCCACTGGTCACCGTTCTGAACCAACCTCTGCTAAGCCAAACACATTTCTGCCCTCTCTGACCTGGCACCGTTAGATGCTACCATCTTCCCCCAATCTATACATCACATACATTGAAAAAGCACCCCAAATCTCTCATTCCCCCCTTTGATTCTTAATCAACCTTCAGAATCATAAGACTACTTGGTTTTTCAATTAATTATACACAAAAAATAGACTCATAACAATTAGGGCCCCGCCGTCTGCTGTTTGCCTTGTTGTTTTCCATTACCCGCATCACACCCAAACCAGAAAGGATAAACAACGGTCAGGGAGGAGAGAGAGAGAGAGAGACAGAGAAAAACACAGATTGCAACTTTTCAGACGACACACCCTAAACCCTTCAGCCCCCCTATTAGGTACCCCACGTCCAAATCAGAGCACTCCCTTCCCTCTTACAGTACACCTCCCATCTTGGGCCGGTCCCATCTTCTAGGGCAAGGGCCCCTTTCAGTGACGGCTCCTTTCCTGAGCTGGTCCCCCTCCCAGGGCGCGGTCCCCTAGGCAAAAATGTCTCCCCTGGTCTGCTACTGCTCAGTGTCTCTGGCTGTCCTCTCCACATCTGCTCCTCAACCGCCGCCGTCTCCTCCCTCTCGTCATGGATCATCTGTGTACCAGGCTGCGGTGCCTGGCCCCTGCGGCTTCCTCCTCCTCCAGTCTGTCTCCTGGCCATCTCCATCGCTGTCGGTGTCATTCCCCCCTTGAAAGCAGAAACACAACACCGGCAGTCGTCTGTACATTCGACTTCCCTTGTTTTGCTATTAGTCTACCACCTTCTCCACACCCATATCTAATCCTACAGGGCTGTTCCCTGTTTTGTTGTCTTCCGGCGTGACACCAGCAGCTAAACGATACCCACTCGGCGCTCTACGTTTGTCCCACGGGTGACCCCCAGCGCGCGCCAGTTCTTTCTGGTGACGTGTCCCCTCAAGACTCTGCCTATTTATTAGGTGTGAGAAGGCCCCACTGGAATTCAAACTCCCTATTCTAATAATTCACCCATTCAAATAACTGCACCATCTTTCTGTGCAATTCTTATTTAATCCATTGTATAATTAAACTCTATATCTAATATTATTATTATAATAATAATCCACTCTCTGTGCTAAATATTCCCCTATGGGTAATGAAAACTCCCCAGCACTACCCCCCCTCCACCACTAGGTGGCGACCTACTCCTCCTCTATGGTGGTTTAGTTGACGTGTCACTTCCTGATTCTAAACCCCTCGTGGCTCTGCGGCCATTTTGACTCGGTGCAAATGGCTACTCTCTCAACAAACGAACGCTGCCCTTCCTTCCAAGGCCTAAAAACACAGCTGATTTTCCTCTCTTTCCTATCCATTATCAGGGGACGCTTTCTCAGACTAATACTCTTGCCTGATCGGACATAATACACACCGGTACAATCTCCTTTCGACTTTCCTTCTGTTATGAAAACAGTCCCGCCATCAACAATTTTTCGATCTGATTCAAGCGCCCCCCCCCCCCCCCCCCTTTCCTCATCTCGCATTTACCCTCCTTAAAGGGGAACTATCTTATAAATGGCCTTTTTGAGTGTTTAGCATTGTTTCCTAGCTATGTGAACTTATATTAATATGATCCATGTCTCAAAATTCTCATATTGGCGCATTCTTCCAATTCTCCTCTCACAATATTCACCCTCACTGAACTGAGTCGTTTGAAAATGTGCCTATATGTGATGTCATATAGTCACTGCTGCATGTTAATGTTCAGGGGGGCCGGCACGGTGCCGTGGTTTAGGAGCCCAGGCTCAAAACAGCTCGAGATCGTGAGGTAGAAAAATGCTGTTTTTGAGGACTTGATTAGAAATACAAAACAATGAATAAAAAAAATATATATATTACAGAGGTGTTCCATAGACTCACAGGAATTGTGTAAAAGTGCCCAAATAGTGAAAGAAATAGTAAAATAGTTCCCCTTTAAACCAAAACTGTGCAGCCTGCCTCGTTTGCTTTTCATTCTCTGTAGATAACACCCTCGATTTTCACCATGGCTCTCTGCTCATATTATCACAGCTGGCTTCTCTGTCGCTACTTATTTACGGATGCACTATCTTCGTTCGTTTTTATTTGGCTTAAAAGATCAAAACAACCATGTGTGCACAGTGAACTCACATCTTTCTCCGGAGCGCTGTTTCTCCTACAGCGCTGGTCCGCCTCCTGACCGCTCGACTCGCCGCTCTCTCCCAGGGCTGGCCGGCCTTGCTTCGATCATGATTCTCCCACACATTGATGACTGTTGTCCACTGTCGCCCCATTATTGAAAAAGTCTTTATCCGTTGTTCTTATCTCTTGCAAATCCGGCTGTCATCAACAACCAACTGTTCCCGTTCTTTTAATCTCTTGCAAATCCGGCTGTCATCGGCACCAACTGTAAGATTCTGATCAAACTGGCCAGTATCACGTCTTCGTCTGTTTGGCCCTCCATCCAATTCCTCTGCGTTGTGTACTTTTAATGGTCCTGACGTCTCCGATACTGGCAGATAAGATCCTTATCTCCCCCCGTTAGTGCAATCCATAAACCATAATAATTCTCCACCTCCGTAAGAATTCGACACTTCGACACCGTGAGATTCCTTATGAGGAAAAGCGTTGTTTTATTGCTATAAACAGAACCTCATAATCAGATGTTGTCAGATGTTATCAAATTGTATCGTCCTTGAAGAGTCTATTCTAATGATCTTTCGGTGTGTTCGTCTATCGTCCTCTTGTTATTCAGTCCAATAGTGGTCAGCAATGTTCCCTCTAATTTTTTTTCGGTCTGAGCAAACACTCAAACCTCCTGAGCAGACATCAGCAACTACTGAGCAACATACGTCACCTGCCGATTAACCGGTTAGTTAATAAGCGGCGGTTTGTAAAAAATCTGAGAATCTTAATTTCCCTCAATGGCTAACATAAAAATATATACATTTTGCTGATACACAGAGAAATAATACAAAAAGGCATATTATATTCCATAATCAAATATTTATTTGACCATTGATTGACGATACAGAGCAAAGTCCTTACTTTGGCGGCAGCGGTGTGAGTCGCGTCACTAACTTTTGTCTTTTTAGGAGGCTGACTCGTCATTATTTTATTAAGTGAATTATAATGCGACTTCAAGGGTGACCATATTGTGATTTTTTTTTAAAGAGGACACTGCCTTCAGCCTCAAGATACTTAATGATACTCAAAGTTTACTCAAAGATGCCTTATCATTATAATATATTTAAAGCATGCCTTCTCTGTATGGATATAAAATTATTGTTTATATTATTTTATATAACAAAATAATATCTCTCTATAACCAAAGTTACTCAACATGCTGTATTATGCCTAAAGTAATCTATCTGACAAATCTCAAGAAAATAACTAAATCAATATATGACAAAATAATATATATTTTCAAGTCTTACTGGACAAAATAAACAACAAGAAAAATATGAAGTAATGTTCTAAATAATACCTCTTCTGTATTAGAAAATCCATCTTAAAAAATATATCTTTGTATCTTTTCAATGTAATGTAAATTATAAAACAGTAACCTCACAAAGATACTAATTTAAAAGTGCACTATATGCAGTTTCAGATTTGTTGCAATTAGTGTACTAAACAAACAAATTTATTACACACATAATCCTTAGAATGATTGTATCATAACAAGCATCTTATCAAACCAAAACATCATTTTGAGGCATCAAAATAGTTTTCAATTATTGTCTTTCTCTCTCTGTATAGCTGCATTCTTCAATCAATTCGGTCAACTTTGCCATCAAACTCTCGCCTCGCACAGCTTTGTTTGTAATGTTTCTCTGTGTCCATGTGAGCTTTGAGATCGCCACCACTTTTATTAGACACAGAAACATATGGTCAAGCTTTGTACACGTTGCACTCCGCTTCCAATTAGTCTCGACCGGGATGATAAATTGGGAATTTTCTCTGCAGTTCATCTGTAATGTACATTTTCGCGTTTCCATTGTGAGTCAGCGATGCTGGTCAGATCTGTCCACTTCCTCATCTGTTGTGTGTGTCTGTGTGAGAGCGCAGTAGCGCCGCCCACAAGGCACTGAAAGCGAGGCTTCTCTTGGAACGTCACACGCAACAGGTTACCGTAGTATTCGGTGCAACGCGCCAGTTAATTTAATCACATGCATATTTTACACAAACGCTTCTGTGCGCGACAGATTTCAGATGTGCGCGGGAGCGTTTTGCCATGTGCGCTCGCGCGCACGGGCGCAGCTTAGGGGGAACATTGGTGGTCAGGCCGGTTTACTCGCTCTTGGTCAGTTTTAGTCTGCCTTACACGCGGAAACACCGTTCGACTCATAGATGTTCGTCGTCGCAACGACGGCCCCGCCTTCTGGTTGTCATGCGACGTGTTGTCATGACAACTGCTAACCTTTCACACCATTAAACTTTCATTCACTGTGAACTGCTCTCCCTCGCTCTGGGAGACACTCCGTCTTATCTCAGATGTTCTTCCAAGGAATGTCAACAAACACCCTCGCTGGCAGTGTATTCAATCCACTGGTCACCGTTCTGAACCAACCTCTGCTAAGCCAAACACATTTCTGCCCTCTCTGACCTGGCACCGTTAGATGCTACCATCTTCCCCCAATCTATACATCACATACATTGAAAAAGCACCCCAAATCTCTCACCACTCTCCAGGACATTTATAACAAGCGTTGCAGGGCCAAGGCTAAAAGAATAATCAAAGACTCTAGTGACCCAAACAAATGCCTCTTTGAACTGCTGCGGTCAGGCAAGCGCTACCGGAGTCTCATGGCCAGTACAGAGAGACTCAGAAGGAGCTTCTATCCCCAGGCCATCAGGATGCTCAATGGCAATGCCACTATGTAACAACCCATCATCTACACTCACTGTACACACATCCACATGTACATACTCACTTTAAACAAACACTTACCTTACCACTCACTTTACTCACTTTAGACACTTTAACACACTTTATATGTATCTATTATTAAAGAGATTTGCACTACATTCATACCTCATTTGCACCCTACCCTAAGTTTTGTACCTCATCTAATTTCTGCATTGTACCTCACTGTTACTCATTTTACTCTGTATTGTATATTGTATATTGTATATGTATATGTATATATGTATGTATATTGACTAGGGATGCTCGATATTGGCTTTTTTACCGATACCGATATTCCGATATTGTCCAACTCTTAATTTCCGATACCGATATCAACCGATACCGATATATGCAGGGTTTCCCACCCCAAAAAACGGAATAATTTCAGGTAACTAATAATTTCACTGGATATATATATAACAAATATTGTTATTGTTTTTTTCTTTTTTTAAACCGATACCGATATTTTCCGATATCACATTTTACTCCCGATATCGGCCGATAATATCGGACATCCCTAATATTGACTGAACATTCCTTTATTTACTTTTTACTTACTTCTTAATAACTTTTTTTTTACTGTATGTAGCACACTCTCATGGGCTCATACAGAAACAAGCATTTCATCATAAAGTATTCTGTATACATATGTTATACGAATGTGAGAAAGTCCGGAAAATGTGGGATCAAATTGTGATGTTCCTAAGTAATGTTTTGAATGTAAAGGTGAATAACTCCCCAATGGCCTGTGTTTTGGGTATAGTACCGAAAGAGATTAAACTGCCTAAATACCAGGGAATGTGGTATAGAATGGCCATGATATCAGGGTGTAGAATTGCCTTACGACATTGGAAATCACCCATTGATATTACTTTTAAAGAATGGATGGAACTAATGTTCCGGACAGCATCATATGAAAGGGTAACATATAGAGTCGCAGGGAGATATCTTTGCTGAGGTATGGGACAGTTTTCTACACCTGACTGAACGGGGAAGGTGGGGTTTCAGTATTATCAAAGATGAATGTGAAAAATGGGATCTGACCTGATGGTACCTATACTTTATATTGTATTATATATGTATATGCATAGATTGTATGTCCGAATGGTGTATCTATGGAATGGCCACTTTCTCTATCACACTCTCACATGCGCATATCTAGCCGCATACGCATGTCTAGGACACACATACTCGTATGTGTACATAACTGAATTACACACACTCATATGCACAAGGCTGAGATATACATGCCAGAGGCACACATACATAGGGGACGCACACATACATAGGGGACGCACACATACATAGCTGAGACGCACATGCATATACACACCTGAGATATACACTCACACAGGTGGCAGAGACGCACATGGATACGAGACACACACAGAAGGTAGGATTACAGTCACGTACCTGAGAGATGCACACACACACACGTATGAGACATACACACATACTTACGTGAGACACGTACCCACATACACATATCTGAGACACACATTCATACATGTTCTCACGCACACCTACATATATTTGAGACGCATCCTCTCACATGCACTATGGAGAAAGATGGCATCCCGATAGAAGATGCAGCACATACCTGCTCGCAGGTAGATCGGTCTACATGTAACGTATGTGCATCAGGGATATATATGCACAATGTATAGTAATGTTTTTTTTTTGTAAGTGCTTTTTTAATTTCCATGTCAGTTGTTAATGTGTTTGTATGAGTCTTTTGTATGTTTTGTATGATGTTACGAAAAAAAAAAAGACAAATCTTGGATGTTGCATATTATGCTGTGGAAAGATGTCTTGTGAATATTGGAAAGATTTGTGCAAAAATAGCAATAAAAAAAAAAAAAAAGTATTCTGTATTTTGTTGTGACAAATAATAAACAAACTTGAAACTTGAACATCTAACACTGTTCACATGTAACACATGTGTCTGCATTGTTACTATTAAACCGATGTAGTCTAGCTGGTGTTAAGTACAGTAGGTGCGCAACAGCCAATTGTATTGTAAGAATCTCAATCTAGTATTTGCAGTTTGTCTATGTGCCTCAGAATATTAATCTGACCTGCCAGATGGTATGTTACACAGAACCATCTGGGAAGTCATCCTTTGAAACTGTTTGGAATGGACCTTTAAATTATTTTTAAAAAGCCGCCAGTAGTTTCTCAAATTACGCTGATCATTCCAAACCACTGTGGTTCAGGCACAAGAACACAACTTGACTGACTAGATGGATTCTCGTGTGATCCTGTGATCTCATAAAGCTAGCTGCAAGGTCACCAAACATATCTCAACCAAGAGATACACATTTCCCTTCTTGCTTATAGGAAATGGCCCTGGGCGACAGTGACTCAGGAGATAGAGCGGTCGCGTGGTAATTGGAAGGTTCCCGGTTAAATTTTGGCTCCTCCCAACAGTGTGTCGAAGTGTCCTTGAGCAAGACACTTGACCCCTAACTGCTCCTGATGAGCACTGCAGGTTGGCAGCTTGCATGTTTGCCTCCACCGTCAGTGTGTGAATGTGTGAGTGAATGGGTGCATGTGAGGCGTAAGTTGTAAAGCGATTTAGGTAAAGAGTTTGGGGGGTGGAATGGATCACCATGGTAACCCGCAATAGAGTTTTCAATCTTCCCATGTGTTCCCAAAGGGTTGAAAATAGAAGAGGAAGACATCCACGAGACTCTTGGGAAGTTGGAAACAAGCCCCCTGGAGGCAGGCACGTGCACACATAGAGGCCAAGGGGTGCCTGAGCACCTGCCTTTTTGAGCCTCATCAAAAAAGTGCCCTTTTTGAAAAAAAAAATTAATACGTTTTTTTTTTTTTTTTTTTTTTTTATCGTTAAGCATATAGACTGCCCTTCCAACTGAAAAATGTCAGGATAGAATCAAAATATTAGGTAAACAGAGAGAGATGCCCCATATTCCATTGCAGTTTGCACGGCCTCCTCAGCGTGCCTCTCCGCGGACCTATATATTTTATGCATAGCGTGGGTGGTGATGATGATGATGATGATAGAAACCGCTGTTGAATGCTGGTATTTCACTCATTGAGGGACACGAAGAAGTCAAGTCCGATGGGATTTGGGAATCTCAAATACAAATCGGGATTGGAATAAAAAATGCATTTATATTAAACAATACAGAATATACAGCACTTCTTGGGGTCTGTAGGGTAAGCACTTATTCCCTCCCCCCTAAACATTTATGGAGATGTATGGGCCTTTTAAGTCAGTGATAAAAGTGTCTTTCAAGGATAAGTGAGCTCCTGCACTGATTATTATAGTTCAATATTCAATATGTGATCACCATAACCCCCCAAAAAGCATAAAAAGGGGGCCCCCGCCCGAAAAGGGCCCTTAAAAATCGTGCTTGCGCGTTACGCGCGCTCGGTTAATATATACACACAAGTGTAGTGCCCTTTTCAGCCTTTGAGCACCTGCCCCTCTAAAGTCCTGTGCACATCCCTGCCTGGAGGTCTTGGGACAGGTGAAAACCCATGTAAAAGGCAGAGTGATCGGTATAGACATCAAACTCTGTTCTCTCCAGGTAGACACATGCTACTGCCAAACATTCCTCCTCAGGCGTGTCATAGTTCACCTCTGCCTCATTTAACACCCTGGAGTTATATGCAATGACTCATTCATCCTCACATGTCCTCTGGGCTAAGCATCACCCCCAGGTCTGTATGTCACTGGCACCAGTGTGGACCTGGAATGGCAAAGACTAAAAACAACAACAAACACACACACACACACACACACACACACACACACACACACACACACACACACACACACACACACACACACACACACACACACACACACACACACACACACACACACACACACACACACACACACACACACACACACACACACACACACACACACACACACACACACACACATAAGCTACATTATACTGTATACCCCCATTTTGATTTGAAGTCCCTGAGCACGTCACTGGGCGCTGTGGATAGACACAGTGATGCGATTGGCTCTGTGGTTGGAGCTAATGCCCGCCCCCATTCTACCTAGACTAGACAGCGAGTGGGGCTGCGGGGCCGAGAGGAAGAGAGAGCCGAGAGGGAGCCGAGAGAAAGGAAGAAAGAGGGAGGGAGGGAGAGAGAGGGGGCACTTGGGGGGGGGGGGGTACCTGCCGGCCGCGCGCCACACGGGAGATTGAAAGAAAGAAAAGAAAAAAGTTGCCTCGTCTCATCAGCGAGAGCCGAGTGGGAGAGAAAGGACAGAAAGGAAGAGAGAAGGAGGGAGGGAGAGAGAGGGGGCACTTGGGGGGGGGGGGGACCTGCCGCACGGAGGTCCGCGCGACACACACCTCCGAACGGGAGAGTGATAGAAAGAAAAAAAGGAAGAGAGAGGGAGGGGCTTCTCTCTCTCTCTCTATCTCTCTATCTCTCTCTCTCTCTCTCTCTCTCTCTCTCTCTCTCTCTCTCTCTCTCTCTCTCTCTCTCTCTCTCTCTCTCTCTCTCTCTCTCTCTCTCTCTCTCTCTCTCTCTCTCTCTCTCTCTCTCTCTCTCTCTCTCTCTCTCTCTCTCTCTCTCTCTCTCTCTCATGGTATAAATGATTATTTGTGTAAATAAGGTTATACGCCGACCATTAAGAAAATACATGTTAGTTTAGGAATAAGGGGCAGGTAACTATATAACTATAAGATTTATTCTTCTTCCTGCTCCTTTTGTCCATGGAATGACTATTTATGATTTTTTAATGAAGAAACTATGATTGTATTATTCCATGTGGCAAATAAAAACTCTGAACTGAACTGAACTCTCTCTCTCTTCCCCCCCCTCCCTCCCTCCCTCTACCAGTGCAGACTGTGGTCTGACTGTCACTCAAAGTGCTTATGGGCGGAGCCAGGCCATAACAGCCTGATTTCTCGAGGCTGAAAAATGATGGTTTCGAGTACTTGAATAGAAATATAAAACAATTAATTTTTTTGAAAAAAAAATTACAAATGTCTTCAATAGACTAACAGGAATTGTGTAAAGTTGCCCAAATAGTGCTAGGAATAGCAGTGCATAGCCCCTTTAATACTGCTGGAGCATTGGTTCATTTTTGGTCCGATTTTTCCTTGCACGATTTTGCGCGCCGCGTGGGAGCAAATTCGAGACACATATTCGGTTGCAAAAAGGTGTCCCACGGTCTCCTCTATGGCCGTGAATATTCTCACGCGGATCGGAATCACGGCACGCCCGTGGGACACTTTTCCGTTTCGGCGAGTTTATTCCACGCTTTCGGCTTTCCTTTTCTAAGCATTTTCGGGGCTACATGTGAATGAGTAAAAGTTGCGGGACGCCCAGATGTTTCCAGGATAGAAAGCTCGCGTGGATCCCATAATAGGCTCACTTAATACAGCATTTTTAAAATCACGCGACATTTTCAGGGTCACGAGCCGACCTTTTCCCCTCGTTTTCGATGATGGAAGTGATTTAGGAAAAGCTTCGGCACGCCGAGAGGTACCTGTGGATTTAATATCGCGAGGATCGGGGCAATATTCGGCCCATGGGAGCAGTCACGGGTTAATACAATTTTCAGAGTGCAGAGGGGAGGTGTGCAGAGGGGATGCCAGACTAATTATTCTGCTCACAGCCCCGTTTAAAAAAAAAAATCTGTTCCACGCTCATCCCCCAACGGCGCGAGGAAGCCACGGTGAGTTTCAGCGTTATTTTCTAACGTGTTCCATATAAACTGCTCTGATGATCATATGACCCACACTAGGTGAATGATATAACGTTGCCCACGGAATTATAAACGACCCCCCGCCCATCCGGTCAACATCAGATGATACTTAGTAACTTCTAGAAGTACCTCCAGTTGACATTTTTTATCTGGCACCGATCGCTACCAAACTGTATTTGATCATCAATATAATGCATTTGGGGCTATAAATCAAGTTCTGAAGAAATCTGCAGAAAACGATAAAAACATACTTATACTTTAGACCATATTTTAGTATGAATATGTGAATGAAAAAGTATAACGTTGCTACACCCTGAACAATAGATATAGGATATTGAATGGGCCATAATAATGTCAATTTAGCAATAGAATTTAAAAAGTTATAGCCCTGCAAAGAAGGGGAACTTCTCCATAGACAAATAGAGCTGGCTAGGGATGGTAAATTATGAATTTAACCATAGCGATCAAAGTGTTAAAAAAAAATTATATATATATATATATATATTTTTTTTTTTTTTTATATTTCATATTTGATATTCATTCATATTTTGATAGGGAGGCCTAGCTTCCGTTGGCTTCCATAAGGATTCGCCACTGCGTTAGCCTCAGTTAAACCTTGCGATGACTGAGCTGTGTTCTGTGTTCTGAGCTGTGTTCTGTGTTCTAAGCTGTGTTCTGTGTTCTGAGCTGTGTTCTGGTCATGTGACACTACACATATTTAATTGAGACTAAGGATGCTCAATATTGGCTTTTTTACCGATACCGATATACCGATATTGTCCAACTCTTAATTTCCGATACCGATATCAACCGATATCACATTTTAATGCCGATATCGGCCGATAATATCAGTAGGCCGATAATATCGGACATCCCTAATAAGAGACCCTTTATTATTTCAATTTAGCTTGAAATACATTGATACTGTACATCATTCAGTAACATTTTCAGAGCCTTATAACAAAAACATTATTACAATCACCATTGTGACCAGTGGGATTAATCAACAAATTGTATTCTTTATTTTTCTATTTCATTTTAACATTGCACATGTTAAAAGGGAGAGGGCAACGCCATTTCTTTTTACTCAAAATGTGAGTATTACCAAGTCAACTTGTGTTCTTAAAACAATGACAATAAACATAGGTTTATTAGGTTGAAATAATGTGGTTGTGTACTTATTTTTCTGTTAACTTATTATGGATTGAAAACTGAAAACCTTAATGCACAGTAACTGAACTCAATCTTTTTAAGTTCTGGTAACTTATTGGGTTTTTTTTACAGTGTAGTCTTGCGATCAATCGAAACTTCTTTACACGTTATACCTCACATTCACCCATTCATTCACACATTGTGGTGTTCTACATTAGGCCTGTAGGTGGAGCTACGACACAGCATTGATTGATTGATTGATTGAAAACTTTATTAACAGATTGCAGAATGGGTACAGTACAGTACAGCTCAATACATACAATTGTTAAGGGGGTGCAGACCAGAGAAAGACTTTCGTCTTGTTTAACGTACAGTACAGCACACCAGGGGCGGGGCTAGGGGGTGGCTACTTGGGCTCAAGCCCTGAATATTTTCTGAAAAGCCCCGAATCTATTTAAAAAAAAAAAAAAAAAAAAAAAAAAAATGACAATTCATCATTGTTACATGGAAATATGTTTGCACCAGATTTAGCAGAAGCTAATTTCCATCTGTGGTCTATCCAGCTGCTAACTGTATTTGAGTGAGTTAAGTCTTGGTGTTATGGTAGACTCAGACCTAAGCTTTAAATCACAATCAACAAGTTGACAAAAACTTAATTCTTCCACCTTAGAAACATAGCTAAAGTACGGCCATTTATAAATCAAAAGGACGCTGAAAACCAGATCCATGCCTTTATCTCAAGCCAACTCGACTACTGTAATGCACTCCTTACCGGCCTCCCGAAAAAATACGATGATAACTATTTTATTGCAATGCACTATTGCATTATTTTATTCTATTTTACTAACTATTTTATTGCACTGCACTATTTTACTTTGTATCAGTGAATCATAGACGCCTGGCCATAAGAGCATTCGGAGCATCTCTGCTCTCCCACTATTGAACTTGGGGGAGCAAAGGTATGCTCTTGCTCCACCACTTTTTGATCATATGAAAAATATGATATATCCCCCCCCAATATAAAAAAATCGTTATGGTTAACTGAGTTTTATAGTGAAAAGAGCAGCTTTATTGGTCAAGATTGAAGGCTCTATATTGCAGGAAATTGCATGTACAGGTTCATTAAATTAAAAAAAAAACTGCCGTGGAGGGGTCGTGCCTGACCCCCTCCAAACCACCCCTTGCCTGCAAAAAAAATTTAAAAAAAAAAAAAAAAAAAAATATATAAAAAAAAAAAAAAAGGGGGGCACCTATCTGGGCTAAGCCCCGGATCTCCTACAATCCTAAATCCGCCCCTGCAGCACACGTACAGTACACACACCGATGGTGGAGGCAGCCCACGTGGCATTTTGGATGTGTCCAAAAATGAATGGGCAAATGTGAGTGAAATGGTCGCACTGTATGCAGCTGTTTGTCTGCATTGCATCCCCCCCCCCCCCCCCCAACTCAGATTTAGGGTTGATACAACCATCATAATAATATTGTTAATAATAACAATAACAATAATGATGTAATAATGTAAAAATTATCATAAAAAATACCTGATTATGAGAAAAAAAATACGATGCATGGAATATTGTTGATATGGCACACTAGTTACAACTATATTTCAAACTGGCACTTCATGTCAAAAAGGTTGCTGACCCCTGCTCTAACCCATGCACACCCCACCAGTGGCCTCTCCCTCTAACCCATGCACACCCCACCAGTGGCCTCTCCCTCTAACCCATGCACACCCCACCAGTGGCCTCTCCCTCTAACTCATGCACACCCCACCCCATTGGCATCAGAGAGCTCAGCTAATACAGTACATGCAGGGACGTGCACAGGACTTTAGAGGGGCAGGTGCTCAAAGGCTGAAAAGGGCACTACACTTGTGTGTATATATTAACCGAGCGCGCGTAACGCGCAAGCACGATTTTTAAGGGCCCTTTTCGGGCGGGGGCCCCCTTTTTATGCTTTTTGGGGGGTTATGGTGATCACATATTGAATATTGAACTATAATAATCAGTGCAGGAGCTCACTTATCCTTGAAAGACACTTTTATCACTGACTTAAAAGGCCCATACATCTCCATAAATGTTTAGGGGGGAGGGAATAAGTGCTTACCCTACAGACCCCAAGAAGTGCTGTATATTCTGTATTGTTTAATATAAATGCATTTTTTATTCCAATCCCGATTTGTATTTGAGATTCCCAAATCCCATCGGACTTGACTTCTTCGTGTCCCTCAATGAGTGAAATACCAGCATTCAACAGCGGTTTCTATCATCATCATCATCATCACCACCCACGCTATGCATAAAATATATAGGTCCGCGGAGAGGCACGCTGAGGAGGCCGTGCAAACTGCAATGGAATATGGGGCATCTCTCTCTGTTTACCTAATATTTTGATTCTATCCTGACATTTTTCAGTTGGAAGGGCAGTCTATATGCTTAACGATAAAAAAAAAAAAAAACGTATTAATTTTTTTTTTCAAAAAGGGCACTTTTTTGATGAGGCTCAAAAAGGCAGGTGCTCAGGCACCCCTTGGCCTCTATGTGTGCACGTGCCTGAGTACATGTCATGTAATATCTACATCCCCTGATCCCCCCCCCCCCTGGCTAAGATCTTCCCAACGAAACCTCACAGTCTGCCATGTTCCCCTGGTGGCTATTCCCTCTTTATTACATGGCGTTTTAACATTCGCCGAAATGCTTGATTGTGATTGGTCAATAGCGCTCGGCAGAGGTCCGTTATTACTTGATAACGGACCTCTGCCGAGCAATAATGGCCGCTGTTCGCAGCTGCAGCAATCAAGCCCACTGACACACACTGCATCAGTGCAATCAGACACACCTGCCGGCTGCCGGCGATAATAATAATGACAGCGGAGCCACACAACAACTGCGTCTGCATTTGATCTCGTCTTGTCGATGGTGTAAAATTAATTAGGTATATTGTTAGTAAGTTAGCCATGTAATAAGCGGGATAATGTATAGCCTATACTCGGTCATTGTCGCAAAATAATTGACCTTCACTACGTTTAGAACACCTCGGCGAGGCGCCTCAGTATTCTAAACTCTGTGTCGGTCAATTATTTTGCGACAATGACCTTGTAGCTATACATTATCCCTTACATATTGCAGTGTTGTGCAGTGCAGTTTTCAACTCATCCAGAACCAGAACGCAGCCGCCCGTCTGATCTCCAACCTACCAAAGTCAGCCCATGTTACACTTCTTAGGGACCTGCACTGGCTCCCCATCGCCGCATGAATCCGCTTAAATGTTGCCATATCGCGCAGCGAAGGGAACGGCTCCCATCTACATCCGGTCAATGGTCTCTAACTACACACCCTCAAGAAAGACCCCTCCACTCTACATCCTCTGGCCACCTCAGACCCACTCCTATCCGAGCTCCGGGAGGGTCATCAAAGAGAAGCCGCCTATTCTCGGTCCTCGCTTGAACTTCCCATCACAGTTAGGACAGCCGAAACCCGACCAATCTTTTACCGCCGACTAAAAACACACTTCTTCAATCAATATCTAAAATTTAAAAAAATAATAATAACCTTCTTACTGTCTTATACTATCATGCACTATTCCTAATATACTAATACTAATACTATACTATTATGTCTTTACTACTATGAACTCAACACTGCAGCACCCAAGTTTCAGAACTGTTTGATGAACATTGTTACATGTTGAACATTGTTACAACTGTAAGAGTTGTACCCTTCCTGCTGACTTGTTGTACAGAACTTGTAAGTCGCTTTGGATAAGCTAAATGTAAAAGTAAAAATGTTGCTTTAAAAACATTCTAAATAGCTTTAACGCAATTCAATTCACCTTTGACCCTGATAGAATAGAACCTGGCCTCCTCAACCATTGTTGATGTATATTTTATAGTGTCTGGAAATTGTATATGTCTGGAAATCTAACCTTAGTGAATAAATAAATTAAACAATTTAGCAACAATACACCAGCAGAGAAACAATAGAGCGGACAATAGCATTTAAAAAACGTTATACTTGATATTTATCATTTATCATTTATCGTCTATCAATGTTACAGTATAGTGGGAGGAATCATTACACAAAATGCATGAATTACTCAAAGAATGATTTCTGAGATATTTTAAACTACTATATCAAATTAACATTACATTTTTTTGTTTGGCATCATCACAATACAAAGAAAATAATTTGGTTTAACATCCACCACTAAGCAGTGCTTGAATTGGAATAAAAAATATGCCAGTACTCTAAATCAGCAACGATAGGTTATGTAGATAACCTAGTTATATTAGTATTGGCTGAGCGTCCCGCTCTGAGCCTTATGAGATACCCCTTATCTCCTATGATACCTACTGTATCCCCAACGAACAACTACATGCACCCCACACCTGTATGGGGCCCCGCCCCTATGGAGGCGTAGCCCATATAACCATGACTCTGGTCACCAAACACCCTTCCTCGCCAAATCCCGTTCCAGGAAAAGATCCCTCAAGAGGGAACTCAGGGCCGCGCAGAGCGGGACGCTCAGCCAATACTAATATAACTAATATAATCGTTATATATCGTATTTGCTTATCGCGTCCCGCTCTGAGCCTTATGAGATATGGGGAAGAGCGGACGCGAGACCCGACAGATGTACCCCCTGAGGACCCGTAAGCCCACATCAAGGGGTGCGGGGAGCCCTGTCACCCCATCCTTCCTAATGAAGGGGGGGCGCAGTCAACTCCACCTGAATGCGAACAAGAGGGAACTAGAACCCCTTGAACACCCTCTGACAGTGGGTCTTGGACTTCCTGACGGGCAGACCCCAGATGGTGAGAGCAGGCAACTGCACCTCCTCATCCATCACCCTCAACATAGGGCCCCCCAGGGCTGTGTTCTGAGTCCCCTCCTCTACTCCCTGTACACACACGACTGTGTGGCTCAGCGGAGTAGCAACACAATCATCAAATTTGCCGACGACACAGTGGTGGTGGGCCTGATCTCTGCCAACGACGAGAGGGCCTACCTGGAAGAGGTCAAGGTCCTGGCGGGATGGTGCCAGGAAAACAGCCTCGCCCTGAACGTCAGCAAAACAAAGGAGATGATTGTGGACTTCAGGAGGTCGGGGGTCAAGGACTACAGCCCCCTCAGCATCGACGGGGCACCGGTTGAGAGAGTCAACAGCTTTAAGTACCTCGGAGCCTACATATCCGAGGACTTGACATGGACCACACACATTGACAGTGTTGTGAAGAAGGCACGACAACGCCTCTACTTCCTCAGGCGCCTAAGGAAGTTCCAAGTCAGTCAGAAGATCCTTAAGAACTTCTACTCATGTACAATAGAGAGCATCCTGACTGGCAACATCACCTCCTGGTTTGGGAATAGCACTGCACAAGACCGAAGCAGACTACAAAGAGTGACACGTTCAGCCGAACGCACAATCGGAGGGGGGCTCCCCACCCTCCAGAACATTTACAACAAGCGGTGCAGGGGGAAGGCTAAGAGAATTATTAAGGACTCGAGCCACCCGAAAAACTGCCTCTTTGAACTGCTGCGGTCAGGCAAGCGATACCGGAGTCTCAAGGCGAGCACAGAAAGACTCAGAAGAAGCTTCTATCCCCAGGCCATCAGGCTGCTTAACGAACAATGAACACTACACAACAACAACCATCAAACGCACATAGCACACACATCCACACGCACACACTCACTTTAAACAAACACACTGTAGCACCCACTCCCCACACTTTATAGCACACACTCACTTTAAACAAACACACTGTAGCACCCACTCCCCACACTTTATATTTATTGATGAAGGATTGCACTACAACTCGTACACCTTACTGTAAATTGTACCTAAATTGTACCTCATCCCATTTCTGCATTTCTGCTTTGCACTATATAATATTGTACATTAGTACACTGCATAGTATTGTATATTATATGGTAACTCAGTTACGTCTATTCTGCATCGAACATTGTACATATGTCTATACTGAACACTGTGACCTCATTTTCTACTTCTAATTTACATGTTATACTATGTTATTTGATACTATCTTGTCTAGCACAGTCTCTGGAGCGTAACAGTAAGAAGCATTTTGTATGAAAGTATTCTGTACTTCTGTATGACAACTATTAAAGAAACTTGAAACTTGAAACTTGAAACACACCGTACAGGCGGAACCACATGTGACTCAACACACTGTGGCCCATACCCATACACTCCTGCTACCCTACCAAAGGACGGGAAGCAGGAAAGGCCACAGACCCCAGAACCGCCTGGGAGACAGAACCCCCGGTCATGTCCATGAGGTAAAACCTTACAAAGGGGCCCGGGGAGGACTATGAAGCCGCAGCACAGATGTCCTCCACCGAGGCCCCACCCAGGAGAGCGGCAGAGGCAGCCACCCCACGAGTGGAGTGCGCCCTGATGCCCCCAGGGGGATCCTGCCCAGCCAATGTGTAGCAGAGGGTAATACCCTCGCACAACCAATGGGACAGGCGCTGCTTCGACAGTGCCTTACCAGCACGAGCCCCACCGTAACAAACAAAAAGCTGGTCGGTAACCCTGAAGTCCTGAGTACGGCTGAGGTAAATCCCCAAAGCACGGACTGGACATGACAGGTGAAGGCCCGCATCCAACTCACTAGTGTGAGGAGGAGGACGAAACGCCTGAACCACAATATCCCGGGAGCGGAAGGAAGGAACTCCGGATATTCTTAGGCACGAAAGCAGGATTAGGTCGCAGAGTGGCACCGCAATCGGTCCGAAAAGACAGGCACTCTGGACGTACCGAGAGAGCACAGAGCTCACCTACGCGTTTAGCGGAAGTGACAGCCAGTAGGAACGCGGTCTTGAAGGACAGCTGTCCCAACCGCGCCTGCTCGAGCGGCTCAAACGGGGCCAAGGACAACCGACCGAGGACCAACTGAAGATCCCAAGTCGGAGCCAAGGAGCGTTGCACCGGCTTAACGTGTCGAGCGCCAAGCAGGAAACGCTTCACAAGAGGGTGGCTGAACAAAACAGTCCCCTCAAAACCCTCATGATAGGAGGATATAGCTGCCGCATATACCCTCACCGTCGAAGCCGACAGTCTACCAAGAAGAGACTGGAGATAACTCAGAACAGAATCCAGGGGGCAGGAGACCGGGTCCCAGCCCCCCCCCCTTACACCACTCTTGGAACGCACGCCACCTGCCCGCGTAAACCGCGACAGTGGAGGGAGCATGCGCACACTGGATGGTATCAACCACCGAGGGATCCATCCTCTCCAGACTCACCCTCCCACCAGCCACACCACCAGTCGTTGACCCAACACCGGAGGCTGGAAAAACAATCCGTTGTGCTGTGAGAGGGCCGTCGCTGACCACGGAATGACCCAAGGAGGAGCGACCAGAAGCTGGATTAAGACCGGGAACCACACTGACGTGCCCCGGTCCGGCGCGACCAGGATCACCGTCCTGCGCTCCCTCCGTATCCGCTCCAACAGCTGACTCAACAGCTGTACAGGAGGGAAGGCGTACAGAAGACCGGGCGGCCACGGAAAGGCCGAGAAGGCATCCACCCCCAAGGGGGGATGATCCGCTCGCCTGAACGAGAACCACAAGGGGCACTTGTGAGAGCGCCGGCACGCAAACAGATCCACCGATGCCTCCCCGAACCGATCCCAGATCTGCGTGACTATGTCGGGGTGGAGTTCCCACTCGTCGTGACGAAGACCGCCCCGAGACATTATATCCGCCCCCACATTCTCCGTACCAGGAACGTGGAGCGCCCTCAGACTGCGCAGCCTGCGGGATGCCCATAGCAACAGTTCGCGCGCCGCCCGGAGCAGGCGGGCGGAACGAGTCCCACCCTGCCTGTTGATATACGCCGCTGCCGTCACATTGTCCGTCCTGACCAAAACGTGCCTGCCTACCACCAGGTGGTCGAACCGTTTGAGGATCAGGAGGACCGCCTTCAACTCCAACACATTGATATGCAGGGTAGCCGGGCCAGCATGACCTGTCCAGCTGCCCCCCACTGCATAGGTCCGACACATCCCTCCCCAACCCGTGAGAGAGGCGTCGGTGAAGACCGTGACGTGTGAGCCACTGCTGCCCATGGGGACCCCAGTGGAGAGGATACCCAGCCTCCCCCAGTGGGCGAGATCTCCCCATATCGACAAAGGAACCGTCAACCGTCTCCCTTTGCCCCACACCGGATCTATTCTCAAAGAGAGAAACCACCGCTGTATCCTCCTCATAAAGAGGAGGCCAAGAGGAACCACCGTGTGAGCAGCCGACATAAGGCCCAGCAGACGCATCACCTGCAGCGCCGTAACCGTCCCTCCCAGACGGAAACCCAGAGCGCGCGACGGAGATCCCCCCGACGCTGCTCCGAGAGGGTCGCAAGCATGGGCTTCGACCTCAATGTCAAGCCCAAGTACTCCACCTGTTGACTGGGAAGAGGGGTACTCTTCTTCCAATTCACAGCAAAACCCAGGCTGGTGAGGAATTCCACCACCAGCCGAGTATGAGACCTGGCAACCTCCTCCGAACGGCTGAGGAGTAGAATGTCGTCGAGATAGAACAGGACTTGTATCCCCCAACGACGTAAAGGCCCCAGAGCAGCCGCCACGCACTTGGTGAATGTGCGGGGAGCCAGAGAATAACCGAACGGCATTCTGTGGTACTCGGACGCTACGCCCTGAAACAGAAACCGTAGGAACTGCCTGTGAGGAGGGAAAATAGGAATGTGAAAATACGCATCCTTCAGGTCTATGGAGGTGAACCAGTCCCCCCTCCTGACAGCAAGCAGAAGGAGTCGGACGGTCAACATCCTGAATGGTCTCGCTACAATCAACCGATTGAACGCGGACAGATCCAGTATAGGTCTGACCCCCCCAGTTTTCTTGGGCACCAGAAAATAACGGGAGTAGACGCCTGACATTGCGTCCTCTCTCGGGACCAC
This sequence comes from Notolepis coatsorum, assembly GCF_963971535.1. Taxonomy (NCBI): domain Eukaryota; kingdom Metazoa; phylum Chordata; class Actinopteri; order Aulopiformes; family Paralepididae; genus Notolepis; species Notolepis coatsorum. The sequence goes on along the minus strand of NC_140182.1, from coordinate 93,629,190 downwards.
AACGACGGCCTGCTTCGCCAACAGAGATTGGATCTCGTCGGCCAGGGCTGTCACTGCGTCCGACCCTAACAATAGGGTCGGCACCAAACCTGAGAACGGAGGATGGGGCTGAGCGAACTGCAAAACCAACCCCGCCTCTAACGTTCTCCTCATTCACTGATTCAGAGGGCATTCCCGTCGCCATATGTGAATATAATCCCACAGAACGCCCAAAAAGACTATCTGTGGAAAAAGGAGTCGTGAGGAGAGAAAACCTATCCTCTGCCCCAAGAGGAGACTGCTCCAACCAAACATGCCTAACAACCAAAGTCGATAGCATCCGAATCCTCCCCGCAGTTATAGCTTGCGACTGAGTCAAGATCTCTATAACACCACAAACATGAATCACGTTTACTATGTCGGTTGGACCCAAAGACCTACAACCCGACGCCATCTTGGATAGGAAAGTAGCCAGCTGAGCCATAACACTGGCCGCCGCTAAATGCCATCCTGCAGCAGTATACCACTCATCCGTCCATACTGCCACCCTCCGAGCCGATATGCTATCAAGCATCGGCCGGGCGGAACGTCGTTCATCCCCGCCTGGGCACAGAAAAGAAGCTACCTGGCTGCTTAGCCAAGGTAACCCCGGCCTGCACCCCGTTGTCAGCCCCTTCACCCGTAAAAAAGGTAAATAGAGCTCAGCGAACCCCCCCACATCCACCACCGACTGACCTTCATCAATGAAGCTGGCAAGAGGAGGGAAAAGCTGTATCCCGCGGCGGGGATTATTAGACATTCCAGCGTCAACATCAGCGTTAGCAGAAGAAGCAGTAGTAGCATTAGCGTTAACAGCATGTTCCAGGATCGCCAGGACAAATGAATGAATGAATGAAAACTTTATTTAACAGATTGCAGAATGGGTACAATACAGTACGGCTCAATACATACAATTGTTAAGGGGATGCAGACCTGAGAAAGACGTTTGTCTTGTTTCCATCAGGGTCCCCCATTTTCAATTCATATAGACATATATGACATACATGACATACAGATAGTCAGTACTGCTACATCTATACATTTATGACATACCAGATTTGCAAATACAGTACTGTTTGTGATACAGAAGGAGTCAAAAAAAGGGAGTATATACATTTGACGTAGAAACTGTACATTGGAGGAGGTTGGGTGGGGGGGGTTGGGTACCAGTGGCGGCTCTACCACTAGGGGCGCTAGGGCGCCGACCCACCTGCTGGCCAGCTGCTGTTAAATCAGAGAAGAAGAGAATAAAACTTTTTCGTTTTTGTGTTTTATAGCCCTATAAATAATATAAACATGTTTAAAATTAATAATATTTACTCATTTTAAGTATGTTTGTATTTCCAATGCACAATATAACGTTATTATCTAAATTAAAAAAACATCGTTTTCCAGAGCAGGAAGTGACATCAAGTTTTTTTATTTTTTTTTTATTTTTTCGTATTTCTTGGGGGCAATACGCGATAGCGCTCTGCGTGCGCGTCACAGTTTGATCGCTGTCTCCGTCACAGCCAATCAGTGCATACGGCGTTGTGCGTTGAAATATGACTATTATGTTGGAATCCGAGCGCGATTTGAAGCGGTCTAGCCAGCAGCGTGAACTTCCGTGAAGGATTTTCCATAGCCGCATTTCGCGGAGACGCTCTCTGATTGGCCGACGCCAGCATTTTTTTCCATGGCAGAATTTCACAGAGACGATCTCTGATTGGCCGAATCCAATTTCTAATGTTCCAATTCTAGCTTCTAGCTTGGTTGAGATAGTTGTGTTGTTGTGAGATGCATGCAGCTGTTTGTCTTAGAGCGTGCCGTGCCGTGACTGCAAGTTATTTAGACTGTTAAGCTTAGGCACTCTTTCAAAGTTGGTTAAGGTTAGAGTTTGTCTTAGAGCATGGCGATAGAACGCCAGGTAGTTTGCAGGCTGTTCGAGCGGAAATGGACACAGGAATTACTTGTTGAGTGTTGTGGCAACGAGCTCAGCTGAGCTAACACTTGGCTAACTGCTGTTTGTCTTGCAGCTGTTTGTCTTGGAGCGTGATGGCAAGTTCTTTCAACGGTTAGGCTTAGGCACTCTTTCAAAGTTGGTTAAGGTTAGAGTTTGTCTTAGAGCATGGCGATAGAACACCAGGTAGTTTGCAGGCTGTTCGAGGCGGACATGGACAAAGGCACTCACAGTACTTGTTGGCTATTAACAAGCTATATTATGGATGCAGTGTGTGGAGGGACATGCATGGACAATGGATGGACATCAACACAGGCTGGATGGACAATGCCATGGAGTGGATATACTTTATCAACAAGCCCTTCTCTGCCAACAACAAGGTAGATTAGC